>NC_060183.1:37415405-37765405 GCF_021184085.1 Oncorhynchus gorbuscha | reverse complement strand
TCATGCCAGTTGAGTTGAATCAACAAATCACAGTACATATTGATGTGTACACTTCCTGCTTTTACTTCCTGCTTTGCTCCTATAGGTACACTTGCTATGGCCACCAGTCCACCCACTATGCAATCATTGACTTGAATGGGGACGACCGTTCTAATAGTTCTATTTCTATGCAAGCACATGCAGTCAGGAGGGGAGGAGAGGAGATATTTTTAAACATGTGCTATTCGAATGGTTATTACAGAGAACACAGTCATTTGCCTAGCCAATTACAGTCATTCACCATTCCATGACCGTCACAGCCCTAACACAAAACTGATTCACCAATTAAGATTTCTATGATTATTAGAATGTTTTCCATTCCTCAACTGCACAGAGAGGAGATTTTATCATCTCAGAATGCTGACTTGGTGTGGGGCCATAGAAATATAATTCCTAGAAGGGAAACCCATTCAAGTCAATGTTCCGTGATGGGTCTACCGGCAGCCATGTTGAGTGTACTTCTAGGCTTTTTCTACAAGCTTCCTGGGCTACTTGTTAGATGATTAAAGGGACTTTAAAGTGTTCTTTGACCTATCAGCTAAAAAGGCTCCTAGAGCTGTGTGTGCATTGAACAGCTTCCAGCAGCACTCTCATTAAAAACTGTAGCTAGGCTAATTGTGACCTGATCAATGGGCTGAAAAACCTTGATTACACTGCAAAGGATAAAATATTTTCTTTTGAGATTCTGGCCTTGTACTGCACTGTGACCCTCATTTAAGGACGTGTGGATAAAGAAATAAGATCAGCGAAAAAAATAAACGTCCCTTTTTCAGGACCCTGTCTTTCAAAAATAATTTGTAAAAATCCAAATAACTTCACAGATCTTCATTGTAAAGGGTTTAAACTCTGTTTCCCATGCTTGTTCAATGAACCATACACAATTAATGAACATGCACCTGTGGAACGGTCGATAAGACACTAACAGCTTACAGGCGGTAGGTAATTAAGGTCACAGTTATGAACACAAGAGACCTTTCTACTGACTCTGAAAAACACCAAAAGAAAGATGCCCAGGGTCCCTGCTCATCTGCGAGAACGTGCCTTAGGGCATGCTGCAAGGAGGCATGAGGACTACAGATGTGGCCAGGGCAATACATTTCAATGTCCGTACTGTGAGACGCCTAAGACAGCGCTACAGGGAGACATTTACATTACATTTAAGTCATTTAGCAGACGCTCTTATCCAGAGCGACTTACAAATTGGTGCATTCACCTTATGACATCCAGTGGAACAGTCACTTTACAATAGTGCATCTAAATCTTAAAGTGGGGGGGGGTGAGAATGATTACTTTATCCTATCCTAGGTATTCCTTAAAGAGGTGGGGTTTCAGGTGTCTCCGGAAGGTGGTGATTGACTCCGCTGTCCTGGCGTCGTGAGGGAGTTTGTTCCACCATTGGGGGGCCAGAGCAGCGAACAGTTTTGACTGGGCTGAGCGGGAACTGTACTTCCTCAGTGGTAGGGAGGCGAGCAGGCCAGAGGTGGATGAACGCAGTGCCCTTGTTTGGGTGTAGGGCCTGATCAGAGCCTGGAGGTACTGAGGTGCCGTTCCCCTCACAGCTCCGTAGGCAAGCACCATGGTCTTGTAGCGGATGCGAGCTTCAACTGGAAGCCAGTGGAGAGAGCGGAGGAGCGGGGTGACGTGAGAGAACTTGGGAAGGTTGAACACCAGACGGGCTGCGGCGTTCTGGATGAGTTGTAGGGGTTTAATGGCACAGGCAGGGAGCCCAGCCAACAGCGAGTTGCAGTAATCCAGACGGGAGATGACAAGTGCCTGGATTAGGACCTGCGCCGCTTCCTGTGTGAGGCAGGGTCGTACTCTGCGGATGTTGTAGAGCATGAACCTACAGGAACGGGCCACCGCCTTGATGTTAGTCGAGAACGACAGGGTGTTGTCCAGGATCACGCCAAGGTTCTTAGCGCTCTGGGAGGAGGACACAATGGAGTTGTCAACCGTGATGGCGAGATCATGGAACGGGCAGTCCTTCCCCGGGAGGAAGAGCAGCTCCGTCTTGCCGAGGTTCAGCTTGAGGTGGTGATCCGTCATCCACACTGATATGTCTGCCAGACATGCAGAGATGCGATTCGCCACCTGGTCATCAGAAGGGGGAAAGGAGAAGATTAATTGTGTGTCGTCTGCATAGCAATGACAGGAGAGACCATGTGAGGTTATGACAGAGCCAAGTGACTTGGTGTATAGCGAGAATAGGAGAGGGCCTAGAACAGAGCCCTGGGGGACACCAGTGGTGAGAGCGCGTGGTGAGGAGACAGATTCTCGCCACGCCACCTGGTAGGAGTGACCTGTCAGGTAGGACGCAATCCAAGCGTGGGCCGCGCCGGAGATGCCCAACTCGGAGAGGGTGGAGAGGAGGATCTGATGGTTCACAGTATCGAAGGCAGCCGATAGGTCTAGAAGGATGAGAGCAGAGGAGAGAGAGTTAGCTTTAGCGGTGCGGAGCGCCTCCGTGATACAGAGAAGAGCAGTCTCAGTTGAATGACTAGTCTTGAAACCTGACTGATTTGGATCAAGCAGGTCATTCTGAGAGAGATAGCGGGAGAGCTGGCCAAGGACGGCACGTTCAAGAGTTTTGGAGAGAAAAGAAAGAAGGGATACTGGTCTGTAGTTGTTGACATCGGAGGGATCGAGTGTAGGTTTTTTTCAGAAGGGGTGCAACTCTCGCTCTCTTGAAGACGGAAGGGACGTAGCCAGCGGTCAGGGATGAGTTGATGAGCGAGGTGAGGTAAGGGAGAAGGTCTCCGGAAATGGTCTGGAGAAGAGAGGAGGGGATAGGGTCAAGCGGGCAGGTTGTTGGGCGGCCGGACGTCTCAAGCCGCGAGATTTCATCTGGAGAGAGAGGGGAGAAAGAGGTCAGAGCACAGGGTAGGGCAGTGTGAGCAGAACCAGCGGTGTCGTTTGACTTAGCAAACGAGGATCGGATGTCGTCGACCTTCTTTTCAAAATGGTTGACGAAGTCATCTGCAGAGAGGGAGGAGGGGGGGGAGGAGGATTCAGGAGGGAGGAGAAGGAGGCAAAGAGCTTCCTAGGGTTAGAGGCAGAAGCTTGGAATTTAGAGTGGTAGAAAGTGGCTTTAGCAGCAGAGACAGAAGAGGAAAATGTAGAGAGGAGGGAGCGAAAGGATGCCAGGTCCGCAGGGAGGCGAGTTTTCCTCCATTTCCGCTCGGCTGCCCGGAGCCCTGAGACAGGATGAACAACTGATCCTCAAGTGGTACCCTTCCTGCAGGCTCATTCTGACATGACCCTACAGCATGACAATGCCACCAGCCATACTGCTCATTCTGTGTATGATTTCCTGCAAGACAGGAATGTCAGTGTTCTGCCATAGCCAGCGAAGAGCCCGAATCTCAATCCCATTGAGCACGTCTGTTGGATCGGAGGGTGAGGGCTAGGGCCATTCCCCCCAGAAATGTCCGGGAACTTGCAGGTGCCTTGGTGTTAGAGTGGGGTAACATCACACAGCAAGAACAGGCAAATCTGGTGCAGTCCATGAGGAAGAGATGCACTGCAGTACTTAATGCAGCTGGTGGCCACACCAGATACTGACTGTTACTTCTTATTTTGACCCCCCTTTGTTCAGGGACACATTATCCCATTTCTGTTTGTCACATGTCTGTGGAACTTGTTCAGTTTATGTCTGAGTTGTTGAATCTTATGTTCCTACAAATATTTACACATGTTAAGTTTGCTGAAAATAAACACAGTTGACAGTGAGAGGATGTTTATGTTTTTGCTGAGTTTACATCTAATATCAAATCAAATGTATTTATATAGCCCTTCTTCCATCAGCTGATATCTCAAAGTGCTGTACAGAAACCCAGCCTAAAACCCCAAACAGCAAGCAATGCAGGTGTAGAACCTAGAGAGGAACCAGGCTATGTGGGGTGGCCAGTCCTCTTCTGGTTGTGCCGGGTGGAGATTATAACAGAACATGGCCAAGATGTTCAAATGTTCATAAATGACCAGCATGGTCAAATAATAATAATCACAGCAGAACAGTGGAAAACTGGAGCAGAAGCACAGCCAGGTGGACTGGGGACAGCAAGGAGTCTACTATGGAACTGTAATATTACGGAAAAGATCTTGCCAAAAATATTGACAAAATATGTTGACAAACCAGGTAGCTAATCTAGACTACCAAATAATACAACAGGTTTACAGCAGGGTTGTGCTCAATTCAGAATTCCATTCTTACATTTTAATTGAACTTGAAGTTGTAAACAGGATACAGAAGTGCAATTAGAATTTGAATGAAAGGATATAGAATTGTATTCAGTAAATTCAATGAAATTCAAATGCCTCTTCTATTCTATAGTAGGTGTAGTCTAACAACTTACTCAGTGGCCAGTTTATTAGGTCCACCGGTCGTTCAAGAAAATGGTTTGCTCCTACAGACTGTGAGTCACGTGCCCGTGGTTTGCTTTATAAAGCAGGCAGACACTCACACCCTGACCTGTTTCACCCGTCTTTGTGCTTGTCTCCATCCCCACCCAGGTGTCGCCCATCTTCCCAATTATCCCCAGTGTATTTATACCTGTGTTCTCTGTTTTTCTGTTGCCAGTTTGTTTTGTCCGTCAAGCCGACCAGTGGTTTTCCCCTTGCTCCTGTCTTTTTCTATAGTTCCTGATCTTTCTGTCTAAACTGACCCTGAGCCTGCCTACCGTTCTGTACCTTGTCACACCGCCCTGGGTTAATGACCTCTGCCTGCCCTGACCCTGAGACTGCCTGCCTTTCTGTACTATTTGACTCTGATCTGGATTACTGACCTCTGCCTGCCCTTGACCTGTTGTTTTGCCTGCCCTCTTGTAAACAGAACAGGTGCAGGCAAAATAAACTTTTGTTACTTCGACACTGTCTGCATCCGGGTCTTCCCTAAAATGTGATACAGACAGGCATCCAGTTACTATTCGATTAAACGTTTGCAACTTTGAGCGTGGTATGATCGTCAGTGCCAGGCGCGCCGGTTCCAGTATCTCAGAAATCTCTGGCCTCCTGGGCTTTTCACAAGTCTAGGGTTTACAAAGAACGGTGCAACAAAACCAAAAACATCCAGTCAGTGGCTGTCCTGTGGGCGAAAACAGCACGTTGATGAGAGGTCGAAGGAAAATGGCAAGAATTGTGCAAGCTAACAGGTAGGCCACAAACAGGAAAATAACGGCGCAGTACAACAGTGGTATGCAGTACAGCATCTCGGAACGCACAATCTGTCGGTCCTTGTCGTGGATGGGCTATTGCAGCAGACAACCACACCGGGTTCCACTCCTATCAGCTAAAAACAAGAACAAGTGGCTCCAGCAGGAATGCGATCACCAATTAAGGAGTAGGAAAACAGTACCTGGTCCGACGAATCCCGGTTCCTGTTGCTGTAAGCTGATGGCAGAGTTGGGATTTGGACTAAGCAGCATGAGTCCATGGCCCCAAACTTCCTGGTGTCAACGGTACAGGCTGGTGGCGGTGGAGTAATGGTGTGGGGAATGTTGTCCTGGCACAAATGAGGTCCCTTGATACCAATTAAGCAACATGTCCATGCCCTGAAGAATTCAGGCTGTTCTGGAGGCAAAAGGTCGCCTGACCCGGTACTAGATGGGTGTACCTAATAAACTGTCTACACAAAACATCAAGCATGTCGTTATATACAGTACCAGTCAAAATTTTGGATACATCTACTCATTTAAGGGATTTTCTATATTTGTACTATTCTACAATACATTGTAGAATAACAGTGAAGACATTAAGACTCCCCCTCTATACTGCCCCTGTTGGAGAAAGTGCGTACCCATAGTAAACTGAAAATATTTTTTCCCAAAATTGCTAATATATGCATATAAAAATTATTATTGAATAGAAAACACTCTAAAATTTCTAAAACCGTTTAAATGATGTCTGTATGTAAAGCAGAACTCTCAGGGCAGCCTTTCTCCCAAACTCTGTCTTGTGAAGAGAAAAGTTGAGTCAACTTTAACGTCATGGCCCCCACCCTTTTCCAGGCAGCTACAGATCCAGGAACAGTTTCTCTGTCTTCAGCGCGATGTCAGCTTTCAAGTGGTGCGTTCATTGTGAGAATCCCAAGAGCCCTGCACATTTGGCGGGCGAAATTGCTCGTGTCCCTCTGAAAATCATGCACTCTTTTGCGCGCGGCCGATTTGGGGAACGTCTTTTTCCATGATGCAGCATTTGAAGCCGGATTGTCTGTTAGCGTTGCTCTTTGTTCTACATGCTAAAAACATCATAATGCTCGATTTTGCACATCGTTTGACCAGTTTAATCGACATATAATATGTAAATTGGAAGTTTTGATGCGCAAGAGTGCTGGACCAGAAGTCATTTTCAACTGAAGCTGTTAGCATATGCTAATACAGGGACACACAACGTGAAACCAAACGATGTATTGGGTAAGTATGACTCCTTCTACGTTTTCTGATGGAAGAACATCAAAGGTAAGGGAATATTTATGTGGTTATTTGGGGTTTCTGTGGACTCCAAACGTAGAGGAGACATAGTGCTAATAACTGAGCGCTGACTCATAGTATAGCCCAGTGAACGATGTCTGTAACGTTAAAAATAAATGTAATACAGCGGTTGCATTAAGAAGAAGTGTATCTTTGTAAATATGTGTAGAACATGTATATTTAGTCATGTTTATTGCTTGTTATCTGACGTTATCTGTCGGAGCTATCGTCATTTCTCCGGACATTTGAGAAGCATTTTTTGAAATGTTGTCATTGTAAACCGAGATTTATGGATATAAATGGCATATTATTGGAAAAAAATTAAATGTACTGTGTAACATGTAATATTACTGTCATCTGATGAAGATTTTCAAAAGGTTAGTGAATTATTTATTTTTTAATCCTACTTTTAAATTTTATTTTTTTCTGGGACAAAATGGCCGCCGCTTGCCTTTTGTTTCGGTGGTTATCTAATATAAACATGTGCTATGTTTTCGCCGTAAAACATTTTAGAAATCTTACTTGCTGGGTAGATTAACAAGATGTTTATCTTTCATTTGAGCTATTGGACTTGTTAATGTGTGGAGGTTAAATATTTCTAGGAATATTTTTTTGCATTGTGCGTTATGGTAATGAGCTTGAGCCGTAGTCACGATCCCGGATCCGGGATGGGGAGTCGTAAGAGGTTAAAACTATGAAATAACACACATGGAATCGTGTAGTAACCAAAATAGTGTTAAATATATCAAAGTATATTTTATATTTGAGATTCTTCAAAGTAGTCAACCTTTGCCTTGATGGCAGCTTTGCACACTCTGCTCCTTCCCCCAGTCCTTCCTCTGACACCGCTTGGTATAGAGGTCCTGGATGGCAGGAGGCTTGGCCCCAGTGATGTACTAGGCCATACGCATTACCCTCTGTAGTCCCTTGCGGTTGGAGGCTGAGCAGTTGCCATACCAGGCAGTGATGCAACCAGCCAGGATGCTCTCGATGGTGCAGCTGTAGAACCTTTTAAGGATCTGAGGACCCATGCCAAATCCAAGTCTCCTGAGGGAGAATAGTTTTTGTCGTGCCCTCTTCACGACTGTCTTGGTGTACTAGGACCATGATAGTTTGTTGGTAATGTGGACAACAAGGAACTTGAAACTCTCAAGCTGCTCCACTACAGCCCTGTTGATGAGAATGGGGGCGTGCTCGGTCCTCCTTTTCCTGTAGTCCACAATCATCTCCTTTGTCTTGACCACGTTGAGGGAGAGGTTATTGTCCTGGCACCACACGACCAGGTCTCTGACCTCCTCCCTATAGACTGTCTCATTGTTGTCAGTGATCAGGCCTACCACTGTTGTGTCATCAGCAAACTTAATGATGGTGTTGGAGTTGTGCCTGGCCATGCAGTCGTGAGTGAACAGGGAGTACGGGAGGGGACTGAGCACGCAACCCTGAGGAGCCCCTGTGTTGAGGATCAGCTCAGCGTGGCGGATGTGTTGTTACCTACCCTTTCCACCTGGGACGGCCCGTTAGGAAGTCCAGGATCCAGTTGCAGAGGGAGGTGTTTAGTCCCAGGGTCCATAGCTTAGTGATGAGCCTTGAGGGTACTATGGCGTTGAACGCTGAGCTGTAGTCAATAAACAGAGTTCTCACATAGGTGTTCCTTTTGTCCAGGTGTGAAAGGGCAGACTGGAATGCAATAGAGATTGCATCATCTGTGGATCTGTTGGAGCGGTATGCAAATTGGAGTGGGTCTCGGGTGTCTGGGATAATGGTGTTGATTTGAGCCATGATCAGCCTTTCAAAGCACTTCATGGCTACAGGTGGTTTATGTACGTGTATGTAATATAATAAAAGTGGCAAAAACAAATGCAGATGAATCAAATCTTTTTAACAACGATGGGGGAATTCCAAGATAGAGGCGTGGTGGCTTCAAAACAGGTGCCTGTCAGTCATCTAGTGTATATACATAAATCAGTAATCAGTATGAAACAGGAAATGTGACATTGTTTTCATACTAAGAAGTGAGGTAGCAGGGTGTGACGTGCTTAAGTTAGGCCTATGCTAGGATGAGGCCAATAACTTGATCAATGCAAAGACTCCACAGTTGTCCCTAGATAAAGTAAGGCAAAAATAAACTACTATTTTGAATTGAGGCATCAACTGAACCCAAATTATTTCCCGCCGGGGAGGAAAGAGAGAAACGCTGTGTGTGCAGAATAACCACGCATTCAGCCGTCTCTAGCTTGACAGACAATTTGATTGAGGCATTAAACTCCACTGAAGCATCTCATGTAACCCAGCCCTAGATTGATCTGGTAAATCGTTTTTTCACACCAGTCTGACACATCATCATTTGCAGAGAAGAACTTTAAAAAGAGACAGATGCACAGTTCAACTGTATTCAATACATGTAGACTGCTGTACTATATGAAACTAATGGGAAAACGGTCCATTTTGAAATCCACAGGCGTGTTCATGACACCAGTTCACCTCTCGCAGATATTCTATGTAGCATAGCCCTATAGGCCTAACACAAGACAAGACGAGGGAAAGCAGGCTGCTGATTGATTATATCATGACCTCCGACCTCTGACTCATAAGGAGTCTGAAAACAATGACCAGTGATGGTGAATGACATGAAAATCTATTAGAGACTGGTGTATTCAACGAGAACCAAGGGACACAACAACAGGCATTTCAAAACGGATTCCTATCATTTGTTAGGCTACACATGAAAGATCTGGGAATCAACCGGGAAACAAATCCATACATGTTGAGAGAAAGGACTGGGCCCTAACACTTGCGAAACTAAATGGTTTTACCATTTCGGTTCACTGGCACCAAACAGGCCTACAATATCAAAACCATGGTTCAGAAAGCCTCAGGTGGTTTAATACCATGACCCACTGCAGCTTCCTAATCAGCAAAAACAATGATTCATTTCCATGCAGCCCGCACCAAAGTGACGTGACACAAAATCCACAGAGGAGCAATGCATGTCTTGTATGGGTGGGTCATCCTAAGTTAATAAATAGTATGCTATTTAAGGTAGCAAACTAGATTTAGAAAACACATTATAGAGTGATGTTTCTCAATTGAACTGACACCACTGATAAAGGTCCAGAGCACAGTTTTTTTATGTTATTTTTTTTATTTCACCTTTATTTAACCAGGTAGGCAAGTTGAGAACAAGTTCTCATTTACAATTGCGACCTGGCCAAGATAAAGCAAAGCAGTTCGACAGATACAACGACACAGAGTTACACATGGAGTAAAACAAACATACAGTCAATAATACAGTATAAACAAGTCTATATACAATGTGAGCAAATGAGGTGAGAAGGGAGTAAAGTTGAGTAGGGTATTGGAGGCTATTTTGTAAATGACATCGCCAAAGTCGAGGATTGGTAGGATGATCAGTTTTACAAGGGTATGTTTGGCAGCATGAGTGAAGGATGCTTTGTTGCGAAATAGGAAGCCAATTCTAGATTTAACTTTGGATTGGAGATGTTTGATATGGGTCTGGAAGGAGAGTTTACAGTCTAACCAGACACCTAAGTATTTGTAGTTGTCCACGTATTCTAAGTCAGAGCCGTCCAGAGTAGTGATGTTGGACAGGCGGGTAGGTGCAGGTAGCGATCGGTTGAAGAGCATGCATTTAGTTTTACTTGTATTTAAGAGCAATTGGAGGCCACGGAAGGAGAGTTGTATGGCATTGAAGCTTGCCTGGAGGGTTGTTAACACAGTGTCTGTCAGTCTGTCATTCGGTCCGCCTTTCTGTATCTGCCTGTCCTTCCGTCTTTCAGTCGGTGGAATCACTAAAGGTCAGAGACGTGCTGGCTGGGCCCCCAGACAGAGCAGTCTCAGTCCTAATGGTGAAAACACCTTTGGCTCCTCTGGGAATAAAACCAAACTTCACTATCCTGAGAATCCTCTCAAGTCTATCTTCTGTCCTCTTAAGTCTAGGCCTATCTATGCTGTCGTCTGTCCCAAATGATCCCCTCATCCATACGTAGTGTACGAACGACAGTGAGCTCCAAAAGTGTTGGGACAGCGACACATTTTTGCTGTTTTGGCTCTGTACTCCAGCACCTTGGAAACGACACAGTGACTAGGAGGTTAAAGTGCAGACTGTCAGCTTTAATTTGATGGTATTTTCATCCATAACGGGTGAACCGTTTAGAAATTACAGCACTTTTTGTACATAGTCGACGCCCGCCATTTTAAGGCAGGTAAAAGTATTGGGACAAATTCACTTATATGCGAATTAAAGTAGTAAAAAGCGTAGTATTTGGTCCCATATTCATATCACGCAATGACTACATCAAGCTTGTGACTCTACAAATGTGTTGGATGCATTTGCTGTTTGTTTTGGTTATTATATTGTGCCAATTAGAAATTAATGGTAAATCATTTATTGTGTCATTTGGGAGTCACTTTGTTTGTCCCCTAAAATGGGCTGTAATTTCAAAATGGTTCACCCGATATGGATGGGAATACCCTCAAATTAAAGCTGACAGTCTGAACTAGAGCCTCCTAGTCATTGTATCATTTCAAATCCAAAGTGCTGGAGTGCAGAGCCCGAAAAACAAACAAATGATCACTACTGTCCCAATACTTTTGGAGCTCACTGTATATAGGAAACAAGGTGCCATTTGGAAGGCAGGCAGACACTGAGACACGTCCGACAGCGCTGCCATCCACTCCCCTCGTCTTGTCCCTTCAGCTAACGCTAACAGAAAGGAGTCACTTAACTTTCTTTGTGAGTGTAAATAGGCCCTGCATTTCATCCCTTCACAGTCAGAGTTACCCCATAGACTTCTTAAGAGGACGGGGGGGGTTGTTTCATCTGTTCCTCCTTGCAAAACATTGTGGTTCTCACAGAATAGCTTTCGGAGGCAATGAGGCAGAGGATAGAGTAGAATAATGGTCTCCGTCCTTGACTGATATGGGCAGACCGTAATCCTAACTAGTCAGCATACACATTTTCACAGTGCCCTTAGTGCCAGTAGGTAAAGTACCCTAGGCCTAGCTAGCCTACAATCCAGGAGTGTTTTAGGCTAGATGTAAACGGCGTATAAAGTAAGGCAACACGAGGCATGACTGTAGGGATCAAAGCATTGCAAACTGTGTGAAACGGCAGCTCCTTATCTGCCCCCGGCGTGTCTCAGAATCAGATGCATTCCTTACCTCTCTGGGACACAGGAAGAGTCTCCCTGTCTTTGGAATGGACATTCTGCACAGTCCTGAAAAGTGCAGTACTATCAATCAGATTCTCCAATAAAAACAGAGGATCCCTGGCCTGACAACATGGTCTTCACACAGGCGCTTGCTCTAAAAGCATTCAGAGCTGATTTAGGATAGCAGCTGTCAAAAGTGGATACTGCTGGAGGAATTGTAGCCCATTCCTTACAGACAACACAGCTACCACAGAGAGCTGTATGTGCTAGACTCTCTGAATTCCTGAGCAGCAGTCTGAATGACATGCTTAAAACATACGCACGCACACACACTGCACTACACACTACGCACACAGGAACGGAGCAGAGAGGCTTCTCAGCAGCAGAGCAGGCAGATTTTTCAAACCCCGTCCTCTAAACCACGCCTGATCCCAAACGGGGAACCTCACCACACACCTCTAGAGATCTCGGACTTCCACAGCATCCCAATTAGGAAATGAATGATTAGGGCAGGTTCAAGGAGTTTCTGAGCAACGCTGCTATTGGCTCGTCTGTGGTGTGGCCCACAGAGCCGGCCCTTTAAAATTACATTCAACTCAATCACTCACCCTCCCCAGCCAAGTGCCCGCCAATGTTTTGCTTGTATTGTAGAACCAATTAAATGTACTCTGCGTAATATAGCAATTAGTGGAAGACATAGAGCTGTTCAGTCTAAATGTAACAACACCGTATGCAGCAGTATTATTTTTGACAATCTGTACGGTAAAAGGTAAATCACATCCGGCCGTGATTGGGAGTCCCACAGGGTGGCGCACAATTGGCCCAGGGTCGTCCGGGTTTGGCCGGTGTAGGCCGTCAATGTAAATACGAATTTGTTCTTAACTGACTTGCCTAAGTTAAATAAAGGCTAAATATATATAGATTTTTTAAATTAAAAAATGAAATCTCACCTCTATCTAAAAAGGCAGAAGGCTGTGATCAAAATGTACATAAATGTATCTCGCATAAACCAAAATAAACAATAAAACAATACCCATCGGCGACCTCGGTGGACGGGATATGAAACTGAGGGTTTAGGTTTGGGGCTGGGCCTACTATGGCAACATGTATGCAGGGAGACAGGACAACACACACAGCGCTGTAGCCTTTGGGTAGCAGGAGTGTGAACTGTCGTCCTCTACAAAGACTCCTATGTTGGTCTGGAGAAAACACACACACACACACAAACCCTTTGCTCCCCATAAACTACCGGAGCTGGGCGGCTGGAGGAGGCCCAGGGCTGGCATAGGACGTCCTTTTCTGTCCCCCCCGTCATCCAGAGAGGCGGCTCCTGGTCATAAATAACACCCGGGGGGAGAGCGGGAGCCTAAATATTTGCATTGCACACTATCCCTTTCCTCCCGGCAAAGGCCATGTACAGGCAAGCACATGTCCTCTAGCTCGTCGCTACGCTCCATGACAGTGATGTGGTGTGGGGTGGTAAAATAGCATGTCCATTCCGCGACATCTGTATTTTGTACTAAAAGCACTCTAGTATGTTAGATGGGAAAGGCAACATGGGAGATAAAGAGGGGTTTATTTAAAGTACTTTGTTCATTTACGTTAATGACACAAATCATAATATAACCACGAGACCTAATTCAAAGCCATGGCATAACAGCTCAAATACTTGTCCGTCCGGCGAGACCTGGGTTGGAAAGAAAAGCCTATTTGTTTTCATGCCAAAATACTTCCTCTGCGCTCGACTGGCGCAATGCAACCGATACAATAGGCCAACCACAAAAGTGCAAACCCTGCCCACTCCAGGTACACTCCTACCACCCAAACGCTCAAAGTTGTTCAAAGTGGAAGAAACAGGCCACTAGGTCAACCCACTAGGTCTGTAATCAAGGTGTGTAGGACACGTTGAGGAGGACTGTACCTGGCCAACTCTTCCATCATCCTGTCCCAGCTAGCTCCCAAGAAACCTGACAGCCCAGCAGCCATTGTTAGATACGGCCAAGGTTTGGGAACAAGACGCATTAAAAAAGAAGAACAACAAGTAAGAAACAAAGTCTAAATGTAACTGCAAGGGGCTTTCGTCTTTCTTCTTCATTCTTTTTTTAACAAAATCTGGGCCAGACCCAATTATTTCACTTTCGTCTCCAGGTTGCCATGGCTACGGCCTTCGCCTCTCGTGTTTTAGTCGTCTTGTGCTTTAGAAATTCACCACCCTAGCCAGCCAGGCATGAGGTGGAGGAGGAAGCTTATCTCAACCCCCCTGGGATTTCTGCACAGTGTGTGTGTGTGTCTGTCTGCTCAGAGAACATCTACGCAAAGAGGTCAGAACAAAATGTTCCTTAACAAACAACTTGACTATTTCCTTTACGCCATCAATATCAATTTATTCTGTTCAAACAATCGGAACACGGGATTCTACACTCGAACCCCTTTGCAGAGGGCTAGCAGAGTTGTACTCGGGTGTCGCTAACTTAGAAACTGAGTGGCAGGCAGCCTCATGCCTGTAGATGGAGCCAGTTTAGTGAGGCTCTGAACAGCAGGGGCGCCAGAGGGCCACAGGAGAGGGCACTGGAGAAGGCACAGGTGGAGGTAAACAAGAAACTGCAGACACACTCCTGATAACCCTGATTCAGCCTCCGCTGCAGATGCAGAGAGAGAGAGGTCGAGAGAGAGAGAGAGGCCCCCCAGAGACTGCACCATCCTGCTACCGCTTCTATACACAGGGCTAAGGGGAGGGGGTGACAGAGACAGATCTCTGTGTGTGTGTGTGTGTGTGTGTGTGTGTGTGTGTGTGTGTGTGTGTGTGTGTGTGTGTGTGTGTGTGTGTGTGTGTGTGTGTGTGTGTGTGTGTGTGTGTGTGTGTGTGTGTGTGTGTGTGTGTGTGTGTTGCAGTCGGTCGATGCACTGTGGTTGCACCATGTGTCACCTTGCTTGCTTCGCCAAAGGAACTCGAGGTTGAGATGTCACGCACAACAGATGTGTGTAAGCAAATAGCCTGACGACAATGATAAAAACAATATGGATCAACATTTTGGCAACATTTGCCTTTGCTCCCAAAAAGCACACTGACGCACTCTCCTCTTCCTGGTCCACCCATCCTTCATCATTAGGCAGCAGATGGATGACCTGTCCCAAACCTCCCCCTCTCCCCCTGATGTGGAGGAACGAGGGGAGGAGGTGGTGATTCGGTCAGTGAGGACAGCGCAGCAGCCATTGTCTCCTCCTGTTAAATATGTTTATAAAGATAACGTCTGCTGCAAAGTAAACTGGGTCAGTAGAATTCCCAGGGAACCTGTGAGCTGCTACTGGAGAGGGAATGGAGTGGGGAAGCATAGGTATCCAGTCGTATCAATGGAGAACAGAACGCAGCTCATCTCAACCCGCCGCTGGCTCTTTCCTACCAACCTGAGGCTGGCTGGTTGTTCCTCTGGGCCCACACTCTCTCTCCCTGACCCTTCTCCCCCAACTGGCTCTTTTCTACCAATCTGAGGCTGGCTGGCTGTTCCTCTGGGCCCACACTCTCTCTCCCTGACCCTTCTCCCCCAACTGGCTCTTTTCTACCAATCTGAGGCTGGCTGGTTGTTCCTCTGGGCCCACACTCTCTCTCTCCCTTCTCCCCCAACTGGCTCTTTTCTACCAATCTGAGGCTGGCTGGTTGTTCCTCTGGGCCCACATTCTCTCTCTCCCTTCTCCCCCAACTGGCTCTTTTCTACCAACCTGAGGCTGGCTGGTTGTTCCTCTGGGCCCACACTCTCTCTCTCCCTTCTCCCCCAACTGGCTCTTTTCTACCAATCTGAGGCTGGCTGTTTGTTCCTCTGGGCCCACACTCTCTCTCTCCCTTCTCCCCCAACTGGCTCTTTCCTACCAACCTGAGGCTGGCTAGTTGTTCCTCTGGGCCCACACTCTCGCTCTCCCTTCTCCCCCAACTGGCTCTTCCCTACCAACCTGAGGCTGGCTGGTTGTTCCTCTGGGCCCACACTCTCTCTCTCCCTTCTCCCCCAACTGGCTCTTTTCTACCAACCTGAGGCTGGCTGGTTGTTCCTCTGGGCCCACACTCTCTCTCTCCCTTCTCCCCCAACTGGCTCTTTTCTACCAATCTGAGGCTGGCTGGTTGTTCCTCTGGGCCCACACTCTCTCTCTCCCTTCACCCCCAACTGGCTCTTTTCTACCAATCTGAGGCTGGTTGGTTGTTCCTCTGGGCCCACACTCTCTCTCTCCCTTCTCCCCCAACTGGCTCTTTTCTACCAATCTGAGGCTGGTTGGTTGTTCCTCTGGGCCCACACTCTCTCTCTCCCTTCTCCCCCAACTGGCTCTTTTCTACCAATCTGAGGCTAGCTGGTTGTTCCTCTGGGCCCACACTCTCTCTCTCCCTTCTCCCCCAACTGGCTCTTTTCTACCAACCTGAGGCTAGCTGGTTGTTCCTCTGGGCCCACACTCTCTCTCTCCCTTCTCCCCCAACTGGC
This sequence comes from Oncorhynchus gorbuscha, assembly GCF_021184085.1. Taxonomy (NCBI): domain Eukaryota; kingdom Metazoa; phylum Chordata; class Actinopteri; order Salmoniformes; family Salmonidae; genus Oncorhynchus; species Oncorhynchus gorbuscha. The sequence goes on along the minus strand of NC_060183.1, from coordinate 37,749,268 downwards.
TCTTTTCTACCAATCTGAGGCTGGCTGGTTGTTCCTCTGGGCCCACACTCTCTCTCTCCCTTCTCCCCCAACCCCAACTGGCTCTTTTCTACCAATCTGAGGCTGGCTGGTTGTTCCTCTGGGCCCACACTCTCTCTCTCCCTTCTCCCCCAACCCCAACTGGCTCTTTTCTACCAATCTGAGGCTGGCTGGTTGTTCCTCTGGGCCCACACTCTCTCTCTCCCTTCTCCCCCAACCCCAACTGGCTCTTTTCTACCAATCTGAGGCTGGCTGTTTGTTCCTCTGGGCCCACACTCTCTCTCTCCCTTCTCCCCCAACTGGCTCTTTCCTACCAACCTGAGGCTGGCTAGTTGTTCCTCTGGGCGCACACTCTCGCTCTCCCTTCTCCCCCAACTGGCTCTTCCCTACCAACCTGAGGCTGGCTGGTTGTTCCTCTGGGCCCACACTCTCTCTCTCCCTTCTCCCCCAACTGGCTCTTTTCTACCAACCTGAGGCTGGCTGGTTGTTCCTCTGGGCCCACACTCTCTCTCTCCCTTCTCCCCCAACTGGCTCTTTTCTACCAATCTGAGGCTGGCTGGTTGTTCCTCTGGGCCCACACTCTCTCTCTCCCTTCTCCCCCAACTGGCTCTTTTCTACCAATCTGAGGCTGGTTGGTTGTTCCTCTGGGCCCACACTCTCTCTCTCCCTTCTCCCCCAACTGGCTCTTTTCTACCAATCTGAGGCTGGTTGGTTGTTCCTCTGGGCCCACACTCTCTCCCTTCTCCCCCAACTGGCTCTTTTCTACCAACCTGAGGCTAGCTGGTTGTTCCTCTGGGCCCACACTCTCGCTCTCCCTTCTCCCCCAACTGGCTCTTCCCTACCAACCTGAGGCTGGCTGGTTGTTCCTCTGGGCCCACACTCTCTCTCTCCCTTCTCCCCCAACTGGCTCTTTTCTACCAACCTGAGGCTGGCTGGTTGTTCCTCTGGGCCCACACTCTCTCTCTCCCTTCTCCCCCAACTGGCTCTTTTCTACCAATCTGAGGCTGGTTAGTTGTTCCTCTGGGCCCACACTCTCTCTCTCCCTTCTCCCCCAACTGGCTCTTTTCTACCAATCTGAGGCTGGTTGGTTGTTCCTCTGGGCCCACACTCTCTCTCTCCCTTCTCCCCCAACTGGCTCTTTTCTACCAACCTGAGGCTAGCTGGTTGTTCCTCTGGGCCCACACTCTCTCTCTCCCTTCTCCCCCAACTGGCTCTTTTCTACCAATCTGAGGCTGGCTGGTTGTTCCTCTGGGCCCACACTCTCTCTCTCCCTTCTCCCCCAACCCCAACTGGCTCTTTTCTACCAATCTGAGGCTGGCTGGTTGTTCCTCTGGGCCCACACTCTCTCTCTCCCTTCTCCCCCAACCCCAACTGGCTCTTTTCTACCAATCTGAGGCTGGCTGGTTGTTCCTCTGGGCCCACACTCTCTCTCTCCCTTCTCCCCCAACCCCAACTGGCTCTTTTCTACCAATCTGAGGCTGGCTGGTTGTTCCTCTGGGCCCACACTCTCTCTCTCCCTTCTCCCCCAACCCCAACTGGCTCTTTTCTACCAATCTGAGGCTGGCTGGTTGTTCCTCTGGGCCCACACTCTCTCTCTCCCTTCTCCCCCAACCCCAACTGGCTCTTTTCTACCAATCTGAGGCTGGCTGGTTGTTCCTCTGGGCCCACACTCTCTCTCTCCCTTCTCCCCCAACCCCAACTGGCTCTTTTCTACCAATCTGAGGCTGGCTGGTTGTTCCTCTGGGCCCACACTCTCTCTCTCCCTTCTCCCCCAACCCCAACTGGCTCTTTTCTACCAATCTGAGGCTGGCTGGTTGTTCCTCTGGGCCCACACTCTCTCTCTCCCTTCTCCCCCAACCCCAACTGGCTCTTTTCTACCAATCTGAGGCTGGCTGGTTGTTCCTCTGGGCCCACACTCTCTCTCTCCCTTCTCCCCCAACTGGCTCTTTTCTACCAATCTGAGGCTGGCTGGTTGTTCCTCTGGGCCCACATTCTCTCTCTCCCTTCTCCCCCAACTGGCTCTTTTCTACCAACCTGAGGCTGGCTGGTTGTTCCTCTGGGCCCACACTCTCTCTCCCTTCTCCCCCAACTGGCTCTTTTCTACCAATCTGAGGCTGGCTGTTTGTTCCTCTGGGCCCACACTCTCTCTCCCTTCTCCCCCAACTGGCTCTTTCCTACCAACCTGAGGCTGGCTAGTTGTTCCTCTGGGCCCACACTCTCGCTCTCCCTTCTCCCCCAACTGGCTCTTCCCTACCAACCTGAGGCTGGCTGGTTGTTCCTCTGGGCCCACACTCTCTCTCTCCCTTCTCCCCCAACTGGCTCTTTTCTACCAACCTGAGGCTGGCTGGTTGTTCCTCTGGGCCCACACTCTCTCTCTCCCTTCTCCCCCAACTGGCTCTTTTCTACCAATCTGAGGCTGGCTGGTTGTTCCTCTGGGCCCACACTCTCTCTCTCCCTTCTCCCCCAACTGGCTCTTTTCTACCAATCTGAGGCTGGTTGGTTGTTCCTCTGGGCCCACACTCTCTCTCTCCCTTCTCCCCCAACTGGCTCTTTTCTACCAATCTGAGGCTGGTTGGTTGTTCCTCTGGGCCCACACTCTCTCTCTCCCTTCTCCCCCAACTGGCTCTTTTCTACCAATCTGAGGCTAGCTGGTTGTTCCTCTGGGCCCACACTCTCTCTCTCCCTTCTCCCCCAACTGGCTCTTTTCTACCAACCTGAGGCTAGCTGGTTGTTCCTCTGGGCCCACACTCTCTCTCTCCCTTCTCCCCCAACTGGCTCTTTTCTACCAATCTGAGGCTGGCTGGTTGTTTCTCTGGGCCCACACTCTCTCTCTCCCTTCTCCCCCAACCCCAACTGGCTCTTTTCTACCAATCTGAGGCTGGCTGGTTGTTCCTCTGGGCCCACACTCTCTCTCTCCCTTCTCCCCCAACCCCAACTGGCTCTTTTCTACCAATCTGAGGCTGGCTGGTTGTTCCTCTGGGCCCACACTCTCTCTCTCCCTTCTCCCCCAACCCCAACTGGCTCTTTTCTACCAACCTGAGGCTGGCTGGTTGTTCCTCTGGGCCCACACTCTCTCTCTCCCTTCTCCCCCAACTGGCTCTTTTCTACCAATCTGAGGCTGGCTGGTTGTTCCTCTGGGCCCACACTCTCTCCCTTCTCCCCCAACCCCAACTGGCTCTTTTCTACCAATCTGAGGCTGGCTGGTTGTTCCTCTGGGCCCACACTCTCTCTCTCCCTTCTCCCCCAACTGGCTCTTTTCTACCAATCTGAGGCTAGCTGGTTGTTCCTCTGGGCCCACACTCTCTCTCTCCCTTCTCCCCCAACTGGCTCTTTTCTACCAACCTGAGGCTAGCTGGTTGTTCCTCTGGGCCCACACTCTCTCTCTCCCTTCTCCCCCAACTGGCTCTTTTCTACCAATCTGAGGCTGGCTGGTTGTTTCTCTGGGCCCACACTCTCTCTCTCCCTTCTCCCCCAACCCCAACTGGCTCTTTTCTACCAATCTGAGGCTGGCTGGTTGTTCCTCTGGGCCCACACTCTCTCTCTCCCTTCTCCCCCAACCCCAACTGGCTCTTTTCTACCAATCTGAGGCTGGCTGGTTGTTCCTCTGGGCCCACACTCTCTCTCTCCCTTCTCCCCCAACCCCAACTGGCTCTTTTCTACCAACCTGAGGCTGGCTGGTTGTTCCTCTGGGCCCACACTCTCTCTCTCCCTTCTCCCCCAACTGGCTCTTTTCTACCAATCTGAGGCTGGCTGGTTGTTCCTCTGGGCCCACACTCTCTCTCTCCCTTCTCCCCCAACCCCAACTGGCTCTTTTCTACCAATCTGAGGCTGGCTGGTTGTTCCTCTGGGCCCACACTCTCTCTCTCCCTTCTCCCCCAACCCCAACTGGCTCTTTTCTACCAATCTGAGGCTGGCTGGTTGTTCCTCTGGGCCCACACTCTCTCTCTCCCTTCTCCCCAACCCCAACTGGCTCTTTTCTACCAATCTGAGGCTGGCTGGTTGTTCCTCTGGGCCCACACTCTCTCTCTCCCTTCTCCCCCAACCCCAACTGGCTCTTTTCTACCAATCTGAGGCTGGCTGGTTGTTCCTCTGGGCCCACACTCTCTCTCTCCCTTCTCCCCCAACCCCAACTGGCTCTTTTCTACCAATCTGAGGCTGGCTGGTTGTTCCTCTGGGCCCACACTCTCTCTCTCCCTTCTCCCCCAACTGGCTCTTTTCTACCAATCTGAGGCTGGCTGGTTGTTCCTCTGGGCCCACACTCTCTCTCTCCCTTCTCCCCCAACCCCAACTGGCTCTTTTCTACCAATCTGAGGCTGGCTGGTTGTTCCTCTGGGCCCACACTCTCTCTCTCCCTTCTCCCCCAACCCCAACTGGCTCTTTTCTACCAATCTGAGGCTGGCTGGTTGTTCCTCTGGGCCCACACTCTCTCTCTCCCTTCTCCCCCAACCCCGACTGGCTCTTTTCTGCCGGCCTGACGATCAAAGCAGACTGGTCCCTTCCTTCCACTAACTCCCTCCCACAACCCCCCCACCCCCCCCGGACTGGATCATTACCGAACCAGTCAGACAGACAAACATTGACTGTGCTGTTCTATTCAATCACATGATGCGTGTCTTCTCTCCATTGGGTCAGGATATGAAACACTGACTGTCCTAGACCTACATTGTGACTGTAATGGTCACTCTTTGTTAAAACAAATAAATCTTTATAAAAACGGATGCATTTCGGCATATCCATCTCTTTTCCTGAGAACCAACTTTGATTAATTCATTGGCCATCTGGATTAACCTGCTCAGGTCAGGTTGAGTTCTTATGTTAGTCTTAAATAGGCAGCAGGGCTCAGGAGGTCAGAAATAGCAGGAGCTGACTGCAGCGTAACCTGACCATGTGGTCATAGAGAAACGAGAGAGAGAGAGAGATCTCTAGTTGGTTTAACCTACTTCTGTTCCAAGACAACAACAACAGGTGACTCCAGGTTTTTCTGTAAAGAGATTAACAGAGACTAGCACTAAACAAGGTGAGGATTATCGAATTTAGCCCATAGGAATACCCCAAATGGCGCAGCGGTCTGAGGCACTACATTGCAGTGATAGAGGCATCACTACAGACCCTGGTTCGATCCTGGGCTGTATCACAACCGGACGTGATCTGGGGTCCCATAGGGGCGGCGCACAGCCCACGCTGAAATGGAGATTACAGAACAACAACACTGCCCTAACCAGGCAGCGCTATTCATGGAAACAGCCACCCCCCCACCTGCAATGGAGGGTTGATCCTGTGTCCCTGTTTTTGTTCTGAAATGACCCTACATTGGGTTAAAATGCAAGACTGGGTTTTCATTAAGGACCAGTTCTATTTTAGGTACTAGAGTCCATAATACTTAGGATAAAAAATAAAATACACTTATATGGGGAACTGGGGAAATGTAAATGTTGCAGTTCCTATTGGAAACAACTAGAGTTGAGTACAAGTGGGAGAGAAATTCTCAAATGTTTTGAGAAAGACGGACAGTGGATTAGTGTTGCACGGTATACTGAAAACGTCGGTACTTCTTAGATGAATTATTTTTATTTAACTAGGCAAGTCAATTAAGAATACAATCTTATTTACAATGACGGCCTACTTTATAACAACCAAAACACGTAGTAGTAGAATTTTTGTTACGTCCGGGACTTCTGTCAAATGTGTCTCACGTGATTGAGAAGATCAAGTCTGTATCAGCGCTGCCCCTTCGTAGCGCGAAGAGCAAAGTGCCTGCTCCACTTATTTATTGTTAGAGCTATCTGAGGTGCATTAGCTCTCCAGTCCCCACTCACGCTGCAAAAGAAGTTAACGAACTTGAATAATGCGTCACGGCATGTAGAAATGTTGAAACTGTTCATTACTGTTTTCAAAAACAATGTCCATACAGGTTAGAACACTTCATTCAACACGGTACCGATAGCTTTCTGCTTCAATTGTGGGCTAACTTTCCTTGCTCGTTTACAGCTGAACTCACTAACCTAGTGATCAAAATATGCTGATTGTCACTAAAACCATTAATCATTCACATCGTCTCCCTCGCCACCAAAAACTCATCACTTCTTCGTCTTCCTTTACCTCCCGTCTGGTTTCCACTAGATTCCATAGCCACAAAGTCAGAGTCCACCGCCACATTCTGCTCATGAGTGACGTCATTCATTTCTTAAAGAGACAGCGCACACTTTTAGAAAAGAAGCGTTTGCTTCTTCCTCTGACAACACAACAGTGGAGTGAAATTGTCTCCTACGCCGTAACATCCCTATTTTCAAGTAGTCTAGAAAATATGACTACAATACCCTGGAGACTGAGCGCCATGATATGATGCCGGTGCGACGGGAGTCAGAAAAACAAGCGTTGCCAATTCAAGTCTGAGTGACTGTAATAGGACAGGTGAAGCCAGAGCCAAGGAAACAGATGCAGATATAACAAAACATGAATGCATTAGACACACCAAGCTGGTGGTACAACAGCTCCCTGTGTGTGTGTGTGTGTGTGTGTGTGTGTGTGTGTGTGTGTGTGTGTGTGTGTGTGTGTGTGTGTGTGTGTGTGTGTGTGTGTGCGTGCGTGCGTGCGTGCGTGCGTGTGTTGGGGGGGGTAAAAAATATGTGTGTGCACCTGAAACAACACACACACACGAGCCCGCGCACACATACACACGCCTTGACAAAACACACAAGCACACACGCCTTGATAAAGCACACAGACACCTGGCTGTTTATTCTCCTCTGTCCTCTGGCATCTTAGCTCACCTTGGCCCAGAAACATCACTAGAGCCAGGACTCACCGTCTGCACCTCCCCGGACCCCCTGTCATGACATAAGCCTAATGTACACCCTAACCCTAACCCTAACCCTATACCCAACGCAAGAACTACAATTAGCTACGAAAAATGGCGATTCTGCATTGCGTACGTAAGTTAGGCCAATAAATTAGTCTGTACTCGCTCCAGGGGAAAACAAGGAGAAACAGAGGAGGGAGGGAGCAGATTCTGTTAGCTGGTTGGCTAAAATCCTGAGGATTTGAGGGAAGTGAGAAATGAGGGATGGATACGCAGCTGGAAGTTTCACAGAGCCTGGGATATTTTCCAATTACACACCAGCCTTAAGGGCTTATAGGGCTGGCTGCTGTGCTTTGAGGAATGACCTTCCTGGAAATAATGGTCCTGTGTGTGTGTGTGTGTGTGTGTGTGTGTGTGTGTGTGTGTGTGTGTGTGTGTGTGTGTGTGTGTGTGTGTGTGTGTGTGTGTGTGTGTGTGTGTGTGTGTGTGTGTGTGTGTGTGTGTGTGTGTGTGTGTGTGTGTGCGTGTGTGCGCACGCCAGGAAGTATTACTTTTTTTCATTATCAGAATCAATATCAAAACATGTAGTATAGTGACACCGGGCCAAATAGCCAAATACATGAGGTAACACAAGTCATTAATCAGATCAAAGTACTCTGATACACGTGACCATGTTTACCCTGTCTACCCGATTGGCAGGGTTCTGCGGAGGAAAGAACATAATACTACGTACACAGCTGTCAACTGGCTGACAGCGGTGGTGGAGATGCGGCAGCCAAAACCATAGAGACCCCTCCATATGTCTGTCTGTCCGTAACTTCCACACTTTCCTAATTGTCTGACTGATGTGTGCATACACCACACACCACACACACATACTACAGTATACAGCACCGGCAAAAGGGCCTGCTCAATTTAAAATGTGGTATTCGAGTAGTTTTGTTGCTCACTTACAATTACATTTGGAAACAGGTTGCTTGGCTGCGGGGTAACTGAACAGAATATATACAAATATATATATACAGCACCAGCCAAACGTTTGGACACACCTACTCATCCAAGGGCTTTTTCTTTGTTTTGACTATTTTCTACATTGCAGAATAATAGCGAAGACATGAAAACTATGAAATAAAACATATGGAATCATGTAGTAACCAAAAATGTGTTAACAAATCAAAATATATTTTATATTTGAGATTCTTCAAAGTAGCCACCCTTTGCCTTGATTACAGCTGTGCACACTTTCCAACAGTCTTGAAGGAGTTCCCACATATGCTGAGCACTTGTTGTCTGCTTTTCCTTCACTCTGCGGTCCAACTCATCCCAAAAGATCTCAATTAGGTTGAGGTTGGGTGATTGTGGAGGCCAGGTCATCTGATGCAACACTCCGCCTGGAGGTGTGTTTTGGGTCATTGCCCTGTTGAAAAACAAATGATAGTCCCACTAAGAGCAAACCAGATGGGATGGCGTATCGCTGAAGAATGCTGTAGTAGCAATGCTGGTTAAGTGTGGCTTGAATTCTAAATAAATCACTGACAGTGTTACCAGCAAAGCACCCTCACACCATCACACCTCCTCCTCCATGCTTCACGGTGGGAACCACACATGCAGAGATCATCTGTTCACCTACTCTGTATCTCACAGAGACACGGCAGATGGAACCCAAAATCTCAAATGTGTACTCATCAGACCAAAGGACAGATTTCCACTGGTCTAATGTCCATTGCTTGGCCCAAGCAAGTCTCTTCTTCTTATTAGTGTCCTTTAGTAATGGTTTATTTCCAGCTATTTGACCATGAAAGCCTGATTCACGCAGTCTTCTCTGAACAGTTGATGTTGAGATGCGTCTGGTGAATAATTTATTTGGGCTGCAATTTCTGAGGCTGATATATCTAATGAACTAATCCTCTGCAGGTAACTATGGGTCTTATGGGTCTATGGGTCTTCCTTTCCTGCGGCGGTCCTCATGAGGGCCAGTTTCATCATAGCGCTTGATGGTTTTTGCGACTGCCCTTGAAGAAATGTTCAAAGTTCTTGAAAGTTTCTGGATTGACTGAACTTCATGTCTTAAAGTAATAATAGACTGTCATTTCTCTTTGCGTATTTGAGCTGTTCTTGACATAATATGGACTTGGTCTTTTACCAAATAGGGCTAACTTCTGTATACCACCTCTACCTTGTCACAACACAACTAATTGGCTTAAACACATTAAAAATGAAAGAAATTCAACAAATTACATTTTAACAAGGCATACCTGTTAATTGAAATGCATTCCAGGTGACTACTTCATGAAGCTGGTTGAGAGAATGCCAAGAGTGTGCAAAGCTGTAATCAAGGCAAAGGGTGGCTACTTTGAAGAATCTCAAATATAAAATATATTTTGATTTGTTTAACACTTTTTTGGTTACCACATGATTCCATATGTGCTATTTCATAGTGTTGATGCCTTCACTATTATTCTACAATGTAGAAAACAGTATTAAATTAAGAAAAAAAGGAGTAGGTATGTCCAAACGTTTGACTGGTACTGTATATTGCAATGCAACATATTGGAAGGAAGCATCCACCCCACATGTCAAAAGATCCAGTTCCTCTGACAAGCCAAGGGGCAGCAAATTCAAAGATTGTCTGTTTATACAGTAGACACAGAAAAAGAAAACACATTCTTTCACAAGGAGACAAAGCGAAATAATGAAATAATGCCTTGACAAGACAAAATGTTAAGTAGGCAGAGAGCAGAGCAGCGGTCGGTCGCTTGGTGCTCGTCTTCTCGGGTTGACAGTGAGGGATGCTGCCTGTCAGTCACGTGTGTACTGGAGTGAAACTGACAGATAGGCTATGTGGCTCTGTCTGGGATCCTCTGGAGAAATATGGCCGATCGGCCAGCTGCTGTTGAGGCAAAAGTAGTCACTGCAGCTTTCTGACTAGACTAGAATGGAACCTAGTTCTGACAGGGGCGAAATGGCCGTAATAGGGGGTGGGGACTGCAGAATTAAAAGCTTGGCAAGTACACATGTGTTCATACCTTGCTCCTTGGGATGAGAATATCCCTGTGGGGACTGAGTGAGGATGACTGCCTCACTTCTCTAGACTTCTCCCACTTGTTTTCTCCAGTGCTGTGATTCACTGGGTTCCCAGGTGCCTGCTATTTCCCCCTGACCCGGCTCACAGCTCCATCTGTTTCTCTTGAATCTATTTCAAACAAAACGTGAAACACAGCTCAGTACGGTGGGTGAAACTGGAAATGTAGAAATCACAACCATCACATCCATATTCCTCACACCTTTCCTTCCTCTTCATCCCTTCTTACAGCAATGGTGCTATCCGAGACTTTACACCCCCAGTTTCTCCTTTCTCCCTGTGTCCTTCCGCTAGCTACACAGTGCGTGTGTGTCCTTTAGTCTACGGCAGAAATGGGGCCACGGTCATCCCTCACCTCTCGCCACAGAGAAGAACATGGCTCAAACCAGCTGTTTTTGATCAATATTCACAGCGCTATCTTACCTAACCTGCAGAGTACAGGCCTACACAAACTCACACACACTCCTAGTCCTGACTCTCCTTTCATGCAGCTCTAATAATTCACCCACCGAGCGAGCTGCAATCAGAGAATCATGCTCTAATTGGTTAATTCTCTCAGGGGGGCAACTGAGGTTTAGGCTAATATCCAGTAAAACAGTGTGTGTGTGTGTGTGTGTGTGTGTGTGTGTGTGTGTGTGTGTGTGTGTGTGTGTGTGTGTGTGTGTGTGTGTGTGTGTGTGTGTGTGTGTGTGTGTGTGTGTGTGTGTGTGTGTGTGTGTGTGTGTGTGTGTGTGTGTGTGTGTGTGTGTTCGTTTCAAGCTTACCGTATGCTTACCAGTTGAAACAGTTTGCGCATATATTAGGGCAAAATCAAATTACTTGAGGAGCACTGCACCAAACATCCTAGTTAGATGTAAAATTGTGCAACTAAGACCTCCTGGCAAAAAACTTCAAAATGAATTACAGATTTATGGATCTATATTAGATTAATTCTGACTATTTTGAGGAAATGTTATGTTGTTGCTAGGGTGGCTCAACAGGGACAAACAACAGTAATATTGCATTTTTTTCTCGTTTTTCAAGCGAAGGCCTTTAGGGAGTATGTGAGCACAGACGTTCCCCTTTGCCTCGCCGAGCTCTGCTAGGAGAAAACCGAACCTATATATGCGGATGCCTTTAGGGGGGCCAATGGGTGCAGAGCTATAACATAGAGAGTGGAAGAGCAAGGGAGAGAGAGAGAGAGAGAGAGAGAGAGAGAGAGAGAGAGAGAGAGAGAGAGAGAGAGAGAGAGAGAGAGAGAGAGAGAGAGAGAGAGAGAGAGAGAGAGAGAGAGAGAGAGAGAGAGAGAGAGAGAGAGGGGGGAGAAAGAAAGAGATAGAGAAGCAGAGAGAAAGAGAGAGAAAGAAAGAGCGACCGACCGAGAACAAGACAGAGAGATAGAGAGGAGAGGAATAGCCCGTATGAGCTGACAGTGAGTGCAGTACCACACCACCAAAAGTAAAAGGAGGAAGTGGTGCTGAGAGATGACACCAGCCAGTGATCCATGGAGGACCAGATGGGTTTCTCATGTCATTGTCACACTATTTCAATGATGGAAGCCGAGGCCCAGGCTCAGCCTGCGTCTCAAATGGCACTCTATTACCTATATAGTGCACTAATGTATGCCTAAGGCCCATAGTGCTCTGTAGTGCACTGTAAGGAAAAGGGGGCCATTTAAAGGGGGCCATTTACGACACTGCCTCAGGCTCCACAGTTTTAAAATGCACCCACTGACAGCTGCAACGAGACGCAAGTAGGCCTGATGCTTGAAAATCCATTATCACATGCAACTTAATATTCAGACCCACTTAAAAAGCAACTACTTAAGCTACCTCCCAGATTGGACTACTGTACAAGAGGATTAGATTGTTTTTTTAGATATGCACAGGCCTACTAACATTGCCACTCAGTGACTTTGCTCAAACACGCCATTCTTTCATTCAAGGATGAAGGATTTGAATTGCTCATGTTAAGCAAAGGCATATAGGAAATTGTTCGCCTTTCTTCCTCACCTCCTCTGTGTGTGTGTGTGTGTGTGTGTGTGTGTGTGTGTGTGTGTGTGTGTGTGTGTGTGTGTGTGTGTGTGTGTGTGTGTGTGTGTGTGTGTGTGTGTGTGTGTGTGTGTGTGTGTGTGTGTGTGTGTGTGTGTGTGTGTGTGTGTGTGTGTGTGTGTGTGTGTGTGTGGTGACCTTCCATGGTCCTTCTCCTCTCTTCCTGGTGCAGGATGCCTTAAATGGCCATTCCTATCCATGCCTGACTCTGCCTGGTTAAGATCTGATTTCTGATTGCTGTAGCACATCTCTGCACCTGTGTCCCAAATGGCACCCTATCCCCTATTAAGTGCACTACTTTTGACCAGGGCCTATCTGTTTCCGCTGCCTGCTTGCGTCACTCCCCCTGCTCAGCGCTCCGCGAGCTGCTTACACTCTTGCTTAGACGGCGGCACAGAACAGAAGCCTTGTTTCCACTGGCCTCACACAAACACGCACACACACACACATAAACGCACTCTGTATGCAAACGTGTGTTAGTGCTGCCGTGACAGGTGAAGGCTATCCAGCTGTTGTCTGCTACCACGTTCCTACCTACTGCTCAATGTAAAGTGTGACTTAAAATGTACGCATCTGATTACGCAAGCCGCGGGCAAACTTTAGCACTGAACAGCACATTTGAATCTTGCTCTAAATCCAGTTGGCTGGACCACAGGAGGTTTAGTAAAATACCCTGTAATTGGCCCGGACTTTACAACCGTCAACCATCCAATAAAAAAATACATATGAAATGTGCAGGAAGCCGAATTCCCTCCGGCGCTGTGAGGGAGATTTTTCAGTGGCCAGCAGGGAGGATATACACACACACGCACACTGCCTCCGGGAGGATACTGGACCTGACCCTCCGCTCTAAAAAAGAGCTCTTCAGAATATTCCTCCTCTTAGCAATAAAAAGGGCCAGCCTGCTGAGTCTGACTCAGTGATGCTAGCGGTCTTAACCTCACACACGCCTATTATACACCTTTCACTCTTCTTCCATTGCGACTGCATGCATCCGCAACAGAAGGGGGGGAAAAAACACAGCAAGACAATGTCTGATCTTCCTGACTGGCCAGAGAACAAAAGCGGCGATAGTTTTCAGTTTCTGTCAGTTTCTGCTGCCCAACCTCAGGAGGGAAAGAGGAAACCCAAGCTGCCCTGACAGACAAAAATCTAATTCACTCACGGCGTTCGCATTTCCTATCACCTCTGGATGGAATCCAGGAATAGCTCCGATATGCAGGAAGGAGAGGAAGAAAGGGAGAGGGTGAGAAAGAAAAAAAGAGACAGAGAGAAAGAGAGATGGAGCGGAGAGAGGCCCACATACGCCTCAGTCACATTGAGAGGAAATGTATCATCATTCATCCATGAGGCCCTCTTCACACACACCAACATACAGAAAACATACGTAGCCTACACCTAGGCTATACAAAAACAAGTCTCATTTCCAAATTCGAAAAACTGCTTTTAAATATGAAATAAATTGTAAAACACAAGACGTTACCAGGGTTAAATGTTTTGGAATGTTGTTTTTAACGTTGTTTTGACAGTATGCGCTTGTGTACATGTGTGCATGCGTGTGTGTGCACCGTTTGTGTGTACCGTGTGTGTACCAAGTATACATGTGCGCATGTGTGCGTATGTGTGTGCATGTATGTGTATATACAGTACCAGTCAAAAGTTTGGACACACCTACTCATTCAAGGGTTTTATCTTTAGTTTGACTATTTTCTACATTATAGAATCATAGTAAAGACATCAAAATGATGAAATAACGCAAATGGAATTATGTAGGAACCAAAAAAGTTTTAAACAAATCAAAATATATTTGAGATTCCTCAAAGTAGCCACCCTTTGCCTTGATGACAGCCTTGCATTCTCTCAACCAGCATCATGAGGTAGTCACCTTGAATGCTTTTCAAATAGTCTTGATTAGAGGTTGACTGATTATGATTTTTCAACACCGATACCGATTATTGGAGGACCAAAAGAAAAAGCCGATACTGATTAATCGGATGATTTTTTCCAATTTAATTGTAATAATGACAATTACAACAATACTGAATGAACACTTATTTGAACTTAAAATAATACATCAATAAAAATCCATTTAGCCTCAAATAAATAATGAAACATGTTCAATTTGGTTTAAATAATGCAAAAACAAAGTGTTGGAGAAGAAAGTAAAAGTGCAATATGTGCCTTGTAAAAAAAAGCTAACGTTTAAGTTCCTTGCTCAGAACATGAGAATATATGAAAATTGGTGGTTCCTTTTAACATGAGACTTCAATATTCCAAGGTAAGAGGTTTTAGGTTGTAGTTAATATTGTATTTATAGGACTATTTCTCTCTATACCATTTGTATTTCATATACTTTTGACTATTGGATGTTCTTATAGGCACTTTAGTATTGCCAATGTAACAGTATAGCTTCCGTCCCTCTCCTCGCTCCTACCTGGGCTCGAACCAGGAACACATCGACAACAGCCACCCTCGAAGCAGCGTTACCCATCGCTCCACAAAACCCGCGGCCCTTGCACAGAGCAAGGGGAACAACCACTCCAAGTCTCAAAGCGGGTGACGTTTGAAACGCTATTAGCACACACCCCGCCATTTCACATCGGTTACACCAGCCAAATCTCAGGAGTTGATAGGCTTGAAGTCATAAACAGCTCTGTGCTTGCGAAGAGCTGCTGGCAAAACACACTAAAGTGCTGTTTGAATGAATGCTTACGAGCCTGCTGCTGCCTACCATCGCTCAGTCAGACTGCTCTATCAAATATCAAATCATACACTTAATTATAACATAATAACACACAGAAGTACGAGCCTTTAGTCATTAATATGGTCGAATCCGGAAACTATAATTTCGAAAACAAAACGTTTATTATTTCAGTGAAATACGGAACCGTTCTGTATTTTATCTAACGGGTGGCATCCATAAGTCTAAATATTCCTGTTAGATTGCACAACCTTCAATGTTATGTCATAATTAAGTAAAATTCTGGCAAATTAGTTCGCAATGAGCCAGGCTGCCCAAACTGTTGCATGTACCCTGACTCTGCGTGCAATGAACGCAAGAGAAGTGACACAATTACACCTGGTTAATATTGCCTGCTAACCTGGATTTCATTTAGCTAAATATACAGGTTTAAAAATACATACTTCTGTGTATTGATTTTAAGAAAGGCAATGGTGTTTATGGTTAGGTACAGTCGTGCAACGATTGTGCTTTTTTTCGCAAATGCGTTTTTGTTCAATCCTCCCCCTGCGTTGCATTGATTATATGCAACGCAGGACACGCTAGATAAACTAGTAATATCATCAACCATGTGTAGTTAACTAGTGATTATGATTGATTTGATTGTTTTTGATATGATAAGTGTAATGCTAGCCAGCAAATTTACCTTGGCTTCTACTGCATTCGCGTAACAGGCAGTAACAGGCAGGCTCCTTGTGGCTCCTTGTGGAGTGCAATGAGAGGCAGGTGGTTAGCGCGCTGGACTAGTTAACCGTGAGGTTGCAAGATTGAATCCCGGAGCTGACAAGGTAAAAATCTGTCATTCTGCCCCTGAACAAGGCAGTTAACCTACCGTTCCTAGGCCGTCATTGGAAATAAGACTGTGTTCTTAACTGCCTTGCCAAGTTAAATAAAGGTGTATAAAAATAAAATATATATATATTTCTAATCGGCCAAATCGGTTTCCAAAAATACCGATTTCCGATTGTTATGAAAACTTGAAATTGGCCCCAATTAATCGGCCATACTAATTAATCGGTCGACCTCTAGTCTTGATTGAGTTCCTACATATGGTGCTTTTGGAAAGTTTTCAGACCCCTTGACTTTTACACATTTTCTTACGTTACAGCCCTATTCTAAAATATATATTTTTTTCTCAGCAATCTATGCACAATCCCCCATAACGACAAAGTGAAAACTGTTTTTCCCCCCAGCAAATTAATAAAAAACTAAAACAGAAATACCTTATTGATATAAGTATTCAGACCGTTTGCTTTGAAACTCGAAATTGAGCTCAGGTGCATCCTGTTTCCATTGATCATCCTTGAGATGGGCCTCTGTACGCCTATGTAGATATTCCATTAAAAGTCTGTTGTTTCCAGCTACAATAGTCATTTACAACATCAACAAAGTCTACACTGTATTTATGATCAATTTGATGTTATTTTAATGGACAAAAAATGTGCACATTTTTCTTTAAGTGACCCCAAACTTTTGAACGGTAGTGTACGTGGGTCAGTGAGCTAGCGCGTGTGTCTGTGCCCAACAAATCACCTTAATTCCAACATCTATTTCAGGGTCAAGGTCAATTCCATTATGGCAATACCAAGAGTCATCCAATCACCTGCTTGTATCCACGGCAATGGAAACCAAAACTATAAGCACATGGTGCTGTGTAGGACATAAGTCCTTTAGGCCTTTATCTTTTTTGAATTAAGCAACTGCTGGCCGTTTATCGAGGACCACAGTTACAGTACGTGGTTAACAGTAAACAGTTACACACAGGACACTCTAAATTCCAACTGTTCAGTGAAAGCACACATGTCTCTTGCCACAGCTTCCTCTTCTTTACAAACAGAAAGAACACACAAACGCGATTGCATTCAGGATACGTGTAATTTATTTGTGTTGTAGTGTTGTTCACTTCCTAAACATAACATTCACCAAATGACAACCACCAGACTAGACAACCACCTTTGGTCAATATATGAACTAAGCATCATACACATCTCCCAACGGCCACTCAACAGTACAAAGCAAAAGACCACATTTAGTGGATGCAAAGGTGACA
Organism: Oncorhynchus gorbuscha; assembly: GCF_021184085.1. Taxonomy (NCBI): domain Eukaryota; kingdom Metazoa; phylum Chordata; class Actinopteri; order Salmoniformes; family Salmonidae; genus Oncorhynchus; species Oncorhynchus gorbuscha. Next base: position 37,732,549 of record NC_060183.1, on the reverse strand, counting down.
GAGAGGGTTCTTCTAAAGCGACAAAGCTCTACACTCTCACCCTTGACCCTATCGCCCTCCCTCCCTGTATTCAAACAGATACAATGGACTCCAGCACCAGCAACAAATTTGCTCATTTGTAAGAAAAGAAGGTAGGTTGGTGAAAATATAGGCCTATTCCCACAATTTACATTTCTCATACCTTTACAGAATAAAATAAATCTGATTAAATAAACAAAATAAACTTATGAAGGCACACGATTATGCCCACAAGCTGTTTGCTATTTCTGCCAATGTGCAGAGATCAATTTCCAAGCCAGATGCTGAGCATTATGCTAAGCACACAAACAGAAACACACACAGATATGAGGAAGAGACGAGAGCTAAAAAAAAAGAACTAGGAAATAAATCCGCATGTTTTTGTGCTTTGTTCCCAGACACTCATGTTGGAGAGTTTCGCGAGAAAATGCAATGCCAAAATGCAATGGAACTGTAAAACCATTCAAATAAAGCAACATAGTATTTTGGTTAGTTTACTTTACACCTCGATTTGTTTACTTCACTTGGGTATTGTTTCCAGACACTTTAGGAAAAGCGCAGAGGATTGTCTACAACCCCAAAAACGTACATAAAATAATAATAATTCCAAAGCCGTTTTCGAATAGTACGACACATCAGACGCACATCATGCCGATGTATTTCTATGCATTACTACTTTCGATAAACATTCATTTACAACTGCTAGTGCGATGCAAAATGCTGAATTGTTGAAACGATTCAGTAAACATGCCTCGCGATATTCACTGCGGATGTAGTTAAAGACACCTGTTCTAGTAGGCGATGAACAACACATACGACGTTATGACACTTGTCTATTGCTGTAACAATTGCACACACACATATATATATATATATATAGGCTAGGAATAGTCAATAGTTTCAAAAAGTGACCAATCGATTAGACAGTCCTATGGAAATCTCCATAACAGCAAAGAAACATGTGTGTGTTGAAAATGCCTAACCACATGTATAATCTACTTGCATACACATCAAACAGACGTAACTCCACCACACACGCCACTATGGGTTTCTTCACTGTACCCAAACCAAGAGACTTAATGCGTCGCTCATTTATGTACAGAGCCATGTCCTCATGGTATATACTCTGCCACCAGAGGTTACTCAGGCAAAAAATCAAGTTTAGCTTTAAAAAAACTGATTTAAAAAAAACATTGTGTCACAGCGCCTCTTTCTAAAAGACCTCATTTAACTGTAGGCTACTGTATATAAGAATGTGAAAACGTATATATAAAGAATGTGCATATAGTATCTTTGATGTCTCCTGTCTGTCCAATATATAACTTTTGTTTTTTGCTGTATTTGTTATGCAATATCGTAGGTTGTTCTTGTCCACAATTGTCACGCAATTGTACGTTTTATGTGGACCCCAGGAAGAGTAGCTGCTACATGTGCAGTAGCTAAAGGGGATCCTAATAAACTAAAAACCAAAGGCGGTGAAAACATTTGTCTGGCTTCCTTCCGTTAGCCATAAAGTTCGTTGTTATCTACTCTTAAGGTTAGACTCAATCAAATTGGCAAAGATGTACCAATCTATAAAAACAGTATAATCGCGTTAGCTGAACCGTACAATTAGTGACACCGTTGTTACAACGTTTAGCTACAACAGATACACCGGTTCCTGTCCCTGGCCATGAGCGCCACTACCTCCGACAGTCCCAGCTCGCTGCATCTCGCCAGCATTTGTTTCTCGTCCGCGAACTATGTGTGTAGTCCGAGGCAGCACAACACACACACACACACACACCCACACACACACAAAGCGATCGATATACTAAATATATATATATGCTGATTTACTTACGGTTGAAGTGTTACTGTAGTGGGAACAGATATCCAAACACGCGTTGATACCAGGCACAGTTTCACAGCTCTGACTCTCGTTGACCGGACCAAATCCAAGACGTTCAGTCAAAGCGCTCTCCAGCTAGACACCAGCGAGAGCCGCCTGCTGCTTTCTCCTTCGCAGGAGATTCAAAGATGAATGGTGACTGCGCAGGCGTGGACGGGATAAATTCATTATGAGCGCTGAACAAGCGCCAGCGTCGGGTTTTTACTGTCAGGAGGATGGCTAGACGACCGCCTGCACGGAGATCAAAACATTCAACATGAAATGTACAACAGCCATATAGACCGCTACAAATAGCATCTAGCTATATAGCATTTGCACGTACTTGTTTACTTTGTGGTAAGAGCTGCACTATTCGCATGAACCTAATAGGCTATTGATTTAAAACACCAACTTATTAGGCTTCATATACTGCCCTGTGGCATTTTTTAGGGATATGTATTTTCTGTAAGAAATGTATCTTCTCCTTTCTCTCCATCCAAATGGAGCATTCCTTTCTTTCAGCCTACGGTCGAATAAATCATTCAAGTATAGCAGCCTGCCTTAGCTGCACCAATAAATATGCTCGTCTCACAATAGCAGGAGGAGTCGAATGATAGGATAGTAAATAACAGCAACGTTCAATCGGCATACTTGAATTCAAATGGCTCGGAGATGGGATTATGAGGACGTGTAAACTATCAATAGCTTCTGATGCTTGACTGAGGATCACAGCAAGTCCCACTGTACGGTTACCTAACCGAATAGCCTATGCCGCCTGCGCTACTGGCGATGTCCCGTCTTCGGATGACAATTCACTATGCCCGCTAGTAGCCGAACAAAAATCACAGCGACAGCAACAAACTGACAAATGATAGCACCATTTCGACAGCATGATCCACACGAAGGGAGCATAAAAGTGTTATTATAAATCAATTACCGTAATTGCCCGCTTAATTGTCCCCGACACTGTTACTTCCAGTCAAATGTGCGTTTCCCTGGTTGTCGAGCGTCCTGTTCACTTATTATAATTTAGAAAGGGGCTTTGTTGACGTGGTAATGTGCGCTTTTCTTAATTGGAGGACTGGTGAAACGACATTGCCCCCATCGTTTACCAGCTCAGCCTATGCTGTAGAAGCCGAACTGCTATACAGTGCAAATCATGAGAAGGTAACCTGACTAGTATATTGCTGCTACGCTATGACGGAGAAGCCTGGAAATGAGGCCAGGACAAAAGGGATGCCATAGTAGACTAAGCTTGAATATATAAATAAGGAAACCTACTATGCTCCCACGGCAGCACTACATTTTGAGAGGTTGTTATTATTATGCGTTATTAATCAGTGGACTGTTATATTTCATCTGTTAGCCTATACCATGAAATAAACCACCGAACATTTCTCCCCCACACTTAAATACACAACAAACAAACACATGCATGCACACACAAACACAAGAACACACACCCTCACACGCACAAACACAGACACACACCAACCAAAGTTAGCCTACGCCTTCCTCTGAGAGTTGAACTGAATAGAGGTGGCAAAAACAGAAAGGCTCTATGAATGAGTGTCTGAGCGAGATACTTGGAGTGTTATGTAAAAGCTGTTCTCCGAACCATTTCACAGCTGGGTGTGACTTCAGGCCCACATCAGTCATGCAGCACAGTGCTCTGGTCTGGTCCCTTCTGTTGGAACAGCATACCGAAGATATGCCCACCGTAGGCTACACACACACACACACACACACACACACACACACACACACACACACACACACACACACACACACACACACACACACACACACACACACACACACACACACACACACACACACACACACACACACACACACACACACACACACACACACACACGTGCAACGCCACAGCACACGCTGTATCCTTTCTCTTTGACAAAAACATACTTCACATGGACCTACAGTAAATAGCCTACAACAGGTAACCTGTGGTTCTATAACCACCAGCAACACCCCCCCCCCCCCACCTCTCTGCCGCTCCTCTACCCACCTCATAGTCACTTACTGTAGGCTGATCGTGCCCCAAAATGGCACCCTATTCCCTATGTAGTGCACTACTTTTGACCAGGCCACATGGGCCTCTGATCAAAACGGAGTAGTGCAGTAGGGAATAGGGTTCCATGGAGGCCACAGCAGAGCTACAGTCAATGCCTGCTGTACCGTTGGCTGCTGAAGGTGTAATTTTAGATTGCATGTGGGCCGCAGATGCTGCTCTCAGAGAACCAGGTCTCTCTGACGAACAATGGTGTCACTGTCTAGTCACTACTGTACATCTATTTCATTTCCTATGTTGTTTAAGGTACCGCGTTCGCTTCCCAGCCATAGAGCTGAAGAGGTTTTGCCAGCAGCAAATTTGGTCCGAATGAGAATCACATTACAAGCGATCAGCTTTCGAGAGCGGAAATAAAGACAGGGGAGGACACAGCTGCGAATGAACATGACCTCTGTACCTTACGGATGAAGACATAAGAGTAAAGTGACGCTCTGGGGCTTTCGTATCATTTCTGCCCGCAGTTCTGAAAGTTAGTGCTCACCAGCCAAAAAGAAGGTCCCTGAAAATTGTGCACGAACGTGTCAAATGACATGTTACGTCGTGTAAAAACGTACAATGAGTTACGATTTTGGAAGTGCTTAAGATCCCGGGCTGCATCATTTAACAGTGACGCTTTCTGCTCTTAAGAGCTCCTCGTGTGTTTATGCTGGGTTTATAATGTTTATAACGCACATATATACATGTGCGTTATACATGTGCGTTATATGTCTTCGCAATACACGCCAGTCGGTACATTTAAGTGTTTTATACCATGGACGTGTAAACTGGACATGCAAGTTAATGTGTAATGTGTAATGATGTCTGTCCTAGTTTCAATTCTTTCCTGACGAGGGCAGAGGAGCCTGACCCAAAGCTGCTCTCCCCATGGTAACATCTGCGCCAACCTGCCAAAATCAGCTCAGATTGGCTAGCTCTGTCCTTAACCCCTCTCCCCGCCTGCCATCTGACACCTCTCAAAGGAGTGTTTTTTGGGGGGAGATGTCTTCAAGAGATCCAACACTACGCTCTGAGGGGATAAAGGAGAGGAACTAGAGACTTCTCGCTCCAGACAGTAAAGAATAACGATGAGAATATAGGCCAGATGCTCTTCCTAGTTATTCAAGCTAAAGAAGACAACTTCTGTCCTCTCCTGTCCTCTCCTGTCCTCTCCTGTCCTCTCCTGTCCTCTCCTCAGGCTGTGGTGTGTTCAGTGGTCCAAGTTGTCAGCACCCCACCAGATCAGGCCTGGCCCTGCTGTCCCCATGCTGAGTCTGGGCAGACAGACAGAGCCATGGAGCGAGATCAGACATGAGTGACAGCTGGACTGGACCCCACCCATTACCATCCCCACCACTCTCTGACAGTTGGTCACCTGGAAGTGAGATAACACCGCCAAAGTGGGATTTGGGGTTTGATTCAGTTACCCTGCACAATGGTAGTAGAGATTCAACTGAGTCATGCTACCTATGCCCACTGGCTTTTTGTCAATATACTACATTGTTTCATCAGACTAGGCTACGGAGAATCTCTGACTGAAAACCTCAAGCCTGATTGAAATACCCGCTGTCAGCGCTTCAACTTGAATGGAAGAGAGATGTATATCTTTCCTCCATTACTTTCTTTAACCTCCTGCATTTGCAGTAACTGTGTGTGTTGTGACACTACATTGTCCTGTTCACCAGTCTCAGTGTATGGATGAAGTAGTAGCAGCCAGTGGACAGGATTTCCACTAGATGCCCAAGCTGCAAAGTCAAAATGGTCTTTATTGTAAAACTTTATGGAACCAAAAATGTGCCTTTTTCGTCTTATTTTAAGGTTAGGGTTAGGCATAAGACTAGCAGTGTGGTTAAGGTTAGTGTTATGTTTAACATCTGATTTTAAGAAGAGAAGTTGTAGAACTAGGCGGGGCTTACAACTTTGAAACTTGGCCAGATAGTGACGACCAGAGGACAGCGAGGTCATCCATCTCTCTCTCTCTCTCTGTAATTCTGCAGCCCAGATCCTAACCTTAATCCTGTGGCCTCACCAACTCACACAGAGAGATCCGGAGAAGTGGGGGCAGGGGGGGGGGGGGGGGGTTGGTGACATGCCACCTGGCTGTCCGGACACTGCCAGGACCACTGTGAGTGTGTGTATGTGTGTGTGCCAGGCCGACAGTCACCAGATGGCGGTGCCAGCGTGGCACGGGCATCAGGCGCAAGTGGCGGTTGGAGAAGTGAGAAAAAGATGACAGGGCAAGGGGGGGACGTAGGTTGGGTGCCTGCGGTCGATGCCAGTGTGTGTGTGTGTGTGCAGACAGACAGGGTGGAGACAGTCAAACATCAAGTGGGAATGGGGGAAGGACGGTGTGGCTGTCGACTGTGTGTGTTTGTAAAGGACCTCTTTGTTTTGTCCCGTGTTTGTCTTTATGAGGGAAGACATTGGAAAATATGATTCTGTCTGTGTTGCTAAACACGTTTTATATCTCGTTTTGAGGATCATTATAGTAATCATTTCATGGCGGATTTTCTCTCAAATATAGTAGTAGTTGTTCACACACACATGCACGTGTAACCGATGTGAAATGGCTAGCTAGTTAGCGGTGGTGCGCACTAATAGCGTTTCAATCGGTGATGTCACACACTCTGAGACCTTGAAGTAGTTGTTCCCCTTGCTCTGCAAGGGCCTCGGCTTTTGTGGAGCGATGGGTAACGATGCTTCGTGGGGGTCAGTTGTTGATGTGTGCAGAGGGTCCCTGATTTGAGCCCAGCGAGGGGACGGATTCAAGATAAACTGTTACTTACACACACACGCGCGCGCGCACACACACGTCATCCTAGTCCAGGGTCCCCCACAGGCGGCCCGCGGGTTCTATTTGGGCCCCCTAGTTTTCTGAGGAAGTTTTTATTTATTTTCATAGCTGGACATAAAAGAGTGTAAAAACAGCAGGAAATCAGCTCTGAGTGGTTCTCATTTTGTAAAGCTGTTCATGAATATTCCCACGCATAATAGAGAGACACGTGATCGTATACACACACACAAGAAAGATCCGAAATGACGTCTCAGTCAAATGTTTATATCTGTTTGGGATTCTTGCGGTGAATTTGCTGTCGACAAACATTGTAACTATGTTCCGGGCCCCCCTAACCACCCGCTCAAGAAGAAAAATCAGCCCGCGGATGAATCTAGTTGATGATCCTTGGGGCGACGCACGATTGGCCTAGCGTTGTTCGGGTTAGGGAGGGTTTGGCCGGTAGGGAAATCCTTGTCTTGTCGAGCACCAGCGACTCCTGTGGCGGGCCGGGCGCAGTGCGCGCTAACCAAGGTCACCAGGTGCACGGTGTTTCCTCCGACACATTGGTGCGGCTGGCTTCCGGGTTGGATGCGCGCTGTGTTAAGAAGCATTGCGGCTAGGTTGGGTTGTGTATCGGAGGACGCATGACGTTCAACCTTCGTCTCTCCCGAGCCCGTACGGGAGTTGTAGCGGTGAGACAAGATAATAGCTACTAAAAACAATTGGATACCACGAAATTGGGGAGAAAAAGGGGTCAAATTCAACAACAAAAAGATGATCCCTGCCCTATTCTTTACAACGGTACTGTCTGTCACACACACAGATGTTAACTACAGTCTTGACATCTGTCACTTTCTGACTCCACAGACATGTCCATCACCACAGTACAGTACGGTATCATTCTAATGGGGGAGGGGGAAATGGACATTGGCAATCTGATATAGATAACACTTAGCTATCCACACAGATCGGCTCTATTTACCTGACAGAGTGGAACCATATTATGGCTGATAAAGTGCTATCACCACTATCTATCTCCACATCACTTACAGTAAAAGGAAACAGTAATTTACCTTTGACTCAAAAACAGACAAAAACACGATGTAAAGCAGTGAAATCAGCACTTCATTTTTTGACCATGTTTTTATTGGAGTTACTGACAACAGTTATTACAAGCGTAAAGGAGAAGACTGTGTGTGTGTGTTACTAGAATCTTAGAATCGCTCGTGACGGAATTGTTTCTCCCAGGTGCCAAAAGCGTGAGCTGTGCTTTTTTCCACCACTGGTTTGTCGGACTCTCAGAGTACGTCGGCCTACTTTGAAAGACGAGCCAAAACTCCAAGAGGAATGTACTACTCTGATGTGGTAGTAGCTGAATGCGGTACGAGACAGAGAGGGAGAGAGAGGAGCGAAGGAGGGTTAGGGAGGGAGAGAGAAAGAGAGAGAAGAGAGATAGTCAAAGAGAGTTTGTGTGTCATCTTTTGATCTCCATCTGCTAATTCAGGACACCGCTTAAACCAGAGAGGAGTGGATCAGAGCCTTTTGATTGGAGAGTTGATATGACCTTGAACCCCATTGGTTACCGCCTCCATCCCCCTCTTCTATCGTCCCCCATCCTCTTTTTTTCTGAAACATTTGGTCCTTTCATCTTCCACATCTCCTCCTGCCTATCACTCCTTCCATCTCCTTTTCTCCCTCCCTCTCCCTCTCTTCCTCTAACACCCCCCCCAACCCAAGTGCTCGCTCTGCTCCCCTGTCCCCCATCACTTCAAAGCAACACACTACTAGGAAGCGCAGGAGAATAGAGGAGTGGAAAGGCTTGGAACACGTTAATACCATAGCAAAGCCTAGGAATTCTGGGAAAGCAGGATGTGATGTTGTGAAGTTTAAAAAGGTGACCTAAGTAGTACAGGAACATCATAAAGGTGACCTCACTGGTATGGTATAGATTTAGACCACAGGGAACATTGTCCGTCCGTCAGCTGAAAATGCGAAGACATAGCGCTAAATGATTTATACTGAACAAAAATATAAACACAACATGAAACAATTTCAAAGGTTCAAACTGAGTTTACAGTTCATCTAAGGAAATCCGTCAATTGAAACAAATTCATTAGGCCCTAATCTATGTATTTTACATGACTGGGCTGGGGCGCTGCCATGGCTGGGCCTGGGAGGGCATAGGCCCACCCACTGGGGAGCCAATCAGAATGAGTTTTTCCCACAAAAGGGCTTTGTTGCAGACAGAAATACTCCTCAGTTTCATCAGCTGTCCGGGTGGCTGGTCTCAGATGATCCCGCAGGTGAAGAAGGTTGTGAGGCCGGTTAAACGGGCTGCCAAATTCTGCCAAATTCTCTAAAACAACGTTGCAGGCGGATTATGGTAGAAAAACGAACGTTCAATTCAACATCTGAGGCATTGTGTTGTCATCTGTGGAATTGTCCCCAGCACAAGGTGCATCTGTGTAATGATCATGCCGTTTAATCAGTTTCTTGATATGCCACACCTGTCAAGTGGAAGGATTATCATGGCTAAGGAGAAATGCTCACTAACAGGGATGTAAACACATTTGTGCACACAATTGGAGAGAAATAAGCTCTTTGTGCATATTGAGCATTTCTGGGATCTTTTATTTCAGCTCATGGAGCCAACACTTTACATGGTGCGTTTATATATATATTTTCAGTGTTTATAAACTTCGACCGTATGAAAAAACGAAATGCTGTGTTCATAGATTCTCCATGTTTGAAAAGGCTCCAGTTAAAGGTTTCTGGTGGTAGTGTAAAAGTGGAAGGCAGAGTAACTTCATCAAAGCAGACTTTTGTCCATGTTTAGAAAGTATAAGATGCAGGGTTCTGGTGGTACTGTAGGTAAGTGGAAGACTGTGTCTCCTCAAAGCAGACCTCGGTCGGATTCGTATGTCAAATATTTGAAACACTGGAGGTGCGCTTCATTTAGCTTGTCAGGCACAATGGAGCCAACAAAATATTCCAAGAAGTGCAACCTCCTCACACCATACAAGCTAAACCAAGTGCCCCTCAAAGTGCTTCCTATTTCAAATATTTGAAATACGTATTCGTCTCAACAGGTCTGCCCACCTCACAGGCGGATGAGGAATTTAGAGGTGAGCTAGAGTGCTACCGAATTGGCACCCCATTCCCAACATAGTGCACTACTTTATTACTAGTCTATAGGCTCTGGTAAAAAGTCGAACACTACAGACACCATTTCAGACGCAGCCTGGCTAGACTGTGGTCTACTGTTCTGGCACCGGGTTCGAGCTAGAAGACTCGTTCTAGCATCTTGTCTTTAGATGAAGAGCCTGTAGATGTACTATAGTAAGTAGATACTAGTGGGTTCTGCTGTAGAGGTGTGGTGAAAACAATCATCAATGTGTGAAGAAGCACCATGGTGAGTTTAGGAGCTGTGTCCCTGGATGAGTCACGGCTATTATCCCAGAGACAGATGCAGCAGGCAGTCAGTGTGTGTGTGTGTGTGTGTGTGTGTGTGTGTGTGTGTGTGTGTGTGTGTGTGTGTGTGTGTGTGTGTGTGTGTGTGTGTGTGTGTGTGTGTGTGTGTGTGTGTGTGTGTGTGTGTGTGTGTGTGTGTGTGTGTGTGTGTGTGTGTGTGTGTGTGTGCGTGTGTGTGTGTGTGTGTGCGCGCGCGCTTGTTTGTGTACAGAACACAAAGCCATTGTAAAGCCCTCCATCTGTGCGCCATCACCTCCTGATTATGACCCCGTCCTCCATGTTAACAAAGAAGATCATGAGAACAGAACATACAATGTGATGTTGACAAAGTGGGGATGATGATAATAATAATTATGATGATGATGGTGGTGATGATAATGGTGGTGATGGTGATGATAATGATGATGGTGGTGATGGTGATGATAATGAGGATGATGGTGGTGGTGGTGGTGGTGGTGGTGGTGATGATGGTGGTGGTGGTGATCATGATGATGCTAATGGTGGCGGTAATGATGGTGATGATAACAAATTTAATATAATACTGTAGCCTATGTAAAAATCCACACAATTGTATTGTATTTAGGCAGATATGCTAAACTATACAAAAGTATGTGGACACCCCTTCAAATGAGTGGATTTTGCTATTATAACCACACTCGTTGCTTACAGGTGTATAACATCGAGCACAAAGCTATCCAATCTCCACAGACCAACATTGGCCGTAGAATGGTCTTACTGAATAGCTCAATGACTTTCAACATGGCACGTCATAGTTGGTCAAATTTCTGCCCTTCTAGAGCTGCCCCGGTCAACTGTAAGTACTGTAATGGTGAAGTGGAAACGTCTAGGAGCAACAACGGCTCTGCTGCTGAAACACATAGCGCGTAAAAAATTGTCTGTCCTTGGTTGCAACACTCACTACCGAGTTCCAAACTGCCTCTGGAATCAACGACAGCGCAACAACTGTTCGTCGGGAGCTTAAGATCACCATGCGCAATGCCTAGCATCGGCTGGAGTGGTGTAAAGCTCGGCGCCATTGGACTCGCCATTGGAGCAGTGGAAACACGTTATCTGGAGTGATGAGTCACGCTTCACCATCTGGCAGTCCGACAGACAAATCTGGGTTTGGCGGATGCCAGGAACATGCTACCTGTCCTAATGTATAGTGCCAACTAAAAAGTTTGGTGGAGGAGGAAAACTGGTCTGGGGCCGATTTTCATAGTTTGGGGTAGGCCCCTTCGGTCTAGGTGAAAGGAAATCTTAATGCTAAAGCACACAATGACATTCTAGATGATCCTGTGCTTCCAACTTTGTGGCAACAGTTTTGGGAAGGCCCTTTCCTGTTTCAGCATGTCAATTCTGCCAGGCACAAAGCGAGGTCCATACAGAAATGGTTTGTTAAGATCGGTGTGGAAGAACTTGACTGGCCTGCACACAGCCTTGACCTCAACCCAATCAAACACATTTGGGATGAATTGGAACGCCTTCGGCTGAATGGAAGCAAGTCCCCACATCAATGGTACAACATCTAGTGGAAAGCCTTCTCAGAGGAGTAGAGGCTGTCATAGCAGCAAAGGGGAGACCGACTGTGACCACACCCTGTTATTCAGAGAGGCATTCTACAGTGCTTTGAGAGCTCTCCAAGTCCAGAAGTGAGTATCACGTAGTGCGAAATTTCAGTCACTGATTAATAACATTTGCCCTTGTATTTCAAGATTGAAAAATCGAATAACATAATGTCGTGGACAGAGCAAGCTATTAACGTCCTTTAACGCTCAAGTACAGATTCAATTGCTGTAGCACAGCGTATTTGACTGAATGATTAGCTAATAAATATTTGAGAAATAATGAATAATAAGCATATGCTTTTACCCGATAATAGACTACCAATGATAATATAACAACTTCAAATACCGAGCTAGTAATGTTAATAAGCCTCTGAGACATTTTTACAACTCATTGAAAATAAATACATGGGCAAATGTTACCAAACGTGATAATAATAGGCCTGCATTGCGGTAGGCAGCTAATTGTTGAATTACACTTTCCATCCTTACCTTGGAAGGCCACCGCTTGATCCCCTGTGAGTGAGACAACGCCATCTAGCCAAAGGGACCGTAGTAGAACGCCCCTCTGGATAACGGGGGTTTCGAGGGGGAAAAGGGGGGGGGGAGACAGACGCGGACCATCTCTGTACTAATGCCCATGGTTTTGGAATGAGATGTTCGACGAGCAGCTGTCCACATACCTTTGGCCACGTAGTGACCACGATATATACTAAAAGGGGAATGTTCAAGCCCATGCAGTATACTCTCCTTGCAGCAGTCCATCGGAGCACGAGTGGTGCTCTGCTCATAGCGGAGGCAAATGGATTTAGGCCCACACTGAGAACGAAGGACCGAGAGAATCAAATGTGCCCTCACGATTTCAAGGTTAAAAACAATCGTGTTATCTGTGTCCCAATCCACCTAGGCTTTGAATCGCTCTGACTAACCTTGAAGGTTAGGTTAGTTGTGCACAAAACAAACAACAACACTCAATCTTATCTGTCTTTCCTTATTCCATGTCTCAGTGCTGAAGAGTTCACAGGAGGTTGGTGGCACCTTAATTGGGGAGGAATCGTGGTAATGGTATCAGATCCATCAAACACATGGTTTCCATGCCATTCCAGCCATTGTTATGAGCCTTCCTCCCCTAAGCAGCCTCCACTGATAGAGTTGTCCTATTCTATTCTAAGCACGCTCAGAATAAAGCAATTCCCCGGTGAAAAAGCATGATATTACCGCCAAGCATGGAATGGAAATAGTATTCCTACCATAAAGACGTTGCACTGATCACTCATCATGACTGCGGAGACATTGCTCGCAATACGCTGGCTGTATTATTTTGCATGATATTTCAAGCCTGTGTATTATGAAAACGTATGACCAGTGTTGGGCAAAAAGGAGTGCATTTAGATTCATTAACATCTGAATCAGAGTCAACAAATACTTATTTGAGATTCCACACGCAGACAAAGGGGGGGGGGGGTTATGGGTCCCTGGAGACCTACTGTAGTAAGAGCCTTTATCTAATCCCAGAGTGTTCGCGGCCCACAATGTTTCTGAAAGACAAAGAATAATATAAACACAAAAACAGAGTGCAGACAATGAATACATAATATGAAAAACTAGGCTGAGATATAAAATGAAGTACTGTGTTGTAGCCAAAATAGCAGGAAGAACTGGAACGATTTATAAGCATACAGCAATTAAGATATGATTTTCTTAATCAAGGCTAAGTATTTCATATCTCATTTACTGGCTGTCGGATTGATTATAGCGAATGCTGAGCCAGGTTGGGATCTTTATAAACTTGGCACAGGGCATCAGAGCAGTTGGTTTTGCCTTTCCTTGCATAAAAGCTACTGTATTATTGAATGGTGTTTGCAATTTATGTTGTACCACAACCTAAAAACACAACGTATCTGGAAAGTCCCCAAGTGAAGTGAATTACCGGTGCAAATATCTCAGGGGCACAGAGGTTTCAGGAAGTGAGAAAATGAAAGAGTGGGAAATTGTAGTAGTTTGAAATAAAAACACTTTGAGTCTTGCTCTTTAGTTGCAGGTTTTATTGGGGAATTCCATGCAGGATACACCCCTAATTTAGAGAAAGCATGTGGTGACAGAGAGGTGAGAGAGGAGCCTGTCACTGTGCTGTAGCTCTATGGAGGAATTCAACGGTGTGTGTGTGCTATATGTAGAAACATAACTATGTTTACGAAGTGGATCGTTAACCACATTGCTGTGGGCGTGCGTGTGCATGAATGCCTGCCTACATGCATGTGTACGTGCTTGTGTGTGTTAGTGTCTATGCATAGTGTGTGTGAAGGGTTATAAGGGAATTAAGAAGAGAGGAAATTATTCCAGAATGAGGGACACCTTTCATCCATCATTCTATGCATGTAACCTACAACATCCTTCTCTCTCTCTCTCTCTCTCTCTCTCTCTCTCTCTCTCTCTCTCTCTCTCTCTCTCTCTCTCTCTCTCTCTCTCTCTCTCTCTCTCTCTGTCTCTCTCTCTCTCTCTCTCTCTCTCTCTCTCTCTCTCTCTACCTTTTCCCCTTCCTTGGCCCCTAATCTCCCTACCCCCTAACACCTAACCCTTCTCTCCCTCCTTTCCCTCCCCTCCTACCTTCCCCACCTTTTGGCTCAGCTCGCTAATAAGTGCTCAGGCCCTAGATCCACCACAATTTGATGAAAATAAGGCGGAGATATTTACATCGGCAAGATAATCCACTTTTAATGCGGCCAGGCCCTTAATTGGCTTGCTTTATTTATGTGACTTGGTTGCGTGCTCTTGGTTTAAATGCGTTAATTGCCTTCTGCATTTAGAAAGGCATGTTGCTATCCGCATGGACTGCATGCACCCCGTTATTAGAGGGAAAGAGAGGGAGGGAGGAAGAAACAAAGGTGTTTTCCTACCCCCACCACACACATGTCCATTGAATCATCAGCAGTCTGTAAAGGCAGGCACACCGACAGACACACACATACTGTACTGTACACACGGGCTCTCATGTGGTGTTGGTTTTGGCTGTCATTGTGTATCCCTGCACCCCCAGAGTCAAGCTAGTATTTACAGCTCATTCCTCATCACAGATGTGAGTATGATTTCGATTCAAATAGCTTTCTCCAAATGACTTTAGTCTCTCTCTCTCACGCCATCTCTCTCTCTCTCTCTCTCTCTCTCTCTCTCTCTCTCTCTCTCTCTCTCTCTCTCTCTCTCTCTCTATCTCCGCCCCTCATTCTCCTCCCTCATTAAGAGGCCTGTGTCACTGAATAGAGGAAAGGAGAAGAGAACAAAATGAATGCTCATAAATCCTTGGCCCAAGGCTGAGGAGGGGTTATGACTGGGAGAATGAGAAATGTAGAGCCTTCCTCGTCCCGCCATTCCTAAAAAAGATTATGAGAGGAGGGTGAGGAGATGGAGAGGGAGAGGAGAGGGTGACGAGAGCCGGGGGGGGGGGTTAGAGACCTTTTGTGTCATGATTGGGGCACATTCCCCAAATGCTTTCACCCCTCGGGTTAGATGGAGAACAACCCCTCCCTCTTCTCCGTCCTCCCCTTTTTCTCTCCACCAGGCCCCATTAATTACACTAATCCTGGTGCCCAAAAGAGGCAGGATGAGGTCTAAACTTAGTCCCTCTCCAGACCCACAGTCTGGCCACCAGTCTCTCTGGCCACTGGGTCAACAAGTGAGGTCATTGGTTATGCCTAGTCATCTACAGACTCCACTCCACTTTACTGTCGGCCATTCGTACGTGAGTGTGAATGTGCAGTTACTGCACAACCAACTAGGCTGCGTCGCTAATAACCATCGCAGGGCATGCAAACGACAGACATGAGAATGTCAAGGTCTGGTGTGGTTGGTAGCTACAGAAAATGATAGACAGATATGAGAACGAGAGAGAGAGTGAGATAGAGAGAGGGGGAGGACGAAGAGAGAGAATGAGCTTGAGAGAGGGGGAGGGCGAAGGTAGAGAGAGATAGAATTGAGAGAGAGAGAGAGACACGCTTAGTTTAGTGTTTACTGTACATTATTATTGTTTATTTTACTTTTGTTTATTATCAAATTCACTTGCTTTGGCAATGTTAACATATGTTTCCCATGCCAATAAAGCCCTTGAGTTGAGTTGATAGAGAGAGAGAGAGTAACAATGTACTGAGCAAATGTCAAATTGGCTTTTTACCAAATTACTGTACGACAGACCACGTATACACCCAGGGCACCCTAATTGACAAACAAACAAACCAAAACAAATGCAAAGACTTCTCATGCATTGTTGATTTCAAAACTTTTGACTCAATTTGGCATGAGGGTCGACTATACAAATTGATGGAAAGTGGTGTTGGGGGAAAAACACACAACCACTCCTACCTATCCGAGACACTGACAGTAAATCTCAGTAAGACAAAAATAACGATGTTCCATAAAAAGGTCCAGTTGCCAGGACCACAAATACAAATTCCTTCTAGATACGGTTGCCCTAGAGCACACAAAAAAACGATACATACCTCGGCCTAAAAACTAGCGCCACAGATAACTTCCACAAACCTGTGAACGATCTGAGAGACAAGGCAAGAAGGGCATTCTATGCCATCAAAAGGAACATAAAATTCGACATACCAATTAGGATCTGGCTAAAAATACTTGAATCAGTCATAGAGCCCATTGCCCTTTATGGTTGTGAGGTCTGGGGTCAAACACCAAAAATATCCTCAGTGTACAACGTTAAAATAACATATCATGCATGCAAAGGAAGAATTAGGCCGATACCCGCCAATTATCAGAATCCAGAAAAGAGCCATTAAATTCTACAACCACCTAAAAGGAAACGATTCCCAAACCTTCCATAACAAAGCCATCACCTACAGAGAGATGAACCTGGAGAAGAGACCCCTAAGAAAGCTGGTCCTGGGGCTCAGTAATTCACACACTATCCACAAAATGAGGTAGAAACTTAGCTGCACTTCCTAACTTCCTGCCAAATGTATGACCATATTAGAGACACATATTTCCCTCAGATTACAGACCCAGAAAGACTTTGAAAAACAAACCCGATTTTGATAAACATTTAAGTCATTTAAACTCCCATATCTATTGGGTGAAACACCCCAGTGTGCCACCACAGCAGCAAGATTTGTGACCTGTTGCCATAATAAAATGCCAATCAGTGAAGAACAAACATCATTGTAAATACAACCCATGTTTATGCTTATTTATTTTGCCTTTTGTTCTGTAACTATTTGCACATAATATGGCATTTGAAATGTATTTCTTCTTTTGGAATGTTTGTGAGTGTAATGTTTACCGTTTCAATTTGAATGTTTATTTCAATTTTGTTTACATTTACATTACATTTAAGTCATTTAGCAGACGCTCTTATCCAGAGCGACTTACAAATTGGTGCATTCACCTTATGACATCCAGTGGAACAGTCACTTTACAATAGTGCATCTAAATCTTAAAGGGGGGGGGTGAGAGGGAATACTTATCCTATCCTAGGTATTCCTTAAAGAGGTGGGGTTTCAGGTGTCTCCGGAAGGTGGTGATTGACTCCGCTGTCCTGGCGTCGTGAGGGAGTTTGTTCCACCATTGGGGGGCCAGAGCAGCGAATAGTTTTGACTGGGCTGAGCGGGAGCTGTACTTCCTCAGTGGTAGGGAGGCGAGCAGGCCAGAGGTGGATGAACGCAGTGCCCTTGTTTGGGTGTAGGGCCTGATCAGTGCCTGGAGGTACTGAGGTGCCGTTCCCCTCACAGCTCTGTAGGCAAGCACCATGGTCTTGTAGCGGATGCGAGCTTCAACTGGAAGCCAGTGGAGAGAACGGAGGAGCGGGGTGACGTGAGAGAACTTGGGAAGGTTGAACACCAGACGGGCTGCGGCGTTCTGGATGAGTTGAAGGGGTTTAATGGCACAGGCAGGGAGCCCAGCCAACAGCGAGTTGCAGTAATCCAGACGGGAGATGACAAGTGCCTGGATTAGGACCTGCGCCGCTTCCTGTGTGAGGCAGGGTCGTACTCTGCGGATGTTATAGAGCATGAACCTACAGGAACGGGCCACCGCCTTGATGTTGGTTGAGAACGACAGGGTGTTGTCCAGGATCACGCCAAGGTTCTTAGCGCTCTGGGAGGAGGACACAATGGAGTTGTCAACCGTGATGGCGAGATCATGGAACGGGCAGTCCTTCCCCGGGAGGAAGAGCAGCTCCGTCTTGCCGAGGTTCAGCTTGAGGTGGTGATCCGTCATCCACACTGATATGTCTGCCAGACATGCAGAGATGCGATTCGCCACCTGGTCATCAGAAGGGGGAAAGGAGAAGATTAGTTGTGTGTCGTCTGCATAGCAATGATAGGAGAGACCATGTGAGGTTATGACAGAGCCAAGTGACTTGGTGTATAGCGAGAATAGGAGAGGGCCTAGAACAGAGCCCTGGGGGACACCAGTGGTGAGAGAGCGTGGTGAGGAGACAGATTCTCGCCACGCCACCTGGTAGGAGCGACCTGTCAGGTAGGACGCAATCCAAGCGTGGGCCGCGCCGGAGATGCCCAACTCGGAGAGGGTGGAGAGGAGGATCTGATGGTTCACAATATCGAAGGCAGCCGATAGATCTAGAAGGATGAGAGCAGAGGAGAGAGAGTTAGCTTTAGCAGTGCGGAGCGCCTCCGTGATACAGAGGAGAGCAGTCTCAGTTGAATGACTAGTCTTGAAACCTGACTGATTTGGATCAAGAAGGTCATTCAGAGAGAGATAGCGGGAGAGCTGGCCAAGGACGGCACGTTCAAGAGTTTTGGAGAGAAAAGAAAGAAGGGATACTGGTCTGTAATTGTTGACATCGGAGGGATCGAGTGTAGGTTTTTTTCAGAAGGGGTGCAACTCTCGCTCTCTTGAAGACGGAAGGGACGTAGCCAGCGGTCAGGGATGAGTTGATGAGCGAGGTGAGGTAAGGGAGAAGGTCTCCGGAAATGGTCTGGAGAAGAGAGGAGGGGATAGGGTCAAGCGGGCAGGTTGTTGGGCGGCCGGCCATCACAAGACGCAAGATTTCATCTGGAGAGAGAGGGGAGAAAGAGGTCAGAGCACAGGGTAGGGCAGTGTGAGCAGAACCAGCGGTGTTGTTTGACTTAGCAAACGAGGATCGGATGTCGTCGACCTTCTTTTCAAAATGGTTGACGAAGTCATCTGCAGAGAGGGAGGAGGGGGGGGGGATTCAGGAGGGAGGAGAAGGTGGCAAAGAGCTTCCTAGGGTTAGAGGCAGATGCTTGGAATTTAGCGTGGTAGAAAGTGGCTTTAGCAGCAGAGACAGAGGAGGAAAATGTAGAGAGGAGGGAGTGAAAGGATGCCAGGTCCGCAGGGAGGCGAGTTTTCCTCCATTTCCGCTCGGCTGCCCGGAGCCCTGTTCTGTGAGCTCGCAATGAGTCATCGAGCCACGGAGCGGGAGGGGAGGACCGAGCCGGCCTGGAGGATAGGGGACATAGAGAGTCAAAGGATGCAGAGAGGGAGGAGAGGAGGGTTGAGGAGGCAGAATCAGGAGATAGGTTGGAGAAAGTTTGAGCGGAGGGAAGAGATGATAGGATGGACGAGGAGAGAGTAGCGGGGGAGAGAGAGCGAAGGTTGGGACGGCGCGATACCATCCGAGTAGGGGCAGTGTGGGAGGTGTTGGATGAGAGCGAGAGGGAAAAGGATACAAGGTAGTGGTCGGAGACTTGGAGGGGAGTTGCAATGAGGTTAGTGGAAGAACAGCATCTAGTAAAGATGAGGTCGAGCGTATTGCCTGCCTTGTGAGTAGGGGGGGAAGGTGAGAGGGTGAGGTCAAAAGAAGAGAGGAGTGGAAAGAAGGAGGCAGAGAGGAATGAGTCAAAGGTAGACGTGGGGAGGTTAAAGTCGCCCAGAACTGTGAGAGGTGAGCCGTCCTCAGGAAAGGAGCTTATCAAGGCATCAAGCTCATTGATGAACTCTCCGAGGGAACCTGGAGGGCGATAAATGATAAGGATGTTAAGCTTGAAAGGGCGGGTAACTGTGACAGCATGGAATTCAAAGGAGGCGATAGACAGATGGGTAAGGGGAGAAAGAGAGAATGACCACTTGGGAGAGATGAGGATCCCGGTGCCACCACCCCGCTGACCAGAAGCTCTCGGGGTGTGCGAGAACACGTGGGCGGACGAAGAGAGAGCAGTAGGAGTAGCAGTGTTATCTGTGGTGATCCATGTTTCCGTTAGTGCCAAGAAGTCGAGGGACTGGAGGGAGGCATAGGCTGAGATGAACTCTGCCTTGTTGACCGCAGATCGGCAGTTCCAGAGGCTACCGGAGACCTGGAACTCCACGTGGGTCGTGCGCGCTGGGACCACCAGATTAGGTGGCCGCGGCCACGCGGTGTGGAGCGTTTGTATGGTCTGTGCAGAGAGGAGAGAACAGGGATAGACAGACACATAGTTGACAGGCTACAGAAGAGGCTACGCTAATGCAAAGGAGATTGGAATGACAAGTGGACTACACGTCTCGAATGTTCAGAAAGTTAAGCTACGTAGCAAGAATCTTATTGACTAAAATGATTAAAATGATACAGTACTGCTGAAGTAGGCTAGCTGGCAGTGGGTGCGTTGTTGACACTACACTAATCAAGTCGTTCCGTTGAGTGTAATAGTTTCTGCAGTGCTGCTATTCGGGGGCTAGCTGGCTAGCTAGTAGTGTTGTTTACGTTACGTTGCGTTAAAAGAACGACAATAGCTGGCTAGCTAACCTAGAAAATCGCTCTAGACTACACAATTATCTTTGATACAAAGACGGCTATGTAGCTAGCTATGTAGCTAGCTATGTAGCTAGCTACGATCAAACAAATCAAACCGTTGTACTGTAATGAAATAAAATGAAAATGTGATACTACCTGTGAATGCGACCGGGTTGTGAGTCTATTCGGTAGACGTTGGCTAGCTGTCGGCTAGCTGTTGGCTAGCTGTTGGCTAGCTAGCAGAGTCTCCTACGTTAAGGACGACAAATAGCTGGCTAGCTAACCTCGGTAAATTAAGATACTCTAAGACTACACACTCTAAACCTAAACAACACAATTATCTTGGAACGAAGATACGAAGACAGCAAAGACAGCTATGTAGCTAGCTAACACTACACTAATCAAGTCGTTCAGTTGAGTGTAATAGTTTCTCCAGTGCAGCTAATCAGTGGACGTTAGCTAGCTGGCTAGTGAAGACTACGTTAGGACGGCGAAATACGATAATTACGCAATTATCTTTGATACAAAGACGGCTATGTAGCTAGCTGAGAAGAAATTGTTAAGATTAGACAAATCAAACCGTTGTGCTATAATGAAATATAATGAAATGTAATGAAAAAGTTATACTACCTGCGGGAGCGAAGTGCCGATGCGACCACTCGCCCCATTTATTTATTTATTATCTACTTCACTTGCTCTGGCAATGGTGAAATATGTTTCCCATACCTATAAAGCCCCGAAAAGAGAGAGAGAGAGGATGAAGAGACAGACCAAGAAAGATAGAGAATGACAAACAGATAGGAGAGAGAGATTTTGACAGATAAACGTGCCATTATTGTGGGGCTGAGTCCCAACGCATCTCTGATTGACAGAATCCCGGCGCGCTGCGTTCAAACCTACTGATACGTTTTATACAGTCACACCCAAATCTGGCAACTCATCAGATCGTCGCTCTTCTTTCTCCCTCTCTCTTTCTCTCCCTCTCTCGCTCTCTCTCCCTCTCTCTCTCTCTGGGCGCCCAAGTGGCGCAGCGGTCTAAGACACTGCATCTCAGTGCTAGAGGTGTCACTACAGTCCCTGGTTTGATTCCAGGCTGTGTCACAACCGGCCGTGATTGGGACTGCCATAGGGCGGTGCACAATTGGCGCGGCGTCGTCCAGGTCAGGGTTTGGCCGGGGTAGGACGTAATTTCAAATAAGAATTTGTTCTTAACGGACTTGCCTAGTTAAATAATGGTGAAAATAAATAAATAAAACTCCCCCTCTCATTTCTATATCCTCAGTACTCTCTTTTTTTCCACTCTCTTTGCAGCTTTCTCTCCTCGTCTCCCCCCTCTCTCTCCCTCCCCTCTCTCTCCCTCCACTGACTTTCATTTCACTCTTTACCTCCTCTTCACCCTCATTGCTTTTCTCTCCAAATGTTCTCAGACTTTCAGGCTTTCTTCTCTCTCCCTTTTGCTCGCTCTCTCTCCTCTCTCGTCTCTCTGTTCTCTCTCTCCTCTCTCTTTCTTCACAAGCTGCCAGCTGGTCTGTTAGGACGTCATAGAGACCCGCGAAGACCGACTGATCTCAAGAAATTCACTCTAATATTGTGAAACGTGTCTAACACGTTACACAGCGCCATTACTGCTGAAGAGAGAGAGGGGAGGAGGGGGGGGGGGTGTAAAAACCCTCTATGAGCTGAAAAGCCGTCAGGAGGAGAAGGAAGAGAGGAAAGCGGTAGAGAGCAGCTTGTCTCACATAGATCTGTGCTTTGGAACACTAACTTACAAAATATGAAGCACACGAAAAGTCTACGTTTTAATCAGGGGTTTGTAGCAAGCCCAGTCCACATAAATACTGAATATACAGGCAAGCATACCTACTGAACGGCAGATATACACACACACACACACACACACACACACACACACACACACACACACACACACACACACACACACACACACACACACACACACACACACACACACACACACACACACACACACACACACACACACACACACACACACACACACACACACACACACACACACACACACAAATGAGGGAGCAGAGGTCATAGAATGTACCCACGTAAACATTGCAGTAAATGGAGGAGAATGGGGAGAATCCTCACCAAGAGAGAGAGGTGTGTCTCAAAGTCATTTCCTCATCTTACACTGTAGAGAAGGTCAAAGCTGCCCATATTTTGCTAGACTTTTACTGCTATTCCCACTGCAAAGTAAAATTACTGCACACACACAATTACGCACACACACGCATGCACGTACACTCAGCTCCCTGTCTGACTAAATAAATTCCTAACTGAACTCACAGCTGAGGGATCCGTACAGTCCTTAATGGCCTTTGTATGTCAACACACAAAAGTAATGGCTCTGTCCCAAATGGCGCCCTATGCTCTATGTAGTGCACTACTTTAGACCAGGACCCATAGGGCATGCACTACGGTATACACGGAATGGGGTACCATTTGGTGCGCAGCCAATGTCACATTCATTCATTAACACCCAACGTGACTGTAGAGTTACATGTAGGATTATATTTCCCTAAGTGTAATTAATCTCTCTCGGCGACCAGCCTTGTTCCATTTTTCCCCCACTAGTGTTCTGTTCTGTATCTGGGTATTAGCTTCGGTATCTGCCTCATATGTAGGGTAGTTTTGTTTTGTGTGACATTGAGCAATGGTGCATGGGTGCTAAAGATGTTGTAGAGGGAGGGAGGTAAACATATTGGGTGTTTTCTTCAGGTCCGTGAAAAAAGCTTTGAGGAACCTGGACAAAGACAAGAATGCATTATGGGGAATGTGGTGAGGGTATATTTAGTCTCTGCCTGTAAATCCAATTGAAGCCGACACCCTCTTCATCTGAAGAATGCCTTGACACAAATATTCCGTTTTTTATTGAGATGTGACCTGACTCTGATTGACCATCATGTGAACACACACGTGTTGATGGACTATTAGTGAGCCGACAGGCTAAAACAGTGAAATGAAACAGAACACGTAAGAATGTAAAGAGCTGATTGTTCAAGCTCCTGTGCAATATATATTTTTTTAACTCGTTAGAGGTCGCAGGGGAGGGACATTGGATCTTCTCCACCAATTATATTTTTCTTCTTTCGAGGAACGGCACATAGAAAAAGAGTTAGAGAGATAGACCAGCCAGTCCCCTGAGAGAAAAACAAAACATTGGATTTGGTAATGAGGCTAACCAGAACAGAACATCTTTGACAAGCAATATTCAGTCATGCTGTGTACTGGCTCAAAGACAAAGGCGACGAGTGAGAGACATGTCAGAGGGAGGGGGGGTGGGAAAGGTCGATCTGATGTGGTGCAGGATATACGTGGGTAGCTTACATACCGGTAGGTATCCACAGTGGTAACCGTAACCATAGCGGGATGGTTGCGTCAGTGTGGGACCAGAACCCCCTGCAGCATCACGGCCATGCTACGCTGTCACACACACGAGCCTAATGAGACACTGATCCTGGAGATCACACACACACCTTTCTGGATTATAGGCTTATTTTAGCAGGAGGCCACTGATTACATTACATTATATTACATATCTAAAATGCACAGGTTGAGATGAGGTCTGTGCTGTCTTTTCCCCCAATACTGCAGAGCACTGTGCGTGTGTATATGTCTCACAGGTTGAGATGAGGTCTGTGCTCTCTATTCCCCCAATACTGCAGAGTGGATGCTGAGTGCCCTGGCACAAGGTGCACTCTTATAATTGTCTAGATGAATATCCTGCTGTTTGTATGGGATCCTCTGAAAAAGAGGAAAACATTGGTTGTGACAGTGGGAATATCCACTCTAAGCAGACAAGGACAGTACATCTCAAGATGGCGGAACATTGTCCTCTCTTCAGTTTGCTCCTCTATTCACGCACCTTGGTTGGGAGCGAAGTAGATAAAAAAAGAGAAATTTGGTGACACATTATTCAACAATGAGCATTTCAGGGCACTATTGTATTATTGAATAAGGTTAGGGGAATTATTTTCTAAAAGGGTTAAGTTTAGGTTTAGGAGTGGGGTTAGCTAGCATGCTAAGTAGTTGCAAAATAACTCAAAAGTAGTAAGTAGTTAAAAAGTTGCTAATTAGCTCAAATTAAAAAGTTGTCTGTGATGACATTTGAACTCAAAACCACCCTACTTTCGACTTTGCCGTAGGCAACCATATCAAACGTAACATATCATACTAATTTGAGGCTCTCGGATCTACGCTTACTATGTTATGTCTAGGGGTAGCTAGTTGGGTGCCAGCAGTGTGACAGTCTAACGGATGATTATCTAGACAGACAGAGCCAGGTGGGAGAGGAGGAAGGGGATTGTGTGTCTGCCAAGGTGAGATGGCCAGGTGATAAGTGGACGACATTGAGTGTGTGTTCTGTTTCTGCCTCCCTCCCTCACTTTGTCTTGCTCCTTAATGAACCAAACTCAGCCCTTGAAATGATTATTTTTCCTTCTTTCTATTAACAGATGCTTGTGCATTGCTTGGAGGTTCTACTTCGGAAAGCTTCGTGATATTGCCGTCTGACCGATCTGCCTGGCAGCTTTGTTTGTGCCGGGGCACTTTTTTGAGAAACACTAACTGAAATACATAAATGAGCAGATTCAAATCGGAATACTTTGAATTATTCAGAAATATGAGCTGCAGCTTCTCAAACTATGTGACATATACAAACAACAAACACACACACACACACACACACACACACACACACACACACACACACACACACACACACACACACACACACACACACACACACACACACACACACACACACACACACACACACACACACACACACACACACACACACACACACACACACACACACTAATATCCTTATTCTGCCTAAGAGGGAGCAGACAGTGGACTACTGCTCACCATTATAATAATGCCTGCTTCATGGGATATCATTAGATCAGGTACAGAGACACTGTATCATAGAGAACAGAGTTGCAGTGGATTATAATTTTTGCTATCACTCCAGTACTAGCATGGGTCTAGCCAAGGTACCTGCCTGTTTGTGCTATCGAGCCTACACCTTGTCACTCATTGTCATGCCAAACAATGTTTGGCCTGAGAAGGACAGTAATGGGACCAGGTTAGCATAGGTCTATCTGGCATGTGGTCTAGACAAAGGGGTTGAGTGTGGTGTTCAACAGCATGGGTCTCAGAGTGTACACCAGACAAAGTCAACAAGCTGTGTGTGTCAAGCAAGCGTGACGCCATGCCAGTGTCTCATCAACAAGAACAGAGAGCTTAGTCAATCAGACAATTGACGATCGAAAACCCGCAGAGTAGAACGCGAACAGCGTTGCCTGGGATGTAGTCAGCAGAGTAAAGGTAGGGAATGACGAGAGACGAAGACAGAGAGCACAGAAGGAAGTGAAAGCACGATGTGTGTGTGTGTGTGTGTGTGTGTGTGTGTGTGTGTGTGTGTCCCTCATTCTTAGATTGAATGGCTTGTTAGCAAACTACTTTGCCCCCATTTTACCACAGATGACGTAACACGTCTAAATGTGTCACTGAGAGTGACAGAGAGTGTGAACGAGAAAAAGAACAGAAATAGAACTGGTGAGGTGAAAAAAAGAGAGGGCAAGAAGACATGACAAGACCGAGTGGCAAGGTGAAAAGGAGGCAAAAATTAGATGGAGGAGGAGGAAGAGGAGAAGGGGAATCAGAAGAGAGAAGACAGTGTGTCGAGGGAGTCGGGTGTGGTGTAGAGAGAGAAGAGCAGAGGGTGGAGAGCAGAGGGAGGGGAGAGGAGAGCAGAGCAGAGGGCTTTGTGCTTTTGTGCAGGACCAGCTGTGGCCCTCTCTCTCTCTCTCTCTCTCTCTCTCTCTCTCTCTCTCTCTCTCTCTCTCTCTCTCTCTCTCTCTCTCTCTCTCTCTCTCTCTCTCTCATTTGAGTTGGTCGGAAAAAGGGATGGCTGAACGTTGTAATTATAGCACCACACACTTCTCACAACTCAAGGTGTAATGGAAGGCTCCAGAACAGAACAAGGTATGATGATGACGAGCAGCAAGGCTTTGTTGCTTTACTAGCTCACATCTTCTTCTTATTGTCTTCTCTATGACTGTGGAGCAGAAATAGAAGTACTATTTCTGGCTCATGTCAGATATGGAGTTATTGTTACAGCCAAGTATTGACATGTAACCTTCAAACACTGGGGAGAGAGAGGAGCATTTCTATTTTCAAACAATGGAGGAGAGAGGACATTTTCTTTTTTCTTTACCTTTCTGTTCAGTATCTACACGGAGAGTGTATTGTTAATTTATGCCCACAGGCATACACTTTTGAGTCCTTCAGCATCATGTTGTTATCGAGCCATCTATTATACATCTATTTATCAACAGCATCCTATTTATCTACACCATCTCAGAAGTTGACCTTGGGGTCCCTCTCAAGGTCTCTTCCTCTGTCTTTCCCCCTTCCCTCCCATTCTCTTTCTCTCTTCATCCCTCTCTTCCGTACCTCAGAGTAATGTGAAGACATACCCTCCTAGGCTTAGTAAAAGACGAAGAAGGGAGTGGAGATGAGGAGTGACGCAGACAGCTCTTATAGATCTATTTGGAGACACTTTTGCCGAGCCAATGTGTTTCATGTGTATCAAATAGAATTGAAACTTTGAAACTAACAAGGTATTTGAAGTATCTGCTGTCCCCTTTACAGACGAAATGGAAGAAACTCTCCCATTTCCTGCTGATCAATAATACAGAACCCTGCCAGACTGAGAAAGAGACGTCAGAACGCCAGCTATAATGTTCAGCACAAACCTGGGTTCAAATAGTATTTTGTTTTAATTTTCAAATGCTTTCAAGGTTTCATTGAACTTGACTGGATCGCTAGATAGCAGGGTTTGCATTTCTGAGACTATTCCTTTGGTTTCATTACAACAGACAAGCTTAATCAAGCGTAGCTAAAATATTTGAAATAAATATGCTGTTTGAACCCAGGTCTAAACTCAGTCTGATGCATGCACTACATGCTCTAGTGCTGAGCGATTAACGTTTAATGGTGCTTTTTGAGGTCGGTATCGGTTTCGATTATTTAAGCAATCGGGCCTAATAGCCATTAGTTATCACATGATAATCCCCGGGTTCGAGGGCCTTATTGCTTTTATAAAACGGTTGCCAACATATTTATAAAACTATTAATTACATTTTTTTTAATGAAAAACATTATTTTAACAAGTCAATTTGTTTTTCCATTCTGAAGTTGCTAGCCAAGCGGGCTTGTTGCTGGTTATTTTCTGGTGTTTTCACCCAGTCCCTAATCATTCTATTCATTCAGCGCTGCTATGTTTAGCAAATCATTGGCATGTAGCTAGCTGGCAGAGATTATATGATGATGAAAGACAAGAACTTCAATGAATAATGATTTAATAAATATCCAAAAGGCCTACCACATAGGCCGCACTGTGCTGGTTAATGAACTAATGGAATTCTGAGTGTTTACGGTTTCCATGGTGAATTATTTGTTTCATGTTCATTCTTGGGCTAGCTAGCCTACTGGCACTGGAGAGATGCATTTGTAAAATGATACATTGTTGTACAGGCCGTAGAGGCAGACAGCTAGGTTTATACAGCTGCATAGGTTTATACAGCTAGGTTTATACAGCTAGGTTTATACAATCCAGTTGCATACCAACTAGTAGCATGGAAAAATAATGTGTAGATGCTTTTTTCTCTCTTTTTTTTTGCATTCGGAAAGTATTCAGACCGACTGATTTCCCCCCACATTTTGTTATGTTACAGCCTTATTCTAAAATGGATTCAATCGTTTTTTTCCTCATCAATCTACACACAATAACCCATAATCACAAAGAAAAAAAACATATTTTTTTAATGTATGCAAATTTATACAAAAAAAACAACTGAAATATCACATTTACATAAGTATTCCGACTCTCTATTCATTGTTTTGTTGAAAAACCTTTGGCAGCGATTACAACCTCGAGTCTTCTTGGGTATGACGCTACAAGCTTGGCACACCTGTACGTGGGGTGTTTCTCCCATTCTTCTCTGCAGATCCTCTCAAGCTCTGTCAGGTTGGATGTGCAACGTCGCTGCACAGCTTTTTTCAGGTCTCTCCAGAGATGTTTGATTGGGTTCAAGTCTGGGCTCCGGCTGGGCCACTCAAGGACATTCAGAGACTTGTCCCGAAGCCACTCCTGCGTTGCCCTTGGTTGTGTGCTTAGGGATGTCGTCCTTTTGGATGATGAACTTTCACCCCAGTCTGAGGTCTTGAGCACTCTGGAGCAGGTTTTAATCAAGGATCTCTCTATACTTTGCTCCATTCATCTTTCCCTCGATCCCTGCCACTGAAAAACATCCCCACATCATGATGCTGCCGCCACCATGCTTCACTGTAGAGGTGGTGCCTGGTTTCCTCCAGACGTGACACTTGGCATTCAGGCCAAAGAGTTCAATCTTAGTTTCATTAGACCAGAGAATCTTGTTTCTCATTGTCTGAGAGTCCTTCAGGTGGCTTTTGGCAAACTCCAAGCGGGCTGTCATATGCCTTTTACTGAGGAGTGGCTTCCGTCTGGCCACTCTACCATAAAGGCCTGATTGGTGGAGTGCTGCAGAGGTGGTTGTCCTTTTGGAAGCTTCTCCCATCGAGTTCTTGGTCACCACCCTGACCAAGGCCCTTCTCCCCGATTGCTCAGTTTGATCGGCCAGCCAGTTCTAGGAAGAGTTTTGGTGGTTCCAAACTTTTTCCATTTAAGAATGATGGAGGCCACTGTGTTCTTGGGGACCTTCAATGGTGCAGAAATTGTTTGGTATGGTTCCTCAGATCTGTGCCTCGACACAATCCTGTCTCTGAGTTGTACGGACAATTCCTTCGACCTAATGGCTTGGTTTTTTAGCTCTACATCAATAGAAAAAGTGGAAATTACTATGAAATAATAAAAATATTGATTATATATGACTTTGTTTCATTCCTTAAAGTAATCATCTCCTCTCTGCTCAGGCTCCACATACTGTACTGTCTTGTACTCATTCTATTTAGCTTGGCTAGCCTGCCTAAGAATGCTTCAGAGCTGTCTGGCTAAATCATTTGACTCGTTCCTAATAGTAGACAAGGCATACTTTCACGAACTGTTTCTATCCCCCTCGTTGTTGTGTTGTTTACATTCCTCTCTCATGCGCCCTATGCTGTCTGTGTGTATCTAATATAACGTAGCAGGCATAAAAGAGTATCCTTCTCTGTCCGATCCTCCCAAAAAGTACAATGGATTGTAATTAATTACCATGTTTCTGCGTTGACCCAGGTTGAATATTTGCTTCATGAAAACGAGCTTCCCGCATAGTTCTTGACTTGATTTCTCTCTTGAATTATTTGATTTCTCCCGAGAGAAACAGAGTGTTGGGCTCACAAAAACAATACGAACTAAATTGATTTCAAGTAATTGAACCAACCTTGGTCAATTAGTTGTTTAATAACCCTCCCAAAAGAATACATCTTGGTTAATCGCTCAGCATTTGGGTTTGGATAGTATTGCCCTGTGTCAAAGCCAGAATAGGCTTCCGTTTCAAGACCTTTTACATTCAACAATGAAGTTAATCCAATCTTATTTGATCTCATCTTATCATTCTGCTTTGCCGAAGAAAAGCAGTTGAATCCCGAGCTGCATTTAAGTCAATTTCCCTATAACTTTAGATCTTGAATCTTTCACTTAATAACATAATTATGATCAGGGATGTATTGAAAAAGGGATAGATGGATGAAAGAGAATATTGAGAAGGAAAGAGGGAAACAGAGGAAGTTAGGTGAAATGAAGCGATGAAGCAGGGGATGAGTGGTATGGGAAAAGGTAGGTCAGTGGATGATTGGAGGATAGGAAGCCATAGAAAAACAGCATACACTTAGTGACAGCTGGAGCATGTTACTAGACTCATACTTGCAACTCCATTATCTGATTCATGCTGCTAGTCCTACACACAACTCCATGATGTGCTGACAGTGGTCTTCCATAGTCTTTCATTTCACCTTCAGGGGGTCCTTGCATGTCTCCTCAGCCATCGGCTTTCTCTTCACGTCGCCAGGTCATTCTGCCATCTCCTAGGAGTGCCCCTCCTGCCTTTCTAACACATAAACACACACACACACATACATTCGAGACAAACACACACATACACACAAATGCAAACATATGCACGCACGTATGTACACACACACATATCCGGACGCGAACACACACACACACACACACACACACACACACACACACACACACACACACACACACACACACACACACACACACACACACACACACACACACACACACACACACACACACACACACACACACACACACACACACACTTTACAAACACTCCAGGGATCTACAGTGGCAGCCCGCCACTGATTAATATATTTCATCACAGGACATATGTGCCTGACCCTCTATTTTCAGGGGATCAGACATCGGCATGTAGCAGGCCATGTCAGAAAATCCTGTTCACACAAGACGGTGCAGAGAGCAACACAGAGCAGCTACCATAGAGGTCAGATAGAGAAGGATCACTATCTCTCCCGCTATCTGTCTCTTTCTTTCTTACTCTCTCCACCTCCATCCTGTCTCTATCCCTCTCCCACTCTTTCTCACGACCCCTCTCCGTCTCGCTCTCAGACACAGACACGCACAATAACTCCCCCGCAACACACACACCCCTGCTTTGATCGTAACGGCCTCCCTCTCCCCCCTCTCCGCCCCGTTATTTCGTTCTCTCTTTGTATTGAAATCCAATAGAGGAACAAGGACACACGGGGAGAGAGACACAGATTCTAGTAAATCAAGACTAGGTCCATTACAGACAAGCAGGAAGCTCTGCATTCTCTCCTTTCTCTCCTCTACCTCTCCACCTCTCCTCTCTCGCCTTTCCCCTCCACCTCTCCCCTCTACCTATCCACACAACCAGGGATGATAGCAATGAGGCTCACGTTACAGGAGGCCAGGAGACTTAGCCAAAGACGCATTATGTTTTTAGTGTGTGTGTGTGTGTGTGTGTGTGTGTGTGTGTGTGTGTGTGTGTGTGTGTGTGTGTGTGTGTGTGTGTGTGTGTGTGTGTGTGTGTGTGTGTGTGTGTGTGTGTGTGTGTGTGTGTGTGTGTGTGTGTGTGTGTGTGTGTGTGTGTGTGGAGATCCATATGGGATCGTCTGAGTGGACAGCCCTAAGTTTCTCTGTTGAGATCATCACTATGATTGATCCTGTCTGTATTTTCTTTCCTTTTGATTGACCCAGCATGGAGCACCATGGTTACGGGAGAACTCCTAATGTTGGCTGCGGGGAAGAGGGGAGGAGGCTGCTGGACATAACACTCCTAATGTAATACATCTTGTGACCAAACTAAACAAGGCTAAAAAGAAAGGATACTATCAGCACAAAACCGATAAAGTCATGGGTGATGGAAAAAACAATGGAGAACTTTGAATGTTACAATGGTCAGGAATTCTATTAAAACATGTCTGGCTCTTTTGTTGAATCAGAGGGTGTCACGCCCTGTTCTGTTTCACCTACCTTTGTGCTTGGGCACCCCTCCAGGTGTCGCCTATCTTCACCATTATCCCCGGTGCATTTATACCTGTGTTCTCTGTTTGTCTGATGCAAGTTCGCCTTGTCTCGTCAAGCCTACCAGCGTTTTTCCCGTACTCCTGTTTTCTAGTTTCCCTGGTTTTGACCATTCTGCCTGCCCTGAGCCTGCCTGCGGTTCTGTACCTCTCGGACTCTGCTCTGGATTACTGACCTCTGTCTGCCCTGACCCTGAGCCTTCCTGCCGTTCTGTACCTCTCGGACTCTGCTCTGGATTACTGACCTCTGTCTGCCCTGACCCTGAGCCTTCCTGCCGTTCTGTACCTCTCTGACTCTGCTCATTGGGACACTAGGTCACCGCAAAATCTACGGGGAGAGCTCGAAAATGTAAGTCCCTTGGGTGCTGCCATAGATTTACATTAGGTGCCCATCCAAGAAGGCTCAAGGTCCGTAGCTTTGATTGGACTGATCATGTCAACGTCATACTTTCCTTTTCAATGATTTTCATATGAAGAGAAATTATAGATAAACATATCGGTGCTCCACGGCCGTTGGACATTAACATTACTCAACAAGTTGGAAATCTCAAATTCAACAATGAGTGTTTTGGAAGGAATCAGTGGATAACTGCAACCTTTGCAAGCAATCACTAGCCTGCTATTCAGTGGAGAGGGTGTGTGGTTCAAGTCTGGGCGTAAGGGTCTCTTTTCCAAGCTCAAAAGGATAAATGTTCACATGCAACACCATGAAAAGGCTGCATACATTGGCCATGCTGTCAATCCAGCATGACTTCTAATACATTCAAAACAACTGGAAACACGGAATTGGGAAATGTCAGACTTCAGTGAGTTCAATCCAACTCGGAATTCCAATTCGGGAACTCTGGCCTGTTTCTAAAGCTACGACCTGAAGATCACTTATGTCATGATTCAACCTTTTTTTTCTCTCGAGTTCCCAGTTGTCTTGAAAGCACCAGAAATCCAAAGAATGCCAGTTTGACTACAAAGTCTGCCCGCAAGAAGGACCGCCGCGCCACTTCCCTGTTCAAGTGAGTCCAAAAATGTTGTATATGCTGCTGCATAAATGATGCAATATACCAGGACGATACATATACTGTAGCTAAGAAAGTAATACTAAGTGTTGTGAGGTAAACGTGTGGACTTATGGACTTGTTTACGTGCTGCTGTGCATTTGGTTGCTAACGTTACTTTGCTAACCTGCCAACGTTACGGTTTTTACTTTTTAATTACCGTTTTATATTTTTATTTTCCCCCTCGCTCAACTGTTTTCCTTCAATGTTTTTCACCCCGGACACTTTATCTGGACATGGTTCTATAGGATCCTTCACCAGCCGAAGCTAAGTAGTAACATTAACATGATGCCTTCTAATTGTAGTCGCTGTACTCATAATAAACAGAAAAACGATCGCCTTATGGCGAGGATAGCCGTGCTGCAAGCCCAGCTTCAGACGCAATCGTTAGGCAAGGGTAATTTCAGTGTAGGAAAGGATGAAACCGCGTCTGTGTCACCAATAAGTACAGAGAGTAGTATAAATCCCCTCGCACAGTCCCTGCAGCCGGACAATTTTCTCATGGCTACTGGAAGGAAATGCTGTAGGAATGCTCAATGATGTTGCTTGTTCAGCTGACAGAAACTTTCAACCGGTACTCCCCATTAAGCAGCAAGTCGCAGAGCGTTCTCTGGTCTCTCCTTCACCTGTTACGGGGTCTGAGGCGCAGAAGCCTCCCACCATTAGTTCTGACAAATTGAAAACCCTAGTCATTGGTGACTCCATTACCCGCAGTATTAGACTTAGAATCATCCAGCGATCATATACTGTTTACCAGGGGGCAGGGCAATCGGTGTTAAGGCTAATCTGAAGATGGTGTTGGCTAAGGCTAAAACTGACGAGTGTAGAGAGTATAGGGATATTGTTATCCACATCGGCACCAATGATGTTAGGATGAAACAGTCAGAGGTCACCAAGTGCAACATAGCATGTAAATCAACTAGAAAGATGTCGGCATCGAGTAATTGTCTCTGGCCCCCTCCCAGTTAGGGGGAGTGATGAGCTCTACAGCAGAGTCTCAACTCAATCGCTGGTTGAAAACTGTTTTCTGTCCCTCTCAAAAGATAGAATTTGTTGATAATTGGCCCTCTTTCTGGGACTCACCCACAAACAGGACCAAGCATGGCCTGTTGAGGAGTGACGGACTCCATCCTAGCTGGGGGCGTGCTCTCATCTTATCTATGAACATAGTCAGAGCCCTAACTCCTGTAGCTCCACAATTAGATATGGTGCAGGCCAGGCAGCAGGCTGTTGAGGAGTGACGGACTCCATCCTAGCTGGGGGCGTGCTCTCATCTTATCTATGGACATAATCAGGGCCCTAACTCCTGTAGCTCCACAATTAGATACGGTGCAGGCCAGGCAGCATGTTGTTAGCCAGCCTGCCAGTTTAGTGGAGTCTGCCACTAGCACAGTCAGTGTAGTCAGCTCAGCTATCCCCATTGAGACAGTGTCTGTACCTCGATCTAGTTTGGGAAAAACTAAACATGGCGGTGTTCGCCTTAGCAATCTCACCGGAACAAAGACCTCCTCCCTTCCTGTCATTCTTGAAAGAGATTGTGATATCTCACATCTCAATATAGGGCTACTTAATGTTAGATCCCTCACTTCCAAGGCAGTTACAGTCAATTAACTAATCATTGATCATAATCTTGATGTGATTGGCCTGACTGAAACATGGTGTAAGCCGGATGAATTCACTGTGTTAAATGAGGCCTCACCTCGTGGCTACACTAGTGACCATATCCCCCGCGCATCCCGCAAAGGCGGAGGTGTTGCTAACATTTACAATCCCAAATTTCAATTTACCCCCCCAAAAAACGACTGTGTTTTCGTCATTTGAGCTTCTAGTCATGAAATCTATGCAGCCTACTCAATCACTTTTTAGAGCTAGTGTTTACAGGCCTCCTGGGCCGTATTGTCACGTGTGCTCCCTCTCTGGCCTCTAGGTCACCAGGCTGCTCGTTTATACCGCACACCTGTCACCAGCATTACGCAGATTTGCGCATTATGACACTCACCTGGACTCCATCACCCCCTTGATTAACTGCCCTTTATATGTAACTCCCTTTGGTTTCTTCCCCAGTCGTCACTGTTTTTGTTTCTGTTTCACGTCAGTACGCTGTTCATGTTTCTTGTTCTGTTCATTTATTTATTTGTGTATTCACTCCCTGAACTTGCTTCCCGACTCTCAGCATACTCGTTACATGTATACAGCGTTCCTCATTGAGTTCCCTGAATTGCTATCGGACCTTGTAGTCATGGCAGATAATATGTAAATTCTTGCTAACTTTAATATTCACACGGACCCACTCCAAAAGGCTTTCGGAGCCATCATCGACTCAGTAGGTTTTGTCCAACATGTCTCCGGACCTACTCACTGCCACAGTCATACTCTGGACCTAGTTTTGTCCCTTGGAATAAATATTGTGGATCTTAATGTTTTCCCTCATAAACCTGGAATATCGGACCACCATTTTCTTATGTTTGCAATCGCAACAAATAATCTGCTCAGACACCAACCAAGGGTCATCAAAAGCCATGCTATAAATTCTCGGACAACCCAAAGATTTCCGAGATGCCCTTCCAGACTCCCTCCACCTACCCAAGGACGTCAGAGTATAACAATCGGTTTACCATCTAACTGAGGAACTAAACGTAACCTTACGTAATACCCTAGATGCAGTCGTACCCCTAAAAACTTAATTGAGGAGAATAAGAACAATCCTACATTTATTTTTGATACTGTCGCAAAGCTAACTAAAAAGCAGCACTCCCCAAGAGAGGAAGTCTTTCACTTCAGCAGTAATAAATTCATTAACTTCTTTGACGAAAGGATCATGATCATTAGAAAGCAAATTATGGACTCCTCTTTAAATCTGCGTATTTCTCCAAAGCTCAGTTGTCCCGAGTCTGCACAACACTGCCAGGACCTAGGATCAAGGGAGACACTCAAGTTTTTTAATACTATATCTCTTGACACATTGATGAAAATAGTAATAAATACTCTCTTGAAAAAGCCAAACCTTGACCCAGAAAATATAAAAAACTATAGGCCTATATCGAATCGCCCATTCCTCTCAAACATTTTAGATAAAGCTGTTGCGCAGCAACTCACTGCCTTCCTGAAGACTAACAATGTATACGAAAAGCTTCAGTCTGGTTTCAGACCCCATCATAGCACTGAGACTGCACTCGTGAAGGTGGTAAATGACCTTTTAATGGCATCTGTCCTCATGCTCCTAGACCTTAGTGCTGCTTTTGATACCATCGATCACCACATTGTTTTGGAGACATTGGAAACCCAAATTGGTCTACACGGACAGGTTCTGGCCTGGTTTAGATCTTATTTGTCAGAAAGATATCAGTTTGTCTCTGTGGATGGTTTGTCCTCTGACAAATCAACTGTAAATGTCGGTGTTCCTCAAGGTTCCATTTTAGAACCACAATTGTTTTCACCATATATTTTACCTCTTGGTGATGTCATTCGTAAACATAATGTTAACTTTCACTGCTATGTGGACAATACATAGCTGTACATTTTGATGAAACATGGTGAATCCCCAAAATTGCCCTCCTGGAAGCCTGTGTTTCAGACATAAGGAAGTGGATGGCGGCAAATGTTTTACTATTAAACTCGGACAAAATTGTGCTTCTACATCTGCATTGCTTGCTGTTTGGGGTTTTAGGCTGGGTTTCTGTATAGTACTTTGTGACATTGGCTGATGTAATAGGTCTTTATAAATTAATCTCAAATTAAACTTTGAAGGATCTCTGCGTTACTCTGGACCCTGATCTTTCTTTAGACGAACATATCAAGACTGTTTCAAGGACAGATTTTTTCCATCTACGTAACATTTCTAAAATCAGAAATGTTCTGTCCAAAGATGATGCAGAAAAATGTATCCATGCTTTTGTCACTTCTAGATTAGACTAATTTCCAACTACCTGGATAAAGCACTAAATAAACTTCAGTTAGTGCTAAACACGGCTACTAGAATCTTGACTAGAACCCAAAAATGTGATCATATTCCTCCAGTGTTAGCCTCTCTACACTGGCTTCCTGTTAAGGCTAGGGCTGATTTCAACGTTTTACTGCTCCCCTACAAAGCATTACATGGGCTTGCTCTTACCTCTCCGATTTGATCATGCCGTACATACCTACACGTACGCTACGGTCACAAGACGCAGGCCTCCTTATTGTCCCTAGAATTTCTAAGCACACAGCTGGAGGCAGGGCTTTCTCCTATAGAGCTCCATTTTTATGCAATGGTCTGCCTATCCATGTGAGAGACGCAGACTCGGTCTCGACCTTTAAGTTTTTATTGAAGACTTCAGTAGGTCCTGATTGAGTGTAATCTGGCCCAGGGGTGTGAAGGTGAACGGAGAGGCACTGGAGCGACAAACCACCCTTGCTGTCTCTGCCTGGCCGGTTCCCCTCTCTCCACTGGGAATCTCTGCCTCTAACCCTATTATGGGGGCTGAGTCACTGGCTTACTGGTGCTCTTCCATGCCGTCCCTAGGAGGGGTGCGTGACTTGAGTGTGTTGAGTCACTGACATGGTCTTCCTGTCCGGGTTGGCAACCCACCTTGGGTTCTTGCCTGGGGGAGATCTTCGTGGGCTATACTCAGCCTTGTCTCATGGTAGTAAGTTGGTGATTTGAAGATATCCCTCTAGTGGTGTGGGGTGGGGTTATATCCTGCATGTTTGGCCCTGTCCGGGGGTGTCTCAGCCTCCAGTAATTATGCTGCAATAGTTTGTGTCTGGGAGCTATGGCCAGTCTACTATATCTGGAGTATTTCTTATCCAGTGTCCTGTGTGAATTTAAGTATGTTCTCTCTAATTCTCTCTCTCTCTTCTCTCTGAGAACCTGAGCACTAGAACCATGCCTCAGGACTACCTGGCCTGATGACTCCTTGCTGTCCCCAGTTCACCTAGTCGTGCTGCTACTCCAGTTTCAACTGTTCTGCCTGCGGCTATGGAACCCTGACCTGTTCCCCGGACGTGCTACCTTGTCCCGGACCTGCTGTTTCGACTCCCTCTCTCTACCACACCTGCTGTCTCTAACTCTGAATGGTTGGCTATGAAAAGCCAACTGACATTTACTCCTGAGGTGCTGACCTGTTGCACCCTCTACAACCACTGTGATTATTATTATTTGAACCTGGTTCCTCT
Source organism: Oncorhynchus gorbuscha (assembly GCF_021184085.1). Classification (NCBI taxonomy): domain Eukaryota; kingdom Metazoa; phylum Chordata; class Actinopteri; order Salmoniformes; family Salmonidae; genus Oncorhynchus; species Oncorhynchus gorbuscha. The sequence continues at coordinate 37,694,273 of NC_060183.1, read as the reverse complement.
CTAGGTTTATTTCTAGGTTCCTACCTTTCTAGGGAGTTTTTCATAGCCACTGTGCTTCTACATCTGCATTGCTTGCTGTTTGGGGTTTTAGGCTTGGTTTTTGTATAGCACTTCGTGACATCGGCTGATGTAAAAAGGGCTTTATAAATACATTTGATTGATTGATAAACTGTTAGTAGCCCATGTGCCTTATAATTTGGTCCCTTTCCCCCTCATAACTTAGTCTACCTTTCTCACTAGATGGTGTACATGTAGCCTATAGCCTGTTTTAGAGACGTCATCATCGAACATTGTAAGAGCTTTCATTGTCTGCTTATATGCCCCCTTTATTTATCCTATGGTTCTGACTTGGTGTACAGGGAGAATATTGTAAGAACAGCCCATGTTCTGAATTCTGTCGCTGTACATTTAAAAAGTGCTGAACAAATAGTTATATTGACTACGTCCGTCTTAGCTCGCTCATTCAGTCTTAATCGAAATTACGGATTGCCTCTCATCCGCTTATCATTCCCTTATGCCATAGTTTGTACATCTCAATTGTCAGTAAAAAACTTTTTTTAAGCAAGTCAGCCATATCAGTTATGTTTTTAAAAAGGCAGTAAATTAACTCCATGGATTTCTGCATACATTAGTCATAAAATTTGATCTGATCTTTATCTTAGTCACAACAATAGACAAACACAGTGTGCTTAAACTAATAACACACAAATTATTGTATTTTTCTCTTGTCTATATTGATTACATCATTTAAACATCCACAGTGTAGGTTGGAAAAAGTAAGTAAAACACTAGACTTTTCCAAAAGCTAATTGTCGGTAGTCAGCTATCCTGGATTCCAATCAATGAGACGAGATTGGAGATGTTGGTTAGAGCTGCCGTGCCCTATAACAAACAATCACAAAATGTGTTTGAAGCATTGCCTGATGTGAACCATGCCTCAAAGAAAAGAGATCTCAGAATACTTAATATTAAAAATTGTTGCATAAAGCTGGAAAGGGTTACAAAGGTATCTCTAAAAGCCTTGATGTTCATCAGTCCACTGTAAGACACATTGTCTATAAATGGAGAAAATTCAGCCCTGTTACAGCACTGTTACTCTCCCTAGGAGTGGCCATCCTGCAAAGTGAACTAACTACAAGACCACAGTGCAGAATGCTCAAAGAGGTTAAGAAGAATCCTAGAGTGTCAGCTAAAGATTTATAGAAATCTCTGGAACATGCTAAGATCTCTGTTGATGAGTCTATGATACGTAAAACACTAAACAATAATGCTGTTCATGGGAGGATACCACTGCTGTCCAAAAAAACATTGCTGCATGTCTGAAGTTCGCAAAAGAGGACCTGGATGTTCCACAACGCTTTTGGCAAAATATTCTGTGGACAGATTAAACTAAAGTTGAGTTGTTTGGAAGGAACACACAATACTATGTGTGGAGAATAAAAAGGCACAGCACACCAACATCAAAACCTCATCCCAACTGTAAAGTACGGTGGAGGGAGCATCATGGTTTGGGGCTGCTTTGGGTGATGCAAAAGGACAATGACCCAAAACACAGAAGTAAATCAACAGCAGAATGGCTTCAACAGAAGAAAATATGCCTTCTGGAGTGGCCCAGAGTCCTGACCTCAACCCGATTTTAAAATGCTGTGGCATGACCTCGAGAGTGGTTCACACCAGACATCCTAAGAATATTGTTGAATTGAAACAGTTTTGTGAAGATGAATGGTCCAAAATTCCTTCTGACTGTTGTGCAGGTCTGATCCGCAACTACAGAAAATGTTTGGTTGAGTTTATTGCTGCCAAAGTTGGGTCAACCAGTTATTAAATGCAAGGGTTCACATACTTTTCCCACCCGACACTGTGAATGTTTACCCTGTGTGTTCAATAAAGACTTTAAAACATATAATTGTTTGTGTGTTATTAGTTTAAGCAGACTGTGTTTGTCTATTGTTGTGACTTAGATATCAGATCAAATTTTATGACCAATTTATGCAGAAATCCAGGTAATTCCAAAGGGTTCACATACTTTTTCTTGCCACTGTAGGTGTTCCCTTTGTCCAGGTGGGAAAGGGAAGTGTGGAGTGCAATATAGATTGTGTCGTCTGTGGACCTGTTGGCTACAGATGTGAGTGCTACGGGGCATTAGTCATTTCGGCAGGTTACCTTGGCATTCTATTCTACCTTGCTATGCTATATTTTGGCCAGGTCGCAGTTGCAAATGAGAACTTGTTCTCAACTAGCCTACCTGGTTAAATAAAGGTGAAAAAAAAAATAAAATAAAAAATTCTTGGACCTGGGGACTATGGTGATCTGCTTGAATCGTATGGATATTACAGACTAGGTCAGGGAGAGGTTGAAAATATCAGTGAAGACACTTGCCAGCTGGTCAGAGTACTTGTCCTGGTAATCCTTCTGGTCCTGATGCCTTGTGAATGTTATCCTGTTTAACGGTCTAACTCACATCAGCATCGGAGAGTGATCACACAGTCGCCCAGAACATTTGATGCTCTCATGCATGGTTCAGTGTTGCTTGCCTCGAAGTGAGCCTAGAAGGCATTTAGCTCGTCTGATAGGATCGCATCACTAGGCAGCTCGCAGCTGGGTTTCCCTTTGTAATCTGTGATAGTTCGAAAGCTCTGCCACATCGGATGAGCGTCAAATCCGGTATAGTAGGATTAGATCTTAGTCCTATATTTAGACTGTGCCTGTTTGATGGTTGGTCTGAGGGTGTAATAGAATATCTTATAACGGTTCGTCTGAGGGCGTAGCAGGATTTCTTATAAGCGTCCAGATTTGTGTCCAGCTCCTTGAAAGCGTCAGCTGTAGCCTTTAGCTCAGTGAGGAAGTTGCCTGTAATCCATGGCTTTTGGTTAGGGTACTAGAGGTCGACCGATTATGATTTTTCAACACCGATACCGATACCGATTATTGGGGGACAAAAAAGCCGATACCGATTAACACACACATTTTTGTAATAATGACAATTGCAACAATACTGAATGAACACTTTTATTTTAACTTAATATAATACATATGGGCTTTTGGAGGGGTGTTCTTAAGGTGATTCCACAGGTTGGTGGTATTTTTTTATTTAGCCGTTGCTGACCCCATGCTTACATCTTTATCACAAATAAGACACCGTGCTTTCCCTGGTGCCAATTCCATGTAATAGTCCCACACTGGTGCTCTGCTTTTCTCTGCCATCTGTAAAACACACACACACACACACACACACACACACACACACACACACACACACACACACACACACACACACACACACACACACACACACACACACACACACACACACACACACACACACACACACACACACACACACACACACACACACACACACACACACACACACACACACACACAGCTCTGAAGTGACAATGATACTGAAGAGTCTGCTAAGGAGACAAATACTCTCAACTGTTTGAATAAAAATAGAGTTCAAGTTACCTGTGATGACTGAAAACAAAACAAAAACTGTAATATCTATATGCAGGAAATCCTATTTTAATAATGGTCATGGTAAGAATTGACTACCAAAGTGTAATTCCCATTACACCTTCTAGCAAAATCTGAAAAGCAGTTCATTCATTTATTCAATAGGATATTTTTTAGATTAACTTAAAATAAGGTCTGTGTTTCGTGTAGGCTTACAACACTTTGCCAATTTTATAACTGTGTAGATATCCTTAGGACAAGGCAACTCTGATCAATATTGGCTAAATATAAGCGAAGATCATTTTTTTTATAGAGTGGATTTATGAAAATATTTTGACAAACATTACCTTATCCTAGTGAGATTTACACGGGTATCAAAATGCAGAGACGGTTTAAGCATGAAACACAGACCTTATTTGAAGTAGATAAAGACATTCTCTATGGAAGACATGAACGGTAAAATAACGAAGGAACCCCTTTCAAGTTCAGCCGCAAGTTATTACAGGAATTATAATGCGTCGACTATTTCTCTCTAAACCATATACCTTTGACTATTACGAGCCTGCTGCTGCCTACCACCCCTCAGTCAGACTGCTCCATCAAATATCAAATCATAGACTTAACTATAATAAACACACAGAAATACGAGCCTTTGGTCAAATCCGTAAACTATCACCTGGAAAACAAAACGTTTATTCCTTTCCGTATTTGATCTAATGGGTGGCATCCATGAGTCTAAATATTCCTGTTACATTGCACAACCTTCAATGTTATGTCATAATTACGTAAAATTCTGGCAAAGAGCCAGGAGGCCCAAACTGTTGCCTATACCCAGACTCTGCGTGCAATGAACGCAAGAGGTGACATCATTTCACCTGGGTAATATTGCCTGCTAACCTGGATTTATTTTAGCTAAATATGCAGGTTTAAAAATATATACTTGTGTATTGATTTTAAGAAAGACATTGATGTTTATGGTTAAGTACACATTGGAGCAACGACAGTCGTTGATTGATTGTTTTTTATAAGATCAATTTAATGCTAGCTAGCAACTTACCTTGGCTTACTGCCTTTCGCGTAACAGGCAGGCTCCTCGTGGAGTACAATGTAATCAGGTGATTAGAGCGTTGGACAAGTTAACTGTAAGGTTGCAAGATTGGTTCCCCCGAGCTGACAAGGTAAAAATCTGTCGTTCTGCCCCATAGGCCGTCATTGAAAATAAGAATGTGTTCTAAACTGACTTGCCTAGTTGAACAAAGGTGGAAAAAAATAAAAAATACATTTTAAAAATTGGCCAAATCGGCGCCCAAAAATACCGATTTCCGATTGATATGAAAACTTGAAATCGGCCATACCAATTAATCGGTCGACTTCTAGTACGTACGGTCACCGTGGGGACCACGTCGTCGATGCACTTATTAATGAAGCCAGTGACTGATTTGTTAAGCTCCTCAATGCCGTCGTCTGAATACTGGAACATATTCCAATCTTTGCTTGTGAAACAGGCCTGTAATTTAGATTCTGCTTCATTACTGTAGACCACTTCCATATTGAGCGCGTCACTGATATTTCCTTTTTGAATTTTTGCTTGTAAGCAGGAATTAAGAGACGGATGTTATGGTCAAATTTGCCAAATGAAGGGTGAGGGAGAGCTTTGTATGTGTCTCTGTGTGTAGAGTAGAGGGGATTTAGAGTTTTTTCGCCTCTATTTGCACATGATATGTGCTGGTAGAAATGAGGTGAAATGGATTTCAGTTTCACTGCATTAACTCCCCAGGCCACTAGGCAGGGCTCATCTGGCTGAGCATTTTCTTGTTTTCTTATGGCTATATACAGCTCGTTGAGTGTGATCTTACCGCCGGCATTGGTCTGTGGTGGTAAATAGATAGCTACGAAAAAACAGCTCAAATAAGAAAAGACAAATGACAGTCCATCATTACTTTAAGACATGAAGGTCAGTCAATCCAGACCATTTCAAGAACTTTGAAAGTTTCTTCAAGAGCAGTCGCAAAAAAACAAGCGCTATGATGAAACTGGCTCTCATGAGGACCGCCATAGGAAAGGAAGACGCAGAGATACCTTTGCTGCAGAGGATAAGTTCATTAGAGTTAACTACACGTCAGATTGCAGCCCAAATAAATTCTTCACAGAGTTCAGGTAACAGACACATCTCAACATCAACTGTTCAGAGGAAACTGCGTGAAAGACCTTTATGGACAAATTTCTGCAAAGAAACCACTAATAAAGGACAATAATAAGAAGAGACTTGCTTTGGCCAAGAAACATGAGCAATGGACATTAGACCGGTGGAAACCTGTTATTTGGTCTGATGAGTCCAAATGTGAGATTTTTGGTTCCAAAAAAGGCGACGCCGGGATGCTGTCCTTCAAGGCAGAGTTGCAAAGAAAAAGTAATATCTCAGACTGGCCAATAAAAATAAAAGATTAAGATGGGCAAAAGAAAACAGACACTGGACAGAGGAACTCTGCCTAGAAGGCCAGCATCCCGGAGTCGCCTCTTCACTGTTGACGTTGAGACTGGTGTTTTACGGGTACTATTTAATGAAGCTGCCAGTTGAGGACTTGTGAGGTGTCTGTTTCTCAAACTAGACACTCTAATGTACTTGTCCTCTTGCTCAGTTGTGCACCGGGGCCTCCCACTCCTCTTTCTATTCTGGTTAGGGCCAGTTTTCACTGTTCTGTGAAGGGAGTAGTGGACAGCGTTGTACGAGATCTTCAGTTTCTTGGCAATTTCTTGCATGGAATAGCCTTCATTTCTCAGAACAAGAATAGACTGATGAGTTTCAAAAGAAAGTTATTTGTTTCTGGACATTTTGAGCCTGTAATCAAACCCACAAATGCTGATGCTCCAGATACTCAACTAGTCTAAAGAAGGCCAGTTTTATTGCTTCTTTAAATCAGAACAACAGTTTTCAACTGTGCTAACATATTTCTTTTGACCAATTAGCCTTTTAAAATGATCAACTTAGATTAGCTAACACAACGTGCCGTTGGAACACAGGAGTGATGGTTGCTGATAATGGGCCTCTGTACGCCTATGTAGATATTCCATTTGAAAAAATCAGCCGTTTCCAGCTATAATAGTCATTTACAACATTAATAATGTCTACACTGCATTTCGGAACAATTTGGTGTTATTTTAATGGATAATTTTTTTGTTGCTTTTCTTTCAAAAACAAGGACATTTCTAGGTGACTGATAATGGATGTTGTGTTGACTGAATGTTCCAGGCAGGGTCCTGAATGTTCTTTAGCTGGTGAACCTCGTCTTGCGTTGGGCCATAGCAGCCGGTCTGTCAGAACTTCATGAGCTCCATGACCTTGGACTCGTAGACTATACACTTTGGATCTTGCCAGCCTCGTGCAGTCTTTTTCTCTTCCGAGTCAGATGATGTTGAGCTTGCTCCTGGCTGAAAGCTTTCATCCAATGGGTCTACAGGATCTGTTTTACTCAAGCTGGTGTCAAGGTCATCATCATTAGCAGCAGAAGGATTCGTCTGTAGGACATACGCTAGTCAGTGATTATCCAACATTTTAATACTTTGTCCCCATGAATACACACTGAAACAAGGTACTACTGTATATCCACCCATCACCCTCGTTGCTATAGATAATACTAACTAACTAACCTTCACACGCAATACCCTCCCCCAACAGACACCAGTCACTGACCCACACCACCCCCTCCTTAGAGATAACTCTGCTTTTCTCCAATTTAGACTTCAAGCTTTGCGAAAAACAATCAACCAAGCCTCCATAATACAGAGAACACTACAGTAGAAGTTGTGGCCTACTTATAAACACACCAGCTATGGCAACAAGACAGAGACCATGTTTCTGCCTAGCTCCAGTATATTTATTTGCTCATCATGGCGTCATGGAAAGATTGCGCAAAGATAACTTACATTCGTTCTTGGTGCTGGGCTTGACGTTGATGCCGCTGCAGATGTTTGTGGGATCGTACTGTTCAAATAGAACACATTGGCAAGTCACTTTAGCCTCTGCGGTAGTTAGTTAGCTAGCTAATGGTTAGATACTCTGGTAAACTGTAGCCAACAAACGTTAGCTTGCAAAGACATTGCCAGATAGCAGCTAGCTAATTATATTGATTTGCTTTGGAATGTCTAGCCAGCATATGATGAAAGCTAACTTGATTTTGGTTCAGATAAACAAATGTAGTTCGCTAGCTAGCTGTTGACACCCATTCTCAACTGGATCCACCTCGACAGGGCCGGTACTACGTCCTGAAATCAATATGAATATATTCTGGATATTGTGGTTTGTTTACAACAAGGAAAGGTAGATGGCCCGTTTCTACCAGTGAAATGCAGAAACGCTCGTATTTGTCTGTAGTGAGGAAATTCTCAAATTTTATGACACATATCATATGTTAATAACAAATTAATGGACATATACAGTGAACAAAACCAAAAAAACTGCGACATCTTCCATTTAATTGAGGGGTATGAAGTGACCTTTCTAACAAGACTGGAGTGGACAGATTAGATTAAACCTAGATTATACCTAGATGCTGCTACAGTCATACTGGAAACTCATCAGGACCTCATCCGATTCCATTCTTTCTCTCCGTCTACCTCATTTCCCTCGTTTGCATGTGTCAACTCTGAGGAGGCTATTAAGTGGCCACTTAATGGTGCTTTGTGTGAATGCGAGGGCTGGGAGAGAGCGGGACAGGGTGAGAGAGTTCTGGCTGCTGCCCTCTCTGCTCTGTGTGATTAATGTGTGTCTATAGCTCTAGCTGCCCACACACACCCGGATGGACGTGCACACACACATGAATGAAGATTGCACACACACACAACGGTACTTACATGCATGCATAAACGGATGACACACACACGCACACAGAGTACATACATGAGAGGTTTTGATACCTCCACTCACCGTTCTGCCTGCCCTGACCTTGCCGTTCTGGACTCTTTGCACCCTCTCTGTATTACTGACCGTTGCCTGCCTTTGACCTGTCCTTTGCTTGCCCCTGTTTTAAAAAAATAAACATTTGTTTCTTAGACACTGTCTGCATCTGGGTCATACCTAAAACATGATACCATCAATCAGGCCTTTATGGGTCCACAGACGACGCAATCGCAATCCCACTGCACACTGCCCTAACCCATCTGGGCAAGAGGAATACCTATGGGTCTCGACCCCGCCCTGTGCAACTGGGTCCTGGACTTCCTGACGGGCCGCCCCAAGGTGGTGAGGGTAGGTAACAAGATCTCCACCCCACTGATCCTCAACACTGGGGCCCCACAAGGGTGCGTTCTCAGCCCTCTCCTGTACTCCCTGTTCACCTATGACTGCATGGCCATGCACGCCTGCAACTCAATCATTAAGTTTGCAGACAACACAGTGGTAGGCTTGATTATCAACAATGATTAGATGGCCTACAGGGAGGAGGTGAGGGCCCTCGGAGTGTGGTGTCAGGAAAATAACCTCACACTTAAAGTCAACAAAACAAAGGAGATGATCGTGGATTTCAGGAAACAGCAGAAGGAGCATCCCCCTATCCACATTGATGGGACAGTAGTGGAGAAGGTGGAAAGTTTTAAGTTCAACCTCAGGAGGCTGAAGAAATTTGTCTTGTCATCAAAAACACTCACAATCTTTTACAGATGCACAATCGAGAGCATCCTGTAGGGCTGTATCACCGCCTGGTACGGCAACAGCTCCGCCCACAACCGTAAGCCTCTCCAGAGGGTAGTGAGGTCTGCACAACACATCACCGGGGGCAAACTACCTGCCCTCTAGGACACCTACACCACCTGATGTCACAGGAAGGCCAAAAAGATCATCAAGGACAACAACCACCCGAGCCACTGACTTTTCACCCTGCTATCATCCAGAAGGCGAGGTCAGTACAGGTGCATCAAAGCTGGGACCGGGAGACTGAAAAACAGCTTCTATCTCAAGGCCATCAGACTGTTAAACAGCCATCACTAACATTGAGTGGCTGCTGCCAACATACTGACTCATCTCTAGCCACTTTAATAATGGAAAAATTGATGTAATAAATCTTTCACTAGCCACTTTAAACAATGCCACTTTATATAATGTTTACATACCCTACATTACTCATCTCATATGTATACACTGTGCTCTATACCATCTTCTGCATCTTGCCTATGCCGTTCGGCCATCGCTCATTCATATATTTTATGTACATATTCTTATTCATTCCTTTACAATTGTGTGTATAAGGTAATTGTTGTGAAATTGTTAGGTTAGATGACTTGTTAGATATTACTGCATGGTCGGAACTAGAAGCACAAGCATTTCGCTACACTCGCATTAACATCTGCTAACCATGTGTATGTGACAATTAACATTTGATTTGATTTGATTTACAGTGGAGTGGCCAGACGGAAGCCATCCTCAGTAAAAGGCATGACAGCCTGTTTGGAGTTTGCCAGAAGGCACCTAAAGGACTCTCAGACCATGAGAAACAAGATTATCTTGTCTGATGAAACCAAGATTGAACACTTTGGCTTGAATGCCAAGCATCATGTCTGGAGGAAACCAGGCACCGCTCATCACCTGGCCAATAACATCCCTGCGGTGAAGCATGGTGGTGGGAGCATCATGCTATGGGGATGTTTTTCAGCGGCAGTGACTGGGAGACTAGTCAGGAGTGATGAAAAGATGAACAGAGCAAAGAACAGAGAGATCCTTGATGATAACCTGCTCCACAGCACTCAGACTGGGGCGAAGGTTCACCTTCCAACAGGACAATGACCCTAAACACACAGCCAATACAACACAGGAGTGGCTTCGGGACAAGTCTCTGAATGTCCTTGAGTGGCCCAGCCAGTGCCCGGACTTGAAGCCGGTCAAAAATCTCTGGAGCTGAAAATTGCTATGCAGCGACACTCCAACCTGACAGAGCTTGAGTGGATCTGCAGAGAAAAATGACAAAATATCTTGTTTAAAACGGGAACGTTTTTTCATCCAAAAATGAAATACTGCCCCTAGTGTTCCAAGACAGTGTTGTTAACAAAAGGCTAAGCTTGAGAGCTAGCATATTTATTTCATTTCATTTGCGATTTTCATGAATAGTTAACGTTGCGTTATGGTAATGAGCTTGAGCCTGTATTCACGATCCCGGATCCGGGATGGCTAGAATCAAGAGGTTAATAACAAATTAATGAACATGTACAGTGAACAAAACCAACAAAAACAACGACATTTTCCCTTTAATTGAGGGGAATGATGACTGGAGTGGACGGATTAGATTAAACCTAGATTATACCTAGATGCTGCTACAGTCATACTGGAAACTCATCAGAACCTCATCCGGTTCCATTCTTACTCTCCGTCTACCTCATTTCCCTCGTTTGCATGTGTTAACTCTGAGGAGGCTATTAAGTGGCCACTTAATGGTGCTTTGTGATGAATGCAAGGGCCGGGAAAGAGAGGGCCAGGGTGAGAGACTTCTGTCTGCTGCCCGCTCTGCTCTGTGTGATTACTGTGTGTCTGTAGCTCTAGCTGCTCACACACACCCGGATGGACATGCACACACACATGAACGAACGGAAGATTGCACACAAACACACACACTCACGAGGGTGCTTACGTGCACACATACGCGCATAAATGGATGACACACACACGCACACCGAGTAAATGAGAGCTTTTGATAGCTCCACTCACCACAAAGCAATCAAGTGTCTTGGCCGTTGGTAAATATTGCTATGTGAATGCATTATCATTAATTACCAACAGACAAGTGGCTGGGCTGAAGGGCCTTGAACAGACAGTCCCCACGGCCACAAACAATGGGCCTGTTTCCCAGTACACCTTTCCTACCATAACTAGGAAAGAAAACATTGCAGTGAAAATGTCATCACCCATTGACTTCAATGTCGAAATAAACTCAAAAAGCGTTCTTTGTGTATGTGGAGAGTGTGACTGAGTTAACAGAGGACACAGTGGAGGGGAAAGCTGGCAGGGATGTCCTGTATAGGACCAAATGGGGGGCTATCTTTCCTGTTATATATATTTGTACAGTAGGTTTCTACAGGAGGTTAAGCAATTGATACCAAGATGGCTTAGCAGTACAGACGTTGTTTGTCGTCCTCCCGTGTAAATTTAGTATTTTTCATCTTTTTTTGTATATATTTTTATATTTTCAATTTCTTTTTCCATTTTTAAATTAAATATACCTTCTGGCAACCCGCCTCACCCAATGTGATACGGATCTGCTATTGTTTAGACCTTATAGCCAGAACCTCCATCAGAAGATAACCAGCTAATTAGTTACAAGCTATTTAGTCATTGTTAGACACTGCTAGCGGCCTTTACCTTTAGCACAGACACCAGCCCCTTTTAGCCTGGATAATACTTGCCAGCCTGCCAGTCTGCACAGCGCATTACCAACCCTGTGCATATCGGACTGTTTTCCCCACAAATTACTCCAACTACAATACCTCTTTTGCCAACTGGCCTGGACCCTTTGTCGACACGGAGCCCGCCGTTGCATCACGACTGGTCTGCCGACGTAATTCCATCTGTTGTGCCCTCAACCAGCAGGGTGGGACGGTAGGGTAGCCTCGTGGTTAGAGTGTTGGACTAGTAACCGAAAGGTTGCAAGTTCGAATCCCCGAGCTGACAAGGTACAAATCTTCTGTTCTGCCCCTGAACAGGCAGTTAACCCACTATTCCTAGGCCGTCATTGAAAATAAGAATTTGTTCTTAACTGACTTGCCTAGTAAAATAAAGGTAAAATTAAATTAAATAAATAAAACTGCCTTTGCCGGACGTCGGAGCAGACGCTTCAACGAGCACCGGCATGCTGGACCCTATGATCACTTGGCTACATAGCTGATGCCTGCTGGACTGTTCATTAATCACAGTACTCCATTTTTATTTATTTTGTTTAACTGTCGGCCCCAGCCTCGAACTCAGGCCCTGTGTGTAGTTATCTGACCCTCTCTGCTCCATTCATCACCATTTTACCTGTTGTTGTTATCTTAGCTGATTAGCTGTTGTTGTCTTACCCATTGTTGTCTTAGCTAGCTCTCCCAATCAACACCTGTAATTGCTTTATGCCTCACTTTATGTCTCTCTCTAATGTCAATATGCCTTGTATACTGTTATTTAGGATAGTTATCATTGTTTTAGTTCACTGCGGAGCACCTAGTCCCACTCAACATGCCTCAGATACCTCTTTTGTCCCACCTCCCACACACGTGGTGACCTCACCCAGCATAACTAGTGCGTCCTCTCTTATCATCACCAAATGCCTAGGTTTTCTCCACTGTACCCGCACCCTACCATACCCCTGTCTGTACATTATGCCCTGAGTATATCCTACCACGCCCAGAAATCTGCTCCTTTTATTCTCTGCACTAGATGACCAGTTTTGATAGCCTTTAGCCGTACCCTCATCCTACTCCTCCTCTGTTCCTCGGGTGATGTGGAGGTTAACCCAGGCCCTGCGTGTCCCCAGGCGCTCTCATTTGTTGACTTATGTAACCATAAAAGCCTTGGTTTTGTGCATGTTAACATGAGAAGCCTCCTCCCTAAGTTTGTTTTACTCACTGCTTTAGCACACTCTGCCAACCATGATGTCCTTGCCGTGTCTGAATCCTGGTTTAGGGAGGCCACCAAAGATTCTGAGATTTCCATCCCCAACTACAACATTTTCCATCAAGATAGAACCTTCATAGGGGGAGGAGTTGCAATCTACTGCAGAGATATAACTTTGCAGGCTGTCATACTTTCCAGATCTATGCCCAAACAGTTTGAGCTCCAAATGTTTAAAAAATGATCTGTCCAGAAATAAGTCTCTCACTGTTTCCGCCTGTTATAGACCCCCCTCAGCTCCCAGCTGTGCCCTGGACACCATATGTGAATTGATTGTCCCCCGACTATCTTCAGAGTTCATTCTGTTAGGTGACCTAAACTGAGATATAAGCTAGATGCCCTCAATCTCACACAAATTATCAAGGAACCCACCAGGTACAACCCTAAATCCGTAAACATGGGCACCCTCATAGATATTATCCTGACACTCTTGCCCTCAAAATACCCCTCTGCTGTTTTCAATCAGGATCTCAGTGATCACTGCCTCACTGCCTGCATCCGCTATGGGTCTGCAGTCAAACGACCACCCCTCATCACTGTCAAACGCTCCCTAAAACACTTCTGTGAGCAGGCCTTTCGAGGCGACCTGGCCCGGGTATCCTGGAAGGATATTGAACTCATTCCGCCAGTAGAGGATGCCTGGTCGTTCTTTAAAAGTAATTTCCTTGCCATCTTAAATAAGCTTTCAAAAAATCTAGAACTAAGAACAGATATAGCCCTTGATTCACTCCAGGTCTGACTGCCCTCGACCAACACAAAAACATCCTGTGGCGGACTGCACTAGCATATGCAACTTTTTAGGGAAGTCAGGAACCAATACAAGCAGTCAGATAGGAAAGCAAAGGCTAGCTTTTTCAAATAGAAATTCGCATCCTGTAGCTCTAACTCCAAAACGTTTTGGGACACTGTAAAGTCCAAATCAAATCAAATCAAATTGTATTTGTCACATACACATGGTTAGCAGATGTTAATGCGAGTGTAGCGAAATGCTTGTGCTTCTAGTTCCGACAATGCAGTGATAACCAACAAGTAATCTAACTAACAATTCCAAAACTACTGTCTTATACACAGTGTAAGGGGATAAGGAACATGTACATAAGGATATATGAATGAGTGATGGTACAGAGCAGCATACAGTAGATGGTATCGAGTACAGTATATACATATGAGATGAGTGTGTAGACAAAGTAAACAAAGTGGCATAGTTAAAGTGGCTAGTGATACATGTGTTACATAACATTTACATTACATTTAAGTCATTTAGCAGACGCTCTTATCCAGAGCGACTTACAAATTGGTGCATTCACCTTATGACATCCAGTGGAACAACCACTTTACAATAGTGCATCTAAATATTTTAAGGGGGGAGGGGGTGAGAAGGATTACTTTATCCTATCCTAGGTATTCCTTAAAGAGGTGGGGTTTCAAGTGTCTCCGGAAGGTGGTGATTGACTCCGCTGTCCTGGCGTCGTGAGGGAGTTTGTTCCACCATTGGGGAGCCAGAGCAGCGAACAGTTTTGACTGAGCTGAGCGGGAACTGTACTTCCTCAGTGGTAGGGAGGCGAGCAGGCCAGAGGTGGATGAACGCAGTGCCCTTATTTGGGTGTAGGGCCTGATCAGAGCCTGGAGGTACTGAGGTGCCGTTCCCCTCACAGCTCCGTAGGCAAGCACCATGATCTTGTAGCGGATGCGAGCTTCAACTGGAAGCCAGTGGAGAGAGCGGAGGAGCGGGGTGACGTGAGAGAACTTGGGAAGGTTGAACACTAGACGGGCTGCGGCGTTCTGGATGAGTTGTAGGGGTTTAATGGCACAGGCAGGGAGCCCAGCCAACAGCGAGTTGCAGTAATCCAGACGGGAGATGACAAGTGCCTGGATTAGGACCTGCGCCGCTTCCTGTGTGAGGCAGGGTCGTACTCTGCGGATGTTGTAGAGCATGAACCTACAGGAACGGGCCACCGCCTTGATGTTAGTTGAGAACGACAGTTTGTTGTCCAGGATCACGCCAAGGTTCTTAGCGCTCTGGGAGGAGGACACAATGGAGTTGTCAACCGTGATGGCGAGATCATGGAACGGGCAGTCCTTCCCCGGGAGGAAGAGCAGCTCCGTCTTGCCGAAGTTCAGCTTGAGGTGGTGATCCGTCATCCACACTGATATGTCTGCCAGACATGCAGAGATGCGATTCGCCACCTGGTCATCAGAAGGGGGAAAGGAGAAGATTAATTGTGTGTCGTCTGCATAGCAATGATAGGAGAGACCATGTGAGGTTATGACAGAGCCAAGTGACTTGGTGTATAGCGAGAATAGGAGAGGGCCTAGAACAGAGCCCTGGGGGACACCAGTGGTGAGAGCGCGTGGTGAGGAGACAGATTCTCGCCACGCCACCTGGTAGGAGCGACCTGTCAGGTAGGACGCAATCCAAGCGTGGGCCGCGCCGGAGATGCCCAACTCGGAGAGGGTGGAGAGGAGGATCTGATGGTTCACAGTATCGAAGGCAGCCGATAGGTCTAGAAGGATGAGAGCAGAGGAGAGAGAGTTAGCTTTAGCGGTGCGGAGCGCCTCCGTGATACAGAGAAGAGCAGTCTCAGTTGAATGACTAGTCTTGAAACCTGACTGATTTGGATCAAGAAGGTCATTCTGAGAGAGATAGCGGGAGAGCTGACCAAGGACGGCACGTTCAAGAGTTTTGGAGAGAAAAGAAAGAAGGGATACTGGTCTGTAGTTGTTGACATCGGAGGGATCGAGTGTAGGTTTTTTCAGAAGGGGTGCAACTCTCGCTCTCTTGAAGACGGAAGGGACGTAGCCAGCGGTCAGGGATAAGTTGATGAGCGAGGTGAGGTAAGGGAGAAGGTCTCCGGAAATGGTCTGGAGAAGAGAGGAGGGGATAGGGTCGAGCGGGCAGGTTGTTGGGCGGCCGGCCGTCACAAGACGCGAGATTTCATCTGGAGAGAGAGGGGAGAAAGAGGTCAGAGCACAGGGTAGGGCAGTGTGAGCAGAACCAGCGGTGTTGTTTGACTTAGCAAACGAGGATCGGATGTCGTCGATCTTCTTTTCAAAATGGTTGACGAAGTCATCTGCAGAGAGGGAGGAGGGGGGGGAGGGGGAGGAGGATTCAGGAGGGAGGAGAATGTGGCAAAGAGCTTCCTAGGGTTAGAGGCAGATGCTTGGAATTTAGAGTGGTAGAAAGTGGCTTTAGCAGCAGAGACAGAGGAGGAAAATGTAGAGAGGAGGGAGTGAAAGGATGCCAGGTCCGCAGGGAGGCGAGTTTTCCTCCATTTCCGCTCGGCCTTCCGGAGCCCTGTTCTGTGAGCTCGCATTGAGTCGTCAAGCCACGGAGCGGGAGGGGAGGACCGAGCCGGCCTGGAAGATAGGGGACATAGAGAGTCAAAGGATGCAGAAAGGGAGGAGAGGAGGGTTGAGGAGGCAGAATCAGGAGATAGGTTGGAGAAGGTTTGAGCAGAGGGAAGAGATGATAGGATGGAAGAGGAGAGAGTAGCGGGGGAGAGGGAGCGAAGGTTGGGACGGCGCGATACCATCCGAGTAGGGGCAGTGTGGGAAGTGTTGGATGAGAGCGAGAGGGAAAAGGATACAAGGTAGTGGTCGGAGACTTGGAGGGGAGTTGCAATGAGGTTAGTGGAAGAACAGCATCTAGTAAAGATGAGGTCGAGCGTATTGCCTGCCTTGTGAGTAGGGGGGAAGGTGAGAGGGTGAGGTCAAAAGAGGAGAGGAGTGGAAAGAAGGAGGCAGAGAGGAATGAGTCAAAGGTAGACGTGGGGAGGTTAAAGTCGCCCAGAACTGTGAGAGGTGAGCCGTCCTCAGGAAAGGAGCTTATCAAGGCATCAAGCTCATTGATGAACTCTCCGAGGGGACCTGGAGGGCGATAAATGATAAGGATGTTAAGCTTGAAAGGGCTGGTAACTGTGACAGCATGAAATTCAAAGGAGGCGATAGACAGATGGGTAAGGGGAGAAAGAGAGAATGACCACATGGGAGAGATAAGGATCCCTATGCCACCACCCCGCTGACCAGAAGCTCTCGGGGTGTGCGAGAACACGTGGGCGGACGAAGAGAGAGCAGTAGGAGTAGCAGTGTTATCTGTGGTGATCCATGTTTCTGTCAGTGCCAAGAAGTCGAGGGACTGGAGGGAGGCATAGGCTGAGATGAACTCTGCCTTGTTGGCTGCAGATCGGCAGTTCCAGAGGCTACCGGAGACCTGGAACTCCACGTGGGTCGTGCGCGCTGGGACCACCAGATTAGGGTGGCAGCGGCCACGCGGTGTGGAGCGTTTGTATGGTCTGTGCGTTTGTATGGTCTGCTCAATTTAGAACTCCGGAATCTACAATGAGGATGCAGTCGATGATGTAGAGTACAGTATATACATATGCATATGAGATGAATAATGTAGGGTAAGTAACATTATATAAGGTAGCATTGTTTAAAGTGGCTAGTGATATATTTACATCATTTCCCATCAATTCCCATTATTAAAATGGCTGGAGTTGGGTCAGTGTCAATGACAGTGTGTTGGCAGCAGCCACTCAGTGTTAGTGGTGGCTGTTTAACAGTCTGATGGCCTTGAGATAGAAGCTGTTTTTCAGTCTCTCGGTCCCAGCTTTGATGCACCTGTACTGACCTCGCCTTCTGGATGATAGCGGGGTGAACAGGCAGTGGTTCGGGTGGTTGATGTCCTTGATGATCTTTATGGCCTTCCTGTAACAACGGGTGGTGTAGGTGTCCTGGAGGGCAGGTAGTTTGCCCCCGGTGATGCGTTGTGCAGTCCTCACTACCCTCTGGAGAGCCTTACGGTTGAGGGCGGAGCAGTTGCCGTACCAGGCGGTGATACAGCCCGCCAGGATGCTCTCGATTGTGCATCTGTAGAAGTTGAATAGGCGCTGCTGCGCCTTCTTCACTACGCTGTCAGTGTGAGTGGACCAATTCAGTTTGTCTGTGATGTGTATGCCGAGGAACTTAAAACTAGCTACCCTCTCCACTACTGTTCCATCGATTTGGATAGGGGGGTGTTCCCTCTGCTGTTTCCTGAAGTCCACAATCATCTCCTTAGTTTTGTTGACGTTGAGTGTGAGGTTATTTTCCTGACACCACACTCCGAGGGCCCTCACCTCCTCCCTGTAGGCCGTCTCGTCGTTGTTGGTAATCAAGCCTACCACTGTTGTGTCGTCCGCAAACTTGATGATTGAGTTGGAGGCGTGCGTGGCCACGCAGTCGTGGGTGAACAGGGAGTACAGGAGAGGGCTCAGAACGCACCCTTGTGGGGCCCCCGTGTTGAGGATCAGCGGGGAGGAGATGTTGTTGCCTACCCTCACCACCTGGGGGCGGCCCGTCAGGAAGTCCAGTACCCAGTTGCACAGGGCGGGGTCGAGACCCAGGGTCTCGAGCTTGATGACGAGCTTGGAGGGTACTATGGTGTTGAATGCCTTGTGAGGGTTAACACGTTTAAATGTCTTACTCACCTCGGCTGCAGTGAAGGAGAGACCGCATGTTTCCGTTGCAGGCCGTGTCAGTGGCACTGTATTGTCCTCAAAGCGGGCAAAGAAGTTATTTAGTCTGCCTGGGAGCAAGACATCCTGGTCCGTGACTGGGCTGGATTTCATCTTGTAGTCCGTGATTGACTGTAGACCCTGCCACATGCCTCTTGTGTCTGAGCCATTGAATTGAGATTCCACTTTGTCTCTGTACTGACGCTTAGCTTGTTTAATAGCCTTACGGAGGGAATAGCTGCACTGTTTGTATTCAGTCATGTTGCCAGACACCTTGCCCTGATTAAAAGCAGTGGTTCGCGCTTTCAGTTTCACGCGAATGCTGCCATCAATCCACGGTTTCTGGTTAGGGAATGTTTTTATCGTTGCTATGGGAACGACATCTTCGACGCACGTTCTAATGAACTCGCACACCGAATCAGCGTATTCGTCAATATTCCCATCTGACGCAATACGAAACATGTCCCAGTCCACGTGATGGAAGTCCATGGAGAATAAAAACACCTCCTCCCAGCTGCCTACTGCACTGAGGCTAGGAAACACTGTCACCACCGATAATTCCACGATAATCGAGAATTTCAATAAGCATTTTTCTACAGCTGGCCATGCTTTCCTCCTGGCTACCCCAACCCTGGCCAACAGCTCCGATACTTCAAATCAAACCAAATGTATTTATATAGCCCTTCGTACATCAGCTGATATCTCAAAGTGCTGTACAGAAACCCAGCCTAAAACCCCAAACAGCAAGCAATGCAGGTGTAGAAGCACGGTGTCTAGGAAGAACTCCCTAGAAAGGCCAAAACCTAGGAAGAAACCTAGAGAGGAACCAGGCTATGTGGGGTGGCCAGTCCTCTTCTGGCTGTGCCGGGTGGAGATTATAACAGAACATGGCCAAGATGTTCAAATGTTCATAAATGACCAGCATGGTCGAATAATAATAAGGCAGAACAGTTGAAACTGGAGCAGCAGCACGGTCAGGTGGACTGGGGACAGCAAGGAGTCATCATGTCAGGTAGTCCTGGGGCATGGTCTTAGGGCTCAGGTCATCCGAGAGAGAGAAAGAAAGAAAGAGAGAAGGAGAGAATTAGAGAACGCACACTTAGATTCACACAGGACACCGAATAGGACAGGAGAAGTACTCCAGATATAACAAACTAACCCTAGCCCCCCGACACATAAACTACTGAAGCATAAATACTGGACGCTGAGATAGAAGGGGTCAGGAGACACTGTGGCCCCATCCGAGGACACCCCAGGACAGGGCCAAACAGGAAGGATATAACCCCACCCACTTTGCCAAAGCACAGCCCCCACACCACTAGAGGGATATCTTCAACCACCAACTTACCATCCTGAGACAAGGCTGAGTATAGCCCACAAAGATCTCCGCCATGGCACAACCCAAGGGGGGCGCCAACCCAGACAGGATGACCACATCAGTGAATCAACCCACTCAGGTGACGCACCCCTTCCAGGGATGGCATGAGAGAGCCCCAGCAAGCCAGTGACTCAGCCCCTGTAATAGGGTTAGAGGCAGAGAATCCCAGTGGAAAGAGGGGAACCAGCCAGGCAGAGACAGCAAGGGCGGTTCGTTGCTCCAGAGCCTTTCCGTTCACCTTCCCACTCCTGGGCCAGACTACACTCAATCGTATGACCCACTGAAGAGATGAGTCTTCAGTAAAATTTTGAGGGACAATTAGGAGGCCTGCGTCTTGTGACCGTAGCGTACGTGTAGGTATGTACGGCAGGACCAAATCAGAGAGATAGGTAGGAGCAAGCCCATGTAATGCTTTGTAGGTTAGCAGTAAAACCTTGAAATCAGCCCTTGCTTTGACAGGAAGCCAGTGTAGAGAGGCTTGCACTGGAGTAATATGATCAAATTTGTTGGTTCTAGTCAGGATTCAAGCAGCCGTATTTAGCACTGACTGAAGTTTATTTAGTGCTTTATCCGGGTAGCCGGAAAGTAGAGCATTGCAGTAGTCTAACCTAGAAGTGACAAAAGCATGGATTAATTTTTCTGCATCATCTTTCTGCATCATCTGCATCAGATACTTGCCAAAGCATCCCCAGCTTCTCCTTCACCCAAATCCAGATAGCAGATGTTCTGAAAGAGCTGCAGAACCTGGACCCGTACAAATCAGCTGGGCTAGACAATCTGGACCCTCTTTTTCTACAATTATCCGCCGCCATTGTTGCAACCCCTATTACCACTCTGTTCAACCTCTCTTTCGTATCGTCTGAGTTCCCTAAAGATTGGAAAGCTGCCGCTGTCATCCCCACTCTAGACCCAAACTGTTACAGACCTATATCCATCCTGTCCTGCCTTTCTAGTCTTCGAAAGCCTTCGAAAGCCAAGTTAACAAACAAATCACTGACCATTTCGAATCCCACCGTACCATCTCAGCTGTGCAATCCAGTTTCGAGCTGGTCACAGGTGCACCTCAGCCACACTCAAGGTACTAAACTATATCATAACCGCCATCGATAAAAGACAGTACTGTGCAGCCATCTTCATCGACCTGGCCAAGGCTTTTGACTCTGTCAATCACAGTATTCTTATCTGCAGACTCAACAGCCTTGGTTTCTCAAATGACTGCCTCGCCTGGTTCACCAACTACTTCTCAGATAGAGTTCAGTGTGTCAAATCGGAGGGCATGTTGTCCGGACCTCTGGCAGTCTCTATAGGGGGTACCACAGGGTTCAATTCTCGGGCCAAATCTTTTCTCCGTATATATCAACAATGTTTCTTTTACTGCGGGTGACTCCCTGATCCACTATGCAGATGACACCATTCTGTATACATCTGGCCCTTCTTTGGACGCTGTGTTAACAAACCTCCAAACGAGCTTCAATGCCATACAACACTCCTTCCGTGGCCTCCAACTGCTCTTAAACGCTAGTAAAACTAAATGCATGCTTTTCAACCAATCGCTGCCCGCACCCGCCCGTCCGACTAGCATCACTACTCTGGACGGTTCTGACTTACAATATGTGGACAACTACAAATACCTCGGTGTCTGGCTAGACAGTAAACTCTCCTTCCAGACTCACATTAAACACCTCCAATCCAAAATTAAATCTAGAATCGGTTCCCTATTTCACTCACACTGCCAAATATACCCTAGTAAAACTGACTTTGGAGATGTCATTTACAAAATAGCCTCCAGCACTCTACTCAGCAAACTGGATGCAGTCTACCACAGTGCCATCCGTTTTGTAACCAAAGTCCCATATACCACCCATTACTGTGACTTGTATGCTCTCATCGGCTGGCCCTCGCCACATATTCGTTGCCAGACCCACTGGCTCCAGGTCATCTATAAGTCTTTGCTAGGTAAAGCTCCGCCTTGACTCAGCTCACTGGTCACCATCACAACACCCACCCGTAGCACGCGCTCCAGCAGGTATATCTCACTGGTCATCCCCAAAGCCAACAGGCCGCCTTTCCTTCCAGTTCTCTGCTGCCAATGACTGGAACGAATTGCAACAATCTCTGAAGTTGGAGACTTATATCTCCCTCACTAACTTTAAGAATCAGCTATCTGAGCAGCTTACCGGTCGCTGCAGCTGTACACAGCCCATTTGTAAATAGCCCATCTAATCTACCTACCTCATCCCCATATTGTTTTTATGAACTTTTTTCTCTTTTGCACACCAGTATTTCTACTTGCACATGATCATCTGCACATCTATTACTCCAGTGTTAATGTACTAAACTGTTATTACTTCGCTACTATGGCCTATTTATTGCCTTACATCCTCAGGCCATTTGCACACACTGTACAGTATATAGACTTTTCTATTGTGTTATTGACTGTACGTTTGTTTATTCCATGTGTAACTCTGTGTTGTTGTTTGTGTCGCACTGCTTTGCTTTATCTTGGCCAGGTCGCAGATGTAAATGAGAACTTGTTCTCACCTGGCCTACCTGGTTAAATAAAAGGTGAAATAAAATGTTTTTAAAAAATAAAGAGAACCAGACAGATTTTATATATTGTATTTTAAAGGATTTTCTTTTACAATATAGTACAAAACAAAAACACCCAACACAGCTGCTAGACATATCAAGTGGAATATAAGACAACATTATGAGAGTTACAACAACAGTAAGCGTTGTTGTCAGTGCACACAACCAGTCTTTGTCCAGAAGATCCAGAAACGGAACCCTAATCTTTTGAAATCTAATGGAGGAATTAGTACTGTAAAAACGAATATTTTTGATATTGATGGAGCTGATCATTTCCGATAGCCCTCTCCGGAAGCAGGGGGGGGGTGACTTCCATTCTGTGAAGGAGAACCAGGCAGATTCATAGAGATAAATCAAGATACACTATCTCTATGTTGAGAACCACACAAACATATCCCCCAAACTCTGACTTCCTGCGGAAAAGAAGATTGCTGATCGAGTCTGCTCTTTATCAACAATAAATCATTTACTTTCTGTACTGTTTTATTTAATTTGATTGATAATGATCTTAAACATCATCATTCATTATGGTATTTACTGGTTTATCACATGCATTTCTA
Organism: Oncorhynchus gorbuscha; assembly: GCF_021184085.1. NCBI lineage: Eukaryota > Metazoa > Chordata > Actinopteri > Salmoniformes > Salmonidae > Oncorhynchus > Oncorhynchus gorbuscha. The sequence goes on along the minus strand of NC_060183.1, from coordinate 37,671,170 downwards.
TTGACGACTGGTTCTCAATGTGATTCAGCAAAGTGAGTGTGAAAGCAGCTAGGGAGGGAGTTGGCACTGAGAGAGGAGGGATGACTGATGGATTGATCTGATACTTGTTTATGCAGTTTACACACACACACATACGGATGGGCACACATACACATACACACACCTCATCTTGCTGAGTTGCAGCTTAGCGTAGCTCTCTGTATGGCTAGCCCTCTGAACCTCAGCCTCCTCTTATTAGATTTAACCATAAATATTTGATGACTGCTCCTCTCTCTCCCTCGCCCTCTCTCTCTCTCTCTCTCGCTCTCCCCATCTCCCTCTCTAGTCTCTCTCTCTAGCTCTCTCAGCCAAGCCAAGGGCATTCAAGGTCGGGAACTGCCGCATCCCTTCTTGTGGGGAGGCAGGGGGCGCAGCCTGGGAGGAGTCACGGGACTAAAGGAGTGGAATGGTGGGTATACCCTTCAAACACACCTGGTTCTAGGTAAGGTGAGATACTGAAAATATGAAGAATGGAGGAAAGAGAATATATAGAGTTTGTGAGAAATAAAGTAGAGGTATAAATAAGAAGAGAGAGAGAGAGAGAGAGAGAGAGAGAGAGAGAGAGAGAGAGAGAGAGAGAGAGAGAGAGAGAGAGAGAGAGAGAGAGAGAGAGACAGAGAGAGAGAGAGAGAGAGAGAGAGAGAGAGAGAGAGAGAGAGAAGCCACGTCAGCCATCCTGGCAGGTGGACTGGATAAAGAAGAGGATATCCACACATCTGCGTTCCCAGTCTCTAGACAGAGAAGAGAGCAGCTAATTATTTCTCCTGTGTTATTGTCGTCTGCCTGCCTGTCCGCCTTCCCGCCTCCCGGAATAATCACACACACACACGTGCACACACACACACAATCTCCCTACCTCCATGCAGTTTCAAAACATTTGTAGTGGGTCCTGCTCTGTTTTGTTCTGTTCTGAAGCTGGTATTTACTCAGGCTTGGTTAGCTAGCAGCCAGTAGTGATGGCCATAGGGGCCCAGAGGGGCCATCTATTTCCCTCTACTCCTAACGTCTCCCAGCTACCAGAGTCAACAGTTCAACAGCCCCCCGCTTTCCCCCACTACTTGTCTACTCCCATTCCTCCCATATTCTGTGGATCCCAACTAACTCTCACTCACCCCCCTGCTCGTTTCCTGCCCCGCTTCTTACACACCCCTGGTCAGTAATGGAGGGGTGGGTCATTACTCCAGGCACATACACACAGATATACAGTACACACACACACAGAGGTAAATGAATGTAGGCAAGCAGGCACTCAGCAAATACTGTACAGCCCTCTAGTCTCTCTCTACCACTTCCCAGCGCTTCAACCTGCAACTCACCTCCACTTGCATGCTTTTACAACCCTACCCAGATCCCTCAGTCAGCACTCCCTCATTCCCTGACTCCCATAGTCCCCTCTGTCCACTGAGGCTACATACAGGTATGATTTATGATGCACTCTCTCTGAATATCTGGTAATGACACCCCAGGACACAGTAAATCATCACACACACACACACACAGAGACACAGATAGACACAGACACACACACAAACACCATCCTACAGTAAACCCTGTATCTCTGGAGCCTTTCAGACAGGTAGCAGCACTTGAAGGGGCCTTCGGAAAGATGCCACGCAGCCAGGCGAACGACAGGCGGACAAGCCTAGTACTGAAACAGCTGCTTCGGAGGCCTCGTCACACACTATTGCTACATACCATGACAGCGGGAACAGCTCAGAGAGAAATGGGGGGAAGGAAGAAGAGGAAGGGCGAGACGGAGAGCGAGAGGGAGCGAAAGAGAGCTATAGAGAGAGGGAGAGAGAATATCATAGCTAGAGAGAGAGCTGTAAATGTCAGTGTGTGAGCTGTAATTATGGAGCCGGGCTCAATAGCTGTAAAGTTTGCTCATGAGTGGTGTATTACAGATAAGCATGAATAGAGCACTTGTAGAGAGACCGGAGCTGGTCTCTGCTGTGGAGATATACTTGGCTCTGTTTGTTCAGTGGGGCTGGGCAGTGGGAGGGAAGTAGGAATGGAGTGAGGGAGGGAGGCTGATTGCTTTGGTTAATTCACTTCATGAATGAATGAGGGGCTTAGACATGAGTCTCCATTTCTCTCTGCTTGCTACGTGGCTATACAGTACACAGGGGAGGGGAAGACAGGGGAAATAGAGCACATGGCAAACTGGAGTGTTATAATTGAGTATACAGTGTGTTTGTATCTAAGTGTCTGTAGTTTTAGACTATCTTGCAGTGTTGTAATATACCGGTCTCGAGTCTGGTGACGAGACCACATATTCAGTGTCTCGGTCTTGGATACATTTGTACTTGGTTTTGAGGTCTCGAACAGCGAGGACAAGTACTTTCTTCCGGAGACCAGCGGTGTAAAAAAAGAACCTCATAATTATCAGCTTCTATTCAATCGGCTCATAAAACCACATATACATACTTTATGTATTTCTAAACAGTGGCGAACCTTGAGTCCTTCAGTGTGTGACAGGTTCGTGGTTCTAAAAGGACAGTAACCTTAATACCGGTGCACTCATGTAGGAGAGTTGACGTTTTGAAAAACACAGGGCCAGTGATGTAGTGGAGGCTATACGACTAATCAATTATGTAGTGCAATAGAGAAATCATTGACAAAATAGCCTACACAATCGCAAAGCACGTGAAATATATTAACGCGAACGCCGCACACAGCCTAGTTTCAGCGGAATAGTATATGCAGGCAGCAAGAGTGTGCACCTCCGTTTTGGCATGGAGTAGCTCACAAAAGAATGACATCGATAGCCGGTAGGGTAGGAAAGACGTTATGATATCTACCAGTAAATACTAACGAAGGCAACAATGGGTATGCAAACCAGGTATTGAAAAAGTTCAGTCCGAAGTGTTGGCTAGTAGGCTATTTGTGACGCGTAATTGTCATAATACGCATATGGATGGGCCTGGGAGTACAGAGGCCCACCCACTGGAGAGCCACACGCTGACAGGCCCACGCAATCGGATTGATGTGGTTTAAGCGTTGTTGTGGACTTGAACCATCACGTCTTTTTCTATTTCAAAAAAGTGCGATTTTGAAAGTGAAAATCGGATAAATCTATAGGAAAACTAATAACAAACAGGATTATTATTATTATTTTTTACACAGGGTGACTTTCTGTAATGTCTGCTCCCAACTCACACTGTCATGTTTTGTCATTGATTATCATGTCTTGTCCCTGTGCTTCCCCTTCTATTCGTTTCCCTCTGCTGGTCTTATTAGGTTCTTTCCCTCTTTCTATCCCTCTCTCTCCCCCTCCCTCTCTCGCTCTCTCTCTCTATCGTTCCGTTCCTGCTCCCAGCTGTTCCTCATTCTCCTAACTACCTCATTTACTCTTTCACACCTGTCCCTTATTTTGCCCTCTGATTAGAGTCCCTATTTCTCCCTCTGTTTTCCGCTTCTGTCCTTGTCGGATCCTTGTTTGATGTTCGCTGTTCTTGTCCTCGTTCCGTCCTGTCATGTTTTTTGCCTTCTTCAGATGCTGCGTGTGAGCAGGTGTCTAGATCAGCTATGGCCTGCGCCTTCCCGAAGCGACCTGCAGTCTGTGGTCGCATCTTCAGTTGTTCCCCTCTACTGTCTAGAGGGTTTCAGTATTCCTGTTTTGACTTGGAATAAACTCGGTTTCTGTAAAGTCGCTTTTGGGTCCTCATTCACCTGCATAACACACACTCTCAAACACATAGATCCCTGAACACAGCTCACTTTCCAGCCTACTTTCCAGTCACCTGAATACACACTATTTAGTTCGGTTCTTTGCGCCCCATCATTGTGAGGTTTTGATACACATTCTATTCGGAGTTCTGTTTATTTCCATATTAGTCCTCCTGTGCATCGTAGTTTTTGGCCATCCAAACTAACGATAACTTTTTGTCTATTTTCTGCCTGTACTTTTGCCTATCAGATTTCCTGTCATCAACCTCTTGCCTGATCTCCCGGACTACATTATAAGCCTTTCCCTGCCTGTACTGTTACCTTTTTGGAGTCCCTGTGTATAACCTTCTGCTTGTCCCTGGACCCAGCTACCTGCCTCCTCCTGCGGTCCTTTGCTAATAAACACCTGCTGCGCCCTGCTTGAAACCAGCACTCTGTCTCCCATCGTATTCATTACACTTTCCTTCACTGGGTAGGCCGTTTGGGAACTATTTTGCAAAATTCGAGTGTACCCTCTTCTCCAGGCACCACTGCATAGGGCCGATGGAAAGACAGCAGTCACACACAGCATTATATTAAAGGATAAGCAGTCCATAAACTCTGACATAAGCCAGTAGGTCCCAATCATAAGAATACAAAAACACAACCATGAAGCATTTCCCAATCAAAATGGACAACGATTATTTCCCATTGCAAAAAAAACATTTAATGTTTATCCCACAAAGTAACCTGTGACCTGAAGTTTAAAGTGGAACTGACAGTGTTTTAACTACTTTGCAGATATGAAACAGACAGACGAATATCAAATTCCCAGTTTATGCTACAAAACCAACTTCATAAGAGGTTTTAAAATAGGTTTTATTTCACTCAACATTCCATGACGTACACAAAGGCATTGTTGGCAGAATAGATAGATACATTGTTGGCAGAATAGATAGATGCAGTTCAATGCATGATTAATATAATTCACCAATACATTTGTTGATAGTCCAAAAAATATTGCTATCAGGTTGTAAATCACAGCTGGCTGGGTAATGTTACATTGTTTGCTGCCTCAATTCGGCATGCACTGTTTCAGTTTCAATGACTCAATATTATGGACAAAAATGGACAAATGTAACTAACGTTGTGAATGTCAATACAATCAAACTATCAAGGGCAATGACCACAAGTCAGTCATAACATGGCTAATAGGCTAGTTTACAGTATAAATGTATGTAGCACGCTAAAAACACAGAGCCTAACGTTAGCTAGCTAGCTGCTAGGAGATTGTCATGACATGCAATTGGAGGAGTAGGTGAGTGACTGACTTTTCCCCTCGTATTGTTTTTCGGTGGCTATACACAGCTAGAGATGCAGGTGTCATTTGGTTAGCTAGCAAGAACTTGAACGACTGTTATCCAGTTGGCAAATCTCTCGCATTTGCAAATTCACTCTGGCGATCTACTCCGATTTCAGAGAACTCTCATCTGTGTGTGCCAGAGTGCAGAACAACTGATTCATTTACCAACGTGCTACGCCCTGCTGAATATGACAAACGTAGGCAAAAAAAGTCATAGTTGTTAAATAACGCTCTAGATAACATGTAAACAGCCTATCCAGCTCTGCTACAGCGAGTAAAATAGTCAGAGTGAGGTGTTCTCTCATTTGTGTCTGGAAATTAGCTAGCGAGCAAGCTAGCCAACTTTATCCAGTTAGCTTTGGTGCTTGGTTGGGACAAGCAATGCATTGGCAGGCAAGCTGCAGAAGGACGAGGAGGCTACAGTTCCCCATGGTTTATTAGTGCAATTTTGACGGTCAACTAGTTGAAAACGTTTCTGAGGGTTTATCTAATGTTCCTTTAGCTCATCTTGCTCTGGCTAGCATTAGTTGTTGATCTTGTTGTTTATGGTGTGCATAACTGAGGGAAAGAGAGCCTACAAGCATTTTGCTACATCCGCAATAACATCTGCTAAACACGTGTATGTGACCAATACGGACCTTTTCATGTTTGTTTGATCAATAACACTGTAATGTTATGTAAGAGGACTCCCGTGGTGTTTACACATTTGCAGAAATCGATTCAGGTGTATTTTCTGGCTTTTGGCAAATGCGCTCTAATGAACTAAAGTCGCACTGTAACAACTGCATGTAAACACACAGTAAGGTTGAAAATGTATGATGACAGGCCCATGTGGCAAATGGCTTGTTTGTATAAAGGCCTACTGTAGCTCTGATTGGCTATAGCGCACGGGTCACTGTAGACTGCGGTCCTGGACAAGACAGATGTTTTTATTCTGTTTTATTTACTGCAGTGTCTATTAATTGTATTTGTAATTGTATTTAATCCCCAAACATTCTATGAATTTAAGTTGTTGCTTGTCAGATTTCTTGTTGTTGTTGTGTGTTGTGTTATATTCTTCCTGGGGGTGTCACTCCAAAATGTTGCCCTAACACAGTTGAATGGCAGATGTCTTCATCTAGCTTCTAATGGCATAACCTATGGCTGATTTAGGTAGCTAGACTTATCTTCCTAGAGAACAGCAAAGAAAAATCCTGATTGGATATTTTTTTCCCAGTGTTAACCCTTTCCTTTCACCCCCAAAATGAAGAAATTCAATTAGAACATTATCAATTTGCTCCGGTCTTGTTCTTGAAACAGTCTTGCTTTAGATGGTCTCGAACACAACAGTGCTGTCTTGTCATTATTATTATTATTTTTATTATAGGATCTGAGAAAGAATAAACAAAATATTACACATTGTTAAGTCTCTCGTCACAGCCTTAACATTAGCTGATTTAGTTCTCAGTGCCATTATCTACATATTAATTACACCAAATGACTACAAATGCCATTATTAGTCCCCAAAAGCCAACCATGTTCAGCAGGTCTCCAGTGTGCTGAGGTCAAGCTGTCCCTCCTCAGCCTCTCTGACCTTTAGGTCATCGGGAACTTGACCCCTGACCTCTACCTCAGAGTTTGGTCACCTGCATCCTCTGGTAACACGTAAGCCTGGGGGGTAATAAGGTTTACCAGATGCTGATACATAAAGATCATTATTCACATTAACTAGTTCTACACCCCGAGGCGTAGCATTTCAGCATACCATAGGAGATAGCACAGAAGTATATCCTGAAATCGACACGACACATTTTAATCCTCTTGAAAGATCACCAGAGTCACCTAAATAACACACAGAGAGATGTGTGAACCTAGAGAGAATAAGAAAGGATTGCACTATCCCTGAGTCCTTGACCAGAGTGAGGTCCCTCAGAGTAGACACTAAACACACATACTGACAGGAGGCAAGTGCACAGGAGAGGAGAGGAGAACATCATGTCATTAGCAGCACCAGTCTTGGCTCCACACAAGGAAGAAGAGATGAGGCACAGATAGCAGGGCAGGGTCTGCGTCTGGCTAGGACTCCTATCGCCACCGCGTGGTGAAAGATACGCCACTGCTCCTCCATGTGCTGTGCCAACGCTCTACTGTCCTGTGATGAAGGTTTAGTACCGAGTATAGAGGCTTTACTGTAAGCTTGGAATTGGTTTATCTGCTGATCTGACAGGGATGGGATCAGACTACATGCTCCTTGCTTTGTATTCTCTCTATCTTTACCCCGCCACACTACCTTCCCACCTTACGTAATACTTGTGGTTCTACATCATCATTCTTACGCCATCCTATCTGCTAAACTCCTGTTTGAATTGCAGCTGTGTCTGCACATGCACACACGCACGCACTCACACACAGACAACACACATCACCAGCCCCTAGTATAAATGGGCTGTGTGGCGGATGGTATTGGCCGTGTTGAGAAGTGGAGTCATCCGCGTCAGTGATCAACGCTGTTTGTTGCACGGACCTACGATGAATGATCCTTTCTGTTTACTCCTGAACTACTGTCACGCACACGTGTATATATACACACACACACGCGCACACACACACACACACACGAATATGCACGCACACAAAGGCAAAAAAAAAAAAATGAACACAAGTACCTCAATACAGGGTTTCAAAGTAACCCCAAGTCTCCCCACACTGCCATACTACCAACCCTCTCCGTACCAAACCTATCAACTCATTAATCCAAGAGGTTCTAAGGTAAAATGTGATCGCCAGGGCAACCGAGAACTCCTACAACTTTAACGCCAGAGCAACAGAGCACTCTACAATTGATGCAAAGCTTCTATTCTAATAAAGGGATGGGGCCTCCGAGTAGAGAATCAAAACACGAGAACAGTCTTTGTTTTTTCTCCTTCTACCTCCACTCTCCCGCCCTCCATAACCTAACTGGCATCGCTGATCCCAAGTGGAGTGACTGACCCTGGGGCACGGATGGGGAGGCACTCCCCTCTATCCCCTTCACCTCCCAGGAGCTCTGGACAAAGCCGACTCTTCTGGTGTGAAGAGGACTGGCAAGCTCTTAACAACAACACCCTGTACTGTGCAGTACTGTGCCAGGTAGCTAAAGCTGGAGAAGCATCTTAGCAACCAACTCCCTTGTCCTGGAAAGAGAGAGGGGGAGAGAGAGGGATAATGTAGAGATAGAGGATAAAGGGATGAAAGAGACAGATGAGGGTAGGATAGATAGAGAGAGAGAGAGAGAGAGAGAGAGAGAGAGAGAGAGAGAGAGAGAGAGAGAGAGAGAGAGAGAGAGAGAGAGAGAGAGAGAGAAAAGAAATAAAGAGGGAGGGGGAAGGGGAAGAGAGAGGACAAGGAGACAGGCAAGAGAGAGAGAGCGAGAGAGAAAAAGAGAGAGGACGAAGGAGAGTGAGAGAGAGAGAGGAAAAAAAGAGAAAAGAAGGAGGGCAACAGAGAGCAGAGAGCACCTGCTGTTCAGTCAGCTGCGTGGAAGAGAAGAGGAGGAACGAGCACACCATGGAAGTCACCTTCAAGTTCCTGGTCCCTGTGTGTGTGTTTATCCTGATGGATCCTGCAGTGTGTGTGTGTGTGTGTGTGTGTGTGTGTGTGTGTGTGTGTGTGTGTGTGTGTGTGTGTGTGTGTGTGTGTGTGTGTGTGTGTGTGTGTGTGTGTGTGTGTGTGTGTGTGTGTGTGTGTGTGTGTGTGTGTGTGTGTGTGTGTGTGTGTGTGTGTGTGTGTACTAAGAAGCTCTCAGGTAGAGGGCTGAGGAAGAAGACTGCTCCACTGCTGACACAATGACGTCAAACTGTGAGGTCTAGTAATAGCAAAAAGTGTTAAAAGATTAATCACATTCACCATCATGCTATAATTTGCCAACATGTTGTATTGATTGATAGAAAAGATGGTTAACACTGTAACACCCCTAACCACACAGATATTGCCTAAAAAATGTCATGCAAAATCTTCATTCAAAACCCTTTGATGTCCCCATTGATTCTCCCTGCTGGTACATTGTGTTGGGAGTTGTGGCACATGCAGGCTGGGACGAGTCTAAAGAGAGCGAGAGAGAAAGAGTTGGTACCCCAAGCAGGCTGATTGACTAACCAACTAGAGAGGTAGAGAGAGGGGAGTCCGAGTGGTGTGATGAATGCTGATTGATGTCACCCCCGTGCTAATGTCTAATGTCTGACTCACTTGTAGAACAGAGTTGATAATCCATAGAGAGCTTCAAGGCCTGTGTGGGAGAGAGGAGTAGAAAGAATCTAACTTCACTTTACCCACACCCACAGACCTAATTCAACGGGATAACATGGAGTGCTATTAATCCACTTTTTTAGACAGGATATTGCATACCAGACACCATATATGGAGGGCTCCCGAGTGGCTCAGCGGCCTAAGGCACTACACATCAATGTAAGAGGCATCTCTACAGTCCCTGGTTTAATTCCGGGCTGTATCACATCCGGCCGTGATTGGGATTCCTATAGGGCGGAGCACAATTGGCCCAGCATCGTCTGGGTTTGGCCAGTGTAGGCCGTCATTGTAAATAAGAATTTGTTCTTAGCTGACTTGCCTAGTTAAATAAAGGTTAAATATAAAAACACATATATATCCTGATGCCTAGTCACCTTGCCCCTATACATATCTACCTCTACCATTCCAGTACCCCTGCACATTGTAAATATGGTAGTGGAACTGACTGACGTTTCTTGTTTTATTGTTCTACTCTATGTTATTTTTAGTATGACTTATGTTATTGATCACTGCATTGTTGGGTTTGGAGCTGGCAAGAAAAGGCATTTCACTGTACGTGGGCATGTGACGTTAAAACTCGAAAATTGAAGAGCAGAGATGCAAAACAGCGCTCAAATAAATCATTCACACCAATATGTTTCAGTAAGCTGGAATTGAGCCTTCCCTGTGGTGTCAAGAAAATAGATGATCAGGTCTCCCTTCACCAGACATCTGTTTATTTGACGGTCGGTGAGCAGCTATACTCTTCTTTTTCTCATCCCTTCACCTGTCACCCCCCCTCTCTCTTTGTCTCACTCTTTCCTCTAAGGCAGCAGAGTGGGGAGGTATGCAATACAGGAGGAGGAAGAAGGCCATGTTGAGAGAGAGAAAGAGAGAGAGAGAAATGGAAAGAGAGAAGTTTTCTGTGTGGATGATCTAATTTTCAACACAATGAGTGCAACTCATTTATAACCCACGGTGTCAATTAATAATACGTTTTCATTTTACATGAACTCAATTAAATGTATCTCAAGGTTTAGACTGAAATATTGCAGGTGAGGAAAGCGAGGTCAGTATTTCCGTTAATGTCTCTGTATCTTTCTTCATCTCCCTATGCCTATACTGCTGGTCGTACATTGATGTGGCATTGAGGGGGAGTGACCTATTTAATCTCAATAAATGAGATAAGGAAGGGAGGAGAGATGGAGGTGGTGAAAGAGAGAGGAGAGGGAGGGAGGGAGTGAGCACGTTCAAGATCGGAGAGAGATGGGGAGAGTGATGGAGAGAGAGATCGGAGAGAGATGGGGAGAGAGAGAGAGAACTATGAATTATTGACATCTTGTTGTGGTCTGGGTGAAATTAGACCAGGACACACAGAGAGATGACTGTCAACAGCCCTATGAGAACATGTGGGTACACACACACACACACACACACACACACACACACACACACACACACACACACACACACACACACACACACACACACACACACACACACACACACACACACACACACACACACACACACACACACACACACACACACACACACACACACACACACACACACACACACACATATACAGGAAAGGAAAGATGGGTACACACACAGTCCAAGGTGACACGAGCGAAGTCTTAGATTCATTAACCAACTAGAAGCAGGAAGGAGCACTGTGCAGCAACATCACAGATCAGACAGTCCTGGAACAGATGAGGTGCCACAATGTTAGGAAAGCTTCCCGCTGGAGGACTAACCAAAACCAAAGGGAGATAGCAGTCGTATAATAGAGTTGAATAGATCTCAACTGTCCATCTGAGGAAGGAAAAGAGATGAAGGCTGATGATGGATCAGACTTCAGTATTCAGTGACGCTGAAAGCCGTGTGCCTGTGCAGGTCTGAAACCATATTCTCGTACAAACTCACTGACAGCCCTGAGCCTCATAACTACCCAGTGCTGTCTCACAACTTCCCCCTCCTCACCACCCCCCCCCCTCCTCACACCCCCTCTCCTTCTCCTGACTCTCCCACCTCCCGCCTCCCCCTACAACCTCCTCCCCTTCTCCTCCCCTGCCTCTCGTCTCTATCACATTGGTTCTGTGATTGATCCCCAAGCTCATAGAGAGTCGAGGGCTCATACGTCAACAGCCGTTGTCACGTTACTAGTTATTACCCTTCACGCAGGCTGTCAGAGCAACTCGTGTGCCAACCAAGCTCTTAGAAGACCCAATAAAAACAGGAATCGAGAATATCACACATACTCACGCACGACAGCACACACACACACACACACACACACACACACACACACACACACACACACACACACACACACACACACACACACACACACACACACACACACACACACACACACACACACACACACACACACACACACACACACACACACACATGCAAACACAGTGCGCATGCAAGCACAAACAAACACACAAACAAAAAACCTCCTAAAACCAGTTGATTCCAAGAATAGGCCTGCCGTCTGCATCTCAAACAGCTGCGGTGTTGTTGACAGGTTTGTGCGTGTGTGATCAATAAAAAAATCAGTCGATGACTCTCGGGTTCTATGGGATACCACCAAAGATTTCATAACAAAAAATTATCCAACTGCATTTGTATCTGGGTTGAATAAATCCAAATATAAGATGTCAGAATTGAAAATGTCGTTACCTGCGTTAGAGCGTTATAAGACCAGGTAGATCTTACTCTTTCCAGAGTCAAGACAGAACTTCATTTATTGATAAGGCAGAGAGCAGAATTTGCCATCCATCGAGTTAGTCTCAACCATTGCTTCCGTGGTCATCGTCCTGGTCGTTTACTGGCCAACAAGCTACACAGCATTGATCGGTTCGCTGATTTAGCAACTACGGAATCTGAAATGGGAATTACTATCAGAACCCAAATGAATGAATCTGTCACGGTTTGACATTTATTTCCTTTGGTTTGTCATTATTTAGTATGGTCAGGGCGTGAGTTGGGGTGGGCAGTCTATGTTTGTTTTTCTATGATTTTGGGGATTTCTATTTATATGCCTAATATGGTTCTCAATCAGAGGCAGGTGTCATTAGTTGTCTCTGATCTGCCAGAGCCGCCAGAGCTGCCAGTCAGCCAGGATCTGCCAGAGTCGTCAGCCAGTCTGGAGCTGCCCCTCAGTCCGGAGCTGCCCCTCAGTCCCGAGCTGCCCCTCAGTCCGGAGCTGCCCCTCAGTCCAGTGGGGCCATTTAGAAGGGTTGCCGTGTTTAGGAGGCCACGGAGGCGGACAATGAGGCGGAGAAAGACTGTGGTGAAGTGGGGTCCACGTCCCGCGCCAGAGCCGCCACCACGGACAGACGCCCACCCAGACCCTCCCCTAACCTAGGGTTTTGCGGCCAGAGTCCGCACCTTTGGGGGGGTGTCATTAAATGATGCATTCACACCATGCTGCGCTTTGGTCCGCTTCATACGACGATCGTGACAGAATCAAAGACTCTCGCTTCGATAAAGAACTGTACACCTCTGATTGTTAATCCACACCAAACCAGATGAAGTCCTTTCAAAAAAAATAACTGAAGAACTCCTCTTCTCAACAGAACACGCCATCTCGCTGGGAGCCCAAATCTCTCTCAGTGAAGTCAAAAAGGGCATTGCATAGCAAGAATAAAGGCAAATCATCGGGATGGGACCGTATTCCTCCTGAGGTCTGTTAAAAATGTTGAATCAATTAGGTCCGCTATTGCTCGAAATTACTAACACAGCCGTTCACAACGGTCCATTTGGGAAAGACATGAATACAGCCCGAATTTCTCATTCATTTAAAAAAAAGGCAAGGTTACCACATAATGTTCTCCATATTTCCTCCTATCTTTAATAAACACCATCTCTTTAAACTGCCATCCAGTCTCCAGACTCTATTACCCAAATTGGTCCGCGTAGACCGGAGTGGGTTTGTTAAAAACCCATTTATTCTCGGACAACGTCCTTCGACTATTACACATCTGAGATGCTTCATCAGGAACAACACTTCCTTGGGCTGTATTATCTCTCAATGCAGAAAAAGCTTTTGATAGACTAGAATGGACATAATGCCAAGACTGTGCAAAGCTGTCATCAAGGCAAAGGGTGGCTCCTTTGAAGAATCTCACATTTCAAATATATTTTGATTTGTTTAACACTTTTTTGGTTACTACATGGTTCCATATGTGTTATTTCATAGTTTTGATGTCTTCACTACTCTTCTACAATGTAGAAAATAGTTTTTAAAAATCAAGAAAAACCCCTGAATGAGTAGGTGCATCTAAAAGTTTGACTGGTACTGTAGTAAAATGCATTTTGGGCAGTTAATTTTCGAACAAAATGTTATCTAGAATAAAAACTGTACAACATATGAACAATTCCCTCTAAGCAAGTCTGGAGAATATATCTAAGGATAACCACACAACATTTGATGAATGCAGATGCTTCTGAAGCTGAGAAAAAATGAGTTTGCATGTGGTAAGAGTTTGACTTTTGGGAAATGGCTGTTAAGGCGATGTAAGGGAGGCGAAGTCAGGTGCAGGAGAGCAGAGTAGAGTAAACAGGCGCACTTTTATTCAGTTCAACTCTAGGCACAAAAAAATGACATAAGTGCCCAAAAACACGGAACATAAACTATAAAAGTGTGAACATACACCATTACAACGAACAATTACACACAAAGACATGATGGGGAACAGAGGACCAAATGCATGTAGATTTATTGGGGAATGAAAACCAGGTGTGTATGGAACAAGACAAAACAAATGGACATATGAAAAATGGAGCAGTGATGGCTAGAAAGCCGAAAGCTAAATGAGAGAGCAGCAGTTTGATTCCTATCAATGCACTATGTGGATATCAATCATAAGTGATATCCATATAGCCGTAGACTACATCACTGCTGTCATCCTTACCTCCAAACATTTATTCAAGTTGGATAATCTTTGGATGCCGACAGCAGTCGCACCATTGGAAGACATAGCTTGGACTGTAGCCTACAAAAGCCTTCCTCCTTTTTTCAATGCTGATTTGAATGTCATTGAGAAAACAGAGAAGTGTCAAAGATTTTTTTTCGCAAACATCCTTTCTGAATTTATAAGTAATACTCAAAGTAATCGTCCAGTTTTTCAAAAGTATCGGTAATCTGATTACAATATTTTTGCTGGTAACGTAATGGATTACAGTTTTTTTCTCTCGTAATCCCTTACATGGAACGGATTACATGTAATCTGTTACTCCCCAACCCTGTTGATGGTTGATACATTGTTGATATACATTGACAGTGTACTGGGGGTGGGCAATAGATGCACACACAGACCAGGTTGCTCCTCGACAGACAGGAGCTGTGTGTGTATGCGTGCGAGCGAGCATGTGTGTGTTTCAGCCATCTTGCCTCCTATCTCCAGAACAGGACAGAACGATTTCTGAACAGTGATACCCCTGCCCGATATAGAGCCGTCAATCAGACCCTGTCTGGCTGTCTGTGAACAACCTGGGTCACACACACACACACACACACACACACACACACACACACACACACACACACACACACACACACACACACACACACACACACACACACACACACACACACACACACACACACACACACACACACACACACACACACACACACACACGCGCGCACACACACACACGCGCGCACACACACACACACACACACACACAGTCCCTATTCTCACTCCCACATATCTCCCTGTCACCTCACTGATTCATACACCAACATAACGACAATAACCTCACATCATGTTCACATGGGCGAACACACATCAATATAGCCTACTGAATGTGATGGTAATTTATAGATCCATGTGATGCATCATTAAACATTGAACATGAAACATCATTAAACACGTTACCAAATGGCACCCTATTCCCTATATAGTGCATTACTTTTGACCAGAGCAGTGCACTATATAGGGAATAGGATGATATTTGGGACGTTGTTAGTAAGGCATTCACTGTGTACTCATATGTAATTAAAGACTATTTATAATTCTGAAAACACCTCATTTGACATGCACACATATGACCAATTTGTCCGTAGTTCCTTGTTTAAACATGCATGCACTCTAAGTTAATAATCTGGTAATAACTAAGCACTAATTGGGAACCTGATTCATCTACTGAACCAAAATATAAACGCAACATGTAAAGTGTCGGTTCCATGTTTCATAGGTTTATTGAGCAGAAATAAAAGATACCAGAAATGTTCTATACGCACAAAAAGCGTATTTCTCTGAAATGTTGTGCACAAATTTGTTTACTCCCCTGTTACTGAGCATTTCTCCTTTTGCCGAGATAATCCATCCACCTGACAGGTGTGCAAATTGAATGACACCAAACACATGGAAACCATGTCTTAGATGTATTTGATACCGTTCCACTAAACCCACTCCAGTCATTACCACGAGCCCATTCTCCCCCAATTAAGGTGTCACCAACCTCCTGTGATCTGTAGGCTACATTAAATCACTTATTGTTGATTTATAGTGCCTTTGATGTTACCGCTCTGAGACAGAGTTCATGTGGGGGAACAATTCAGGCTACCAGTCCAAAGGTGCATGGTTTTGAGTGGATGTTGACTGGAGCACAGAGAATGAATTCAATACAGGACTTGCTCTGTACCGAATACTGTATATCTGCTGCATTCTAGTGTTCACTTAGAATACTGCAAGTAAAAACCGGAATAGCTGAACACAACCAGGTACACCTGGCTGACATAGATACCCACGTAAACAAGCTTGGAATGTAAGTAAAGTAGCTATAAGCTATCTAAACTGAAACAAACATTTCGGCACAAATCTATAGGACGAGGCACTTTGCACTTGTCTCAGATAACGCCATCAGGCCGATCATTATGCAAAGTAGCCTATACTAGAGAAATGTGAAGTTTGAAATGAAGTATGTTTGCTAATATGGGTGATTGTTAAATGAATGGGACAAATGGCTAAAACCATCAAACTAGTAGTAGTAGTTTAAAGGATACAAAAAACGCTGGAGCACATTAACGTCGTAAACTTATCGTTCTATTCATCGTAAATTGATGTTTGTCCATATCGCCCAGCTCTAAAAGTAAGTGTCATTTCAGCTCTTAAAAACATGCACAACATGTTCCTCATTATTTGACATATACGTAGCTTCATATTTCCATATGGAGGAAATTGAGAACTCCGTAAACAAATACTTTAATGTTTTTGGTTGTTGTTGCATGCTGATGCTTTTCACTGTCTTAGACAGTCTGTGGGGAATGCCTTTCCTCATATCATTCATTGGTCTCCCTGTTCATAGTATATATTCACTGCATGGAAATCTGTGTTTGTAAGTGTCAGATTGATGGGCCTAGAATCAGATATACTGTAGCCATCTCGTATGTACAAACGGTCCCTCAACAATTCACTAGTGGTCCCAGACTCCCGGGGTAAAATAACAACAACAGCTCAGGGATATGATATCAGACCAGAGATCTGATAGGCAGCTGGGGCTTTCAGTTTCATTAAGGAATCATTCATTATTAACTTCAGTCTGTGGGAAAAGGTCTCACATGCATGCAGCGCTATCAGCCTCTGTCAGGCGCTGTCTGTTACATGCAGGGAGGGCCGGTTGTCTGCACCTAAGATTAGCACCCACACACACACACACACACACACACACACACACACACACACACACACACACACACACACACACACACACACACACACACACACACACACACACACACACACACACACACACACACACACACACACCGTACACCGCTGCACTACTTCTGTATAGCCACAATACAGTGACATGCTACAGGCTCCTCTACTCTCACCTCCCTGTTACCTACTCCCCACTGGCTAACACAGGAAGCACAGAGGCCTGTCTACTCTGCTTCTTCTGCGTGCATACATTTACACATCTGTTCTTGTGGAGCGGAACTGAACTGAACTGTGGCTAGATAGAGAAGAGGTTGGTTGGTTAAAGGAGTGGTTGGTTCCTGCTCTTAAAGACAGTCTACTTGGCACTGGAGATCGAGTAGCTCCCCCCCCCCGCAGTCAGATAGTTAGTAAGCCTGAAGTTGGACCCCACAGCCTCACCATGAGCGGAAAACGGAAACTGAGTAAGTAGCCTACTACGGCGTGTGTGGAGTACCACTTCAGTGTGTGTGTGTGTGTGTGTGTGGCTAGAGGCTGAGGATTCACGTTAATCATTAACTAAATGCACCTCTCTTACAATTACGTCATGCTAGTGACCGTAGTAATGCGATATCTGTGTTTGAGCCACCTGCCATTCCTCTCACTGGTCTCATGCAAATAAAGCTTTAGACAGTATAACACACAAAAAAAGATCTACAGTGTAACATCTCTCTTTTTAGGCTGACCTAGATACAGGCTTCTTTCTGATGAATAAATGAAGAGGGACATAGTAAATAATGCACTTCTGATCTAGTTGAAGGGTGTGCTACAGCTGCTAGCCTACACCATTGCAATAACGTGAGTCATGACTATAGACTATGTACATGCATGACAACACCATAGACATCATATACTAAAGCAATAAGGCACAAAGTGCTGTGGTATATGGCTAATATACCACGGCTTAGGGCTGTTGTTAGTCACGACCCAACGCGTCGTGCCTGGATACAGCCCTTAGCTGTGGTATATTGGCCATATACCACAAACCCCAGAGGTGCCTTATTATTATAATAAATTGGTTACCAACGTATTTAGAGCAGTAAAAATAAATATTTTGTCATAGCCATGGTATACGGTCTGTTATAAGCTGACAGCCGTGGTATATGAGACCGTAGACCACGGGTATGACAAAACGTTACCACGGCTAAGGGCTGTGGCCAGGCACTCCGCGTTGCGTCGTGCTTGAGAACAGCCCTTAGCTGTGGTATATTGGCCATATAACACACCTCCTCTGGCCTTATTGCTTAAATACACCACGGCTGTCAACCAATCAGCATTCAGGGCTCGAACCACTCAGTTTATATTGTATTAGAATGTATACACTATATACATGTATATGATAGGCTATTATTGGTCTTAGGTCCTGACCTCAGCCTGGTTTAAGGGAGAAATTTGGTTCATTTTTGTACTTCACTGAGGGGAAGAGGAGGAGGAGGAGGAAGTGTGAAAATACCACACATGCGCGCGCGCACACACCACAGAACTTCCAAGATAGATGCAGCAGTAGCACACACAGGAAACAGTTCAGTTTCATTGGTTAACTGTTACCTTTGAATGTTCTTCACTCTACAGTGTAGATAGATAATATGGAAGATGTCACAGCTAAAAAAAGGATCCTTTAGTGGTATTACAGGCTTTGGTTTTTCTGTTAATATTTCGAGGTTGGACATTAGCACGTTAGCACATTGGGCGCGCCGATTGGTGTCATCTCGCTTCTCGTTAGTCAGAAGGTGTTTCACCTGTGCTGTCCCAGGTGATATTTAAGTGGCTGGACCAGTGCTCCAGTTGTGTTGAGAGATGTGAAGGGTTGACACCTTTAACACCTCTCACTATTTGATTTATAAAAAATCTATTCTTTATCTGATCTTCATTTTCTCCACTTTTTGGTTTGCTTCCTGTCTTTTAAGTATGGTGTGGGTTTGTAATTATGTTTGTCTCTTCTTGAGCAAATTTAGTGGGCGCTCAGAGTGGGTGTCTTTTATGTCCCAGTTGTTGTTGCTAGTCAACTTTCAGTGGACGACCCCCTTGTGTGTCTTTCAGAACCCCTCCTAGAACCCCCACCTGTTTAGTTTTGGTTGTCGTCAGTCACTCTTTTTTTAGTTCCCCCTTCTGTTTTTGCGACACTTTTTTTGTTTCTTGCTGGGGAACGTAATAGTGGCCACTGCCTCTTTGAGGACAAAGTAAAGACAAAACGTGTAGTTTCTGTTTCATCCTCCTATCCAGTACAGTGCTGTCCGTGTTCTCTCTGTAAATGGTCTTCATATAGAAACACACATGGGAATCTAGAAAAAGTGCATAGAACAATTACTTTGAAAGTATTGGAGCCTACTGTAGCCTCACTTTCTGAAATCACAGGTATAAAAAAGCAGGCTAACTAAGAAATACAACAAGGCCATTATTATATATTAAGGCCTACATTCCCCATCACCACTGCGTCATCATCATCATGTGATGTGCCGATCATCACGTGAGATGTTTTCCCTCCATTTCCCCCACACAAACGGACTAATTGTGTGCAACAAACATTGTTAATTATCCTTGCAAACCTATGGCTAATCACTCAAACATTATGCTTTTGTTCATGTAAAATAACAAATGTCAGTCTGGTAATCAAGGTTATTATAGTTTTGTTTTTTCTATCCTTTTTTTCTATTAGTTTCATCAATCTTTATTTGAAATTCAGTTTAGTTTCTTATTTGCTAGTTTTTATTTAGTTGTATAAACATTATTATATTTTGTTTTTTAAATATTTAGTTTTAGTTTTAATTTGAGTGTTAGGGACAGAAAGCATGACTGGGGGCCATTTGTGTTGTATAGTGTTTTTGTTTAGTGTGTTTTTTGGGATGTCATTTCTCGCAACTGGGGGGCAGTAATAAGATGTAAGTAATAAGTGACATTTAAGATACATATACAATTATATTAATTTTTGTGGATGAATTTACTGCCAGATGCCTTTCATGAAGTTTTTGCTATGAAAATTGCGCTATGTTTTTGCCCATTGAAAACTATTCAATAAGCCTACAAATGTTCAAAAACTACAAGACTACTTCCTGGAAAATATGTCACTTTCATACATTCAGCAGGATGCAATGTTTTGGAACGTTCAGATAGGTTATTTCTATGTAGAACAAACATGCCTCTGACATGTAGAATACGGAGTCACATCAGCTCTAATCATGGCATTTTTATCTGGAAGGTTGGAGAACGTTTGGCAACTGAACGTAGCCAAGATCTTGGGTCATGTCATAGGTTAAGTTAAATTGGTGGAAGGAAATCCTCGCTCGCCCATGTTTACGCCAATGAGGTATAAGGGTTTACACCAATTCAATGCTTTCTAACTTTAGTAGTGCATGTAAAGAAGAATCCATTTTGCTACCTAGATCATTTTTTCATTGATAGCTAGTAATGGCTAGTGATACACAAGCTAGGCCATTTTAGCTCTCGAACACCCTTGTTTGCCGTATTGTAAGGTTTCCAGCGGTTTGTAGAAAATTTAAAAAAAAGTTTCCAAAAACGTACTGCAAGCGATGCGTGTTAATGTTTAGAGCAAGCGTAGGGCTCTTAACAAAACTACCACGGTCAGAAGATAGTATCGTCAATAGGCGCTAAAGTAGTTAGCGTCTATGAATGGGGTAAGCCTATTTGAAACAGCATTTACTTGCCAGATTCAGTAGCTTGAACCCCCCCCCCCCAAAAAAAAAACGATTAAAAAAACGTATTCAACTTTTGCCAAAGTTTAGGGGGGAAAAAAACAAAGGGACAATTTATTATTTTTATTTTAGTTAGTTTCGGAGTCAAAGATAAATAGTTTCTGTTTAGTTTTTCAAACAGGTTTGTTATTTTATTTTCATGATTCATTATCGGATTATTTTTAATTTACTATAACAACCTTGCTGGTAATCATGTCATTCACTTAACAGTGTTTATCCCTGTTTGAAAAGTCAAACAGTTCTAGTCACCACACCGTTGTGAACTGGCCAGCCGGTAAACTCACAACTTTATTCATATCAAATTTTATTTGTCACATACACGTGTTTAGCAGATGTTATTGCGGGTGTAGCGAAATGCTTGTGTTTCTTGCTCCAACAGTGCAGTAATATCGAACAAGTAAAATCTAACAATACACACGATCTAAAGTAAAGGAATGGAATTAAGAGTATATAAATATTTGGATGAGCAATGTCACAGCCGCGTTGACTAAAATACAGTCGAATAGGATAGAATACATGAGATGAGTAAATGCAAAATATGTAAACATGATTAAAGTGACTAGTGTTCCAATTATTAAAGTGGCCAGTGATTTCAAGTCTATGTATATAGGTCAGCAACCTCTAATGATATGTGCTATCTGGAATCCTTGGGATGTCCCTACCCCATTGAAGTCTACATTTATATTTATTTGATTTAACCTTTATTTGATCAGGGAGTCATACGGCCAATGTCTCTTTTACAGAGGATCCCTGATATACATAAATTACAGAAAATACACACATCAAAATATAAATAAGAAATGCAAGCAGAAAGAATAATATAATAATAAGAAAGAAAAACACAGTCTTGAAAAACAAACCCATTTGTCAGCAATAAGGGCCTGTAATTGAACCCACAAGTAATGATGATACAGATACTCAACTAGTCTAAATAAGGCCAGGTTTGATTGCTTCTTTAATTAGCACAACAGTTTTCAACTGTGCTAACATAATTGCAAAAGAGTTTTCTAATGATCAATTAGCCTTTAAAAATGATCAACTTATTAGCTAACACACCGTGCCGTTGGAACACAGGTGTGATGGTTGCTGATAATGGGCCTCTGTACGCCTATGTAGATTTTCCATTAAAAATCAGCCGTTCCCAGCTACAATAGTCACTTACAACATTAATACAACATGTATTTCTGATCAATTTGATGTTATTTTAATGGACAACAAATGTGCTTTTCTTTCAAAAACAAGGACATTTCTAAGTGACCCCAAACTTTTGAACGGTAGTGTATATTTTTTGTAAGTGTTTTCTTCTTCACGATATTGGAGATTTTCCTGTTACTCCATTTTCATATCAGGTGACTCCACATGTACCATGCAGGCCAAAACTCCATCCATCCAAAACAGGCAGGAATTTCAGGCGGTCACAATTAAAGGGCAATACAATTTCACAGTATTATTCTAACCTCATAGTGTGGAAATATATATAAAACAAAAAGGCAAATCAAATTTAACTGTACTGGGCCTTTAAGTCATTGTTGCCATTTGGATCTGGAGTTGTGTTTACAAAAATGTACAGTCTTCAGAATCATCTGCACTGTAAATAGACTAAATAGCCTACCACCTATTTTGCATTTGATCTACTGTCTGTCTCAACTGTTGCGGCTCCACACCAACTAAATAGGCTGCTAGTGCTGGGTCCCTTATCTTAACACATGACCTTCCTCAATATTCAATTGAAATAACTGCTTCAAAAGAACGAGTTAGCTCCTACACCTAAGACAAACGCTTTCCGTTCCTGCCCAGTGTTTATGTATTGTTCCCCTGGACCCCGAGAGGCTGTTCTGGCTCTCCCACCAACTCTCAATCTGACCATGTTATACTGTTAACTTTGAACAGTTTGAAGTTTCTGAAGAAAAAACAACAACTATACATGCCAGCAGTCACCTCTTGCACTCCAACAACCCAGCCCAGGGGGTCACGTTCCAAACATTCTAGAACACACGCAACATTCTAGAACACACACACAACATTCTAGAACACGTAAACAGTGTATAAAAGCAATAATGTGAGGAAAGCAAAGACATCAGAATATATTTTAAAAACAAGGTTAAAACATTAAGAACTGATTGCTGACATGCAAAACATTTTGGGACTATATATCGACAATGGATTAATGAAGCAAATACCAAATGTTTTTGAGTGGAATTTGATTTGAAGAGCATTCCAGGGTACTACTGTAAACGTATGACACATTATCTGTCTGTTTCCCTCAACAGGTTTAAAGTGGTTTGGAATTCTCCCTAACTTCTCCTTCCGTCGCAGCTCATTGTCTGACAAATTCGACTCCAAGTCCTCCTCCGCCGAGCCTGATGGGGCTGGGGCTGTGGAGACGTTTTTTGACGACATGGATATGATGCATCCATGCACATCCAGCTCCAGCGACAACTACACGCACATGGGCACCTTTCCCCGCTTCCTCCTCAGGAAGAGTGACAAGAGTGGGAATTCTGGGAAGAGCGGGACCAAGAAGATCAAGGAGAAGACAGGGGCAAGGCTGGGCAGGAGTCAGAGCCAGCGGCCGGCAGGGGACCATGTGTGTAGCTCTCACCTGCTCATGGCACAATCCAGCCGGCCTGGCTCCAGAAAGGACCAGCCTCTCTCACCTTTATCCACCCAGGCTGGTCCTGGTCCAAGGCCCCAACGGGACCAAGGGCTGCCTCCCATCCCCAGAGGAGGATCACTCGATAGGAATGAACACGGAGACCCACAGGCTCACTGTGAGGAAGAAGAACCACACCAAGGGCAGCTAATGTCAGCTCAGGATGTGGGGTCTCGTACCTCTAACGCCCCGCCGCTCACTTGTGAAGACGTCTCCAAAAAACGCGCATTCACCACTGATCAGGGTGCAGCTTCAGATACAGCTTCAACTGGTGGGGCTAGAAGGAACCTTGCTACTGTTCCTGGTCAGTCTGATTCCGTCTCATTATAGAGCCAGGGCTGTAAACATGCACCTGTTATCCATCAATAATGATAAGCCGGGGGCCTCCCGAGTGGCGCAGTGGTCTAAGACACTGCATTGCAGTGCTAGCTGTGCCAATAGAGAGCCTGGTTCCAGTCCAGGTTCTGTCGCAGTCGGCCACGACCGGGAGACCCATGGGGTGGTGCACAATTGGCCCAGCATCGTCCGGGATTGGGAGGGTTTGTCCGGCAGGGATGTTCTTGTCCCATCGCGCACTAGCCACTCCTGTGGCGGGCCGGGCGCAATGCACACTGACACGGTAGCGAGGTGTACGGTGTTTCCTCCGACACATTGATGAGGGCTGGCTTCTGGGTTAAGCGGGCATTGTGTCAAGAAGTAGTGTGGCTTGGCTGGGTTGTGTTTCGGAGGAGGAACGGCTCTCGACTTTCGCCTCTCCCGAGTCCGTACGGGAGTTGCAGCGATGGGACAAGACTGTAAACTACCAATTGGATACCACTATTTACTAAAAATAGGAAAGCACCTTTTGCTGGCCTGTTCTAAGTGATCTGAAGGAGAAAATTGTGTTTGAAAAAAATACAATGCTATTTTTCAAAGAACAAGATGACTGATTCATTGAAGTTGTATTTTTCAAATAAAATTTAATTTGTAACACGTGCCGAATACAACAGGTATTAGTGAAATGCTTTCTTACAAGCCCTTAACCAACAATGCAGTTAAGAAAAATACCCCCCCTCCAAAAAAGTAACAAATAATTAAAGAGCAGCAGTAAAACAACAAAAGCGAGGCTATATAAAGGGGGTACCAGTACAGAGTCAATGTGCGGGGGCACCGGTTAGTTGAGGTAATTGAAGTCATATGTACATGTAGGTAGAGTTATTAAAGTTACTGTGCATAGATAATAAACAGAGTAGCAGCAGCGTAAAAGAGGGGAGGGGGGCAATGCAAATAGTCTGGGTAGAAATTTGATTAGATGTTCAGGAGTCTTATGGCTTGGGGGTAGACTTGGCGCTCCGGTACCGAGAGAGAACAGTCTATGACTAGGGTGGCTGGAGTCTTTGACAATTTTTAGGGCCTTCCTCTGACACCGCCTGGAATAGAGGTCCTGGATTGCAGGAAGCTTGGCCTCAGTGATGTACTCTGGCCATAAGGACCAAATAAAATGTAATTTGTCACATACATAAGGTTAGCAGATGTTAATGCGAGTGTAGCGAAATGCTTGTGCTTCTAGTTCCGACCATGCAGTAATATCTAACAAGTCATCTAACCTAAAAATTTGTGTAAAGGAATGAATAAGAATAAATAAAAATATATGAATGAGCGATGGCCAAACGGCATAGGCAAGATGCAGTAGAGGGTATAGAGTACAGTATATACATATGAGATGAGTAATGTAGGGTATGTAAACATTATATAAAGTGGCATTGTTTAAAGTGGCTAGTGATACATTTATTACATCAATTTTTCCATTATTAAAGTGGCTAGAGATGAGTAAATATGTTGGCAGCAGCCACTCAGTGTTAGTGATGGCTGTTTAACAGTCTGATGGCCTTGAGATAAAAGCTGTTTTTCAGTCTCTCGGTCCCCGCTTTGATGCACCTGTACTGACCTCGCCTTCTGGATGATAGCAGGGTGAACAGGCAGTGGCTCGGGTGGTTGTTGTCCTTGATGATCTTTTTGGCCTTCCTGTGACATCGGGTGGTGTAGGTGTCCTGGAGGGCAGATAGTTTGCCCCCGGTGATGCGTTGTGCAGACCTCACTACCCTCTGGAGAGCCTTACGGTTATGGGCGGAGCAGTTGCCGTACCAGGCGGTGATACAGCCCGACAGGATGCTCTCGACTGTGCATCTGTAAAAGATTGTGAGTGTTTTTGGTGAAAAGCCAAATATCTTCAGCCTCCTTCAGCCAACCACACCACGCTGTCTGTGTGGGTGGACCATTTCAGTTTGTCCGTGATGTGTACACAGAGAAATTTAAAACTTTCCACCCTCTCCACTACTGTCCCGTCGATGTGGATAGGGGGCTGCTCCGTCTGCTGTTTCCTGAAGTCCACGATCATCTGTTTTGTTGACGTTGAGTGTGAGGTTATTTTCCTGACACCACACTTCGAGAGCCCTCACCTTCTCCCTGTAGGCCGTCTCATCGTTGTTGGTAATCAAGCCTACCACTGTAGTGTCGTCTGCAAACTTGATGCTTGAGTTGGAGGCGTGCATGGCCACGCAGTCGTGGGTGAACAGGGAGTACAGGAGAGGGCTGAGAACGCACTGACACAAGGGGCCCCAGTGTTGAGGATCAGCGGGGTGGAGATGTTGTTACCTTCCCTCACCACCTGGGGGCAGCCCGTCAGGAAGTCCATGACCCAGTTGCACAGGGCGGGGTTGAGATCCAGGCTCTCGAGCTTAATGACGAGTTTGGAGGGTACTATGGTGTTAAATGCTGAGCTGTAGTCGATGAACAACATTCTTACATAGGTATTCCTCTTGTCCAGATGGGTTAGGGCACAGTGCGATTGCGTCGTCTGTGGACCTATTCGGGTGGTAAGCAACTTGGAGTGGGTCTAGGATGTCAGGTAGGGTGGGGGTGATATGGTCCTTGACTAGTCTCTCAAAGCAATTCATGATGACGGAAGTGAGTGCTACGGGGGCGGTAGTCATTTAGCTCAGTTACCTTAGCTTTCTTGGGAACAGGAACAATGGTGGCCCTCTTGAAGCATGTGGGAACAGCAGACTGGGATAAGGATTGATTGAATATGTCCGTAAACACACCAGCCAGCTGGTCTGCGCATGCTCTGAGGACGCGGCTGGGGATGCCGTCTGGGCCTGCAGCCTTGCATTTAAATGTTTTACTCACATTGGCTGCAGTGAAGGAGAGCCCGCATGTCAAGTGGCACTGTCTTGTCCTCAAAGCAAGCAAAGAAGTTGTTTTGTCTGTCTGAGATACGAGAATTCTGTTCTCAATGTTCATAAACCCAATTCACTACTCAGCCTGAAACCCAGAATTTGTAAGAAACTGGTTGAAATGAATCAGACGGAGGCCCAGCTACGATAGTCAGTAAGTTTATTTACGAGAGCGCGCTGCTCTGTTGTACAAGACAATTCATTTTATACTGGCTTCTCACCCACACCCATTCACACTAATATACGCACACACATTGACACTAACATACGCACACACATTTCCAGGTACCAAGCCGACAAAGATTAGGGGATTCCGTGAGATTTACTCCCCCTCCTCCCTCAAGATAGGGAGACTCTGGGAAGTACTCTGTGTCCCCAGCCAAGGTCGGCACTGAATCTTGCTCAGACAGAACGTTCTGGTCTGTTTTTAAGATACTATTATAGACATATTGTACAGACTATGGTTATACATAATTCTAATCAATTTCATACGAAATTGGCTTCAGGGTGGAATATTCTAGTCATTCATATCAATTCCATCAACAGTCTGGGAGCATGACATTGTGGTCCGTGATGGGGCTGGTTTTTCATTAGTAGTCTGTGATTGACTGCCACATACCTCTCATGTCTGAACCGCTGAATTGTGACTCTACTTTGTCTCTATACTGACGCTTAGCTTGTTTGATTGCCTTGCGGAGGGAATAGCTACACTGTTTGTATTCGGTCATGTTTCTGGTCACCTTGCCCTGAGTAAAAGCAGTGGTCCGTGCTTTCAGTTTTGCGCGACTGCCGCCATCAATCCACGGTTTCTGGTTGGGGAATATTTGAATTGACGCTGTGGGTACATCATCACCGATGCACTTGCTAATAAACTCGCTCACCGAATCAGCATATTCATCAATGTTGTTGTTCGATGCAATGCGGAACATATCCCAGTCCACGTGATTGAAGCAATCTTGAAGCGTGGAATCCGATTGGTCGGACCAGCGTTGAACAAACCTGAGCGCGGGTGTTTCCTGTTTTAGTTTCTGTCTATAGGCTGGGAGCAACAAAATGGAGTCATGGTCAGCTTTTCCGAAAGTAGGGCGGGGGAGGACCTTATATGCGTCGCGGATGTTAGAATAACAATGATCCAGGGTTTTGCCAGCCCGGGTTGCGCAATTAATATGCTGATATAATTTAGGAAGCCTTGTTTTCAGATTAGCCTTGTTAAAATCCCAAGCTACAATAAATGCAGCCACAGGATATGTGGTTTCCAGTTTACATCCAGTCGAATGAAGTTCTTTCAGGGTCTGCTGTGATTATGATCTAAGAGAATTATCTTGGTAGATAATGCGGTAGGCATTTGATTGTGAGGAATTCTAAGTCAGGTGAACAAAAGGACTTCCTGTATGAGTTATGTTGTTATGATCACACCACGTCTTGTTAATCACAAGGCATACACCCCCGCCCTTCTTCTTACCAGATAGATGCTTGTTTCTGTCGGCGCGATGCATGAAGAAACCAGGTGGCTGTACCGACTCCGATAGTGTCTCGAGTGAGCCATGTTTCCGTGATGCAAAGAACGTTACAGTCTCTGATGTCTCTCTGGAATGCTACCGTGCTCGAATTTCGTCTACCTTGTTGTCAAGAGACTGGACATTGACGAGTAGTATTCTCGGGAGCGGTGCGCGATGTGCCCGTCTATGGAACCTGACCAGAAGACCGCTCCGTCTGCCCCTTCTACATCACTGTTTTTTTGGGTCGCCGGCTGGGATCCGATCCATTGTCCTGGGTGGGGGGCCAAACAGAGGATCCACTTCGGGAAAGTCGTATTCCTGGTCATAATGTTGGTGAGTTGACGTTGCTCTTATATCCAATAGTTCCTCCCGACTGTATGTAATAAAACCTAAGATTTCCTGGGGTAACAATGTAAGAAATAACATAAAAAAACTAAATACTGCATAGTTTCCTAGGAACGCGAAGCGAGGCGGCCATCTCTGTCAGCGCCGGAAGTTAACACCATCGTTATGTTTGGAGGAAAAAGGGAGGCTTGCAAGCCAAAGAACACCATCCCAACTGTGAAGCACGGGGGTGGCAGCATCATGTTGTGGGGGTGCTTTGCTGCAGGAGGGACTGGTGCACTTCACAAAATAGATGGCATCATGAGTGGGGAAATTATGTGGATATATTGATGCAACTTCTCAAAAACTTCTCAGGAAGTTAAAGCTTGGTCGTAAATGTGTCTTCCAAATGGATATAATGGTGATCCTAACTTTTACTCGGATTAATGTCAGAAATAGTGAAAAACTGAGTTTAAATGTATTTGACTAAGGTGTATGTAAACTTCCGACTTCAACTGTACATACCCCACCAGACACGCCACAATGGGTTTCTTAATGCGTCCACCAGGTATGTATAAAACCATGTCATCGTGGAATGCTCTGCCACCAGAGGTTATTCAGGTAAAAAGCAAGTTTAGCTTTAAAAAAACAGATAAACATCTTGTATCACAGCGCCTCTCCTCTTTCTAAAGATCTAATTTAACTGTACGGTATATAGGTACACTCACCAAAAATATCAACGCAACATGTAAAGTGCTAGTCCCATGTTTCATGAGCTGAAATGAAAGATCCCAGATGTATTTTTCTCCACGCGCACCAAAGCCTATTTCTCTCAACTTTTGTGCACAAATTTGTTTACATCCCTGTTAGTGAGCATTTCTCCTTTTCCTAGATAATCCATCCACCGTGGTCCTTCTGTAGCTCAGTTGGTAGAGCATGGCGCTTGTAACGCCAGGGTAGTGGGTTCGATCCCTGGGACCACCCATACGTAGAATGTATGCACACATGACTGTAAGTCGCTTTGGATAAAAGCGTCTGCTAAATGGCATATATATATATAAATGGCATATATATATATATTATATATTAGGTGTGGCATATCAATAAGCCAATTAAACAACTGATGAATCTGTGGGTTTGCACAACTGAAGAATTTCTGCACAAACCGTCAGAAACCGTCTCAGGGAAGCTCATCCGCCGCCATCACCTTATGTTTCAGCATAATAATGCACGGCCCCATGTCACAAAGATCTGTACACAATTCCTGGAAAATGTCCCAGTTCTTCAATGGCCTGCATATTGACCAAACATGTCACCCATTGAGCATGTTTGAGATGCTCTGGATCGACGTGTACAACAGCGTGTTCCAGTTCCCGCCAATATCCTGCAACTTCGCACAGCCATTGAAGAGTAGTGGGACAACATTCCACAGGCCACAATCAACAGCCTGATCAACTTTATGCAACAGAGATGTGTCGTGCTGCATGAGGCAATTGGTGGTCACACCGGATACTGACTGGTTTTCTGACCCACACCCCTATATTTTTTAAAAAGGTATCTGTGACCAGCAGATGCATATCTGTATTCCCAGTCATGTGAAATCCCGAGATAAAGGCCTAATTCATTTACTTAAATTGACTGATTTCCTGTAACTCAGTAAAATCTTTGAAATTCTTGCTTGTTGCATTTATATTTTTGTTTAGTGTATATGAATAGTGTTAAAATAGTATTTTTGTTGTCTCTCGGTGTCTTACCAATATATAACTTTTATTAAGGATTTAATGTAATATCTTATAATGTTCTTGTTCTGTACTTTGTCATGTAATTGTACTTTATGTAGACCCCAGGAAGAGTATCTGCACGTGCAGTAGCTAATGGGGATCCTAATAAGCTAAACTATCCACACAGAGCCACCTCCAACCCCCAAGCTTCTAAAGAAAACCTTGCAGCAGCCTGGGACCCTTGTCACCCATCAGATCGAGGAGGGCCTCCCCATGAAGAGAGCCGATAACCTGGTAACAGACAGTAACTCCATCCCCCTGCCTGAGAGGGCCTCCAGTGGTTCTACTGATAGAGACCTGGGAGAGGGCCTTCAGAGGGAAAGCCAGGCTGCTAAACCTGTGGACAGGTGAGGTTTATTATTTTATTGAATATCAACCATGTACTACAGCTGACTACTGATTCCTAATTGATTACTGTCTATCTCTTGTGTAGATCAAACATATAGAACTCTATCTGTGATATATACACTTCTAAGATGTCTGGATGCCTCTGTACAGACTACAGACAGGCTGATGTCTAAGCTCCCCTGGCCTTTGAAAGAAAATAGTGTGTCTTTCTGTCCGAGGACATTCTGCATTCTTCATGATGTCACTCATTTACATTTACATTTAAGTCATTTAGCAGACGCTCTTATCCAGAGCGACTTACAAATTGGTGCATTCACCTTATGACATCCAGTGGAACAGTCACTTTTACAATAGTGCATCTAAATCTTAAAGGGGGGGGTGAGAGGGATTACTTATCCTATCCTAGGTATTCCTTAAAGAGGTGGGGTTTCAGGTGTCTCCGGAAGGTGGTGATTGACTCCGCTGTCCTGGCGTTGTGAGGGAGTTTGTTCCACCATTGGGGGGCCAGAGCAGCGAACAGTTTTGACTGGGCTGAGCGGGAGCTGTACTTCCTCAGTGGTAGGGAGGCGAGCAGGCCAGAGGTGGATGAACGCAGTGCCCTTGTTTGGGTGTAGGGCCTGATCAGAGCCTGGAGGTACTGAGGTGCCGTTCCCCTCACAGCTCCGTAGGCAAGCACCATGGTCTTGTAGCGGATGCGAGCTTCAACTGGAAGCCAGTGGAGAGAACGGAGGAGCGGGGTGACGTGAGAGAACTTGGACACCAGATGGGCTGCGGCATTCTGGATGAGTTGAAGGGGTTTAATGGCACAGGCAGGGAGCCCAGCCAACAGCGAGTTGCAGTAATCCAGACGGGAGATGACAAGTGCCTGGATTAGGACCTGCGCCGCTTCCTGTGTGAGGCAGGGTCGTACTCTGCGGATGTTGTAGAGCATGAACCTACAGGAACGGGCCACCGCCTTGATGTTGGTTGAGAACGACAGGGTGTTGTCCAGGATCACGCCAAGGTTCTTGGCGCTCTGGGAGGAGGACACAATGGAGTTGTCAACCGTGATGGCGAGATCATGGAACGGGCAGTCCTTCCCCGGGAGGAAGAGCAGCTCCGTCTTGCCGAGGTTCAGCTTGAGGTGGTGATCCGTCATCCACACTGATATGTCTGCCAGACATGCAGAGATGCGATTCGCCACCTGGTCATCAGAAGGGGGAAAGGAGAAGATTAATTGTGTGTCGTCTGCATAGCAATGATAGGAGAGACCATGTGAGGTTATGACAGAGCCAAGTGACTTGGTGTATAGCGAGAATAGGAGAGGGCCAAGAATAGAGCCCTGGGGGACACCAGTGGTGAGAGCGCGTGGTGAGGAGACAGATTCTCGCCACGCCACCTGGTAGGAGCGACCTGTCAGGTAGGACACAATCCAAGCGTGGGCCGCGCCGGAGATGCCCAACTCGGAGAGGGTGGAGAGGAGGATCTGATGGTTCACAGTATCGAAGGCAGCCGATAGATCTAGAAGGATGAGAGCAGAGGAGAGAGAGTTAGCTTTAGCAGTGCGGAGCGCCTCCGTGATACAGAGGAGAGCAGTTTCAGTTGAATGACTAGTCTTGAAACCTGACTGATTTGGATCAAGAAGGTCATTCAGAGAGAGATAGCGGGAGAGCTGGCCAAGGACGGCACGTTCAAGAGTTTTGGAGAGAAAAGAAAGAAGGGATACTGGTCTGTAATTGTTGACATCGGAGGGATCGAGTGTAGGTTTTTCAGAAGGGGTGCAACTCTCTCTCTCTTGAAGACGGAAGGGACGTAGCCAGCGGTCAGGGATGAGTGGATGAGCGAGGTGAGGTAAGGGAGAAGGTCTCCGGAAATGGTCTGGAGAAGAGAGGAGGGGATAGGGTCAAGCGGGCAGGTTGTTGGGCGGCCGGCCGTCACAAGACACGAGATTTCATCTGGGAGAGAGAGGGGAGAAAGAGGTCAGAGCACAGGGTAGGGCAGTGTGAGCAGAACCAGCGGTGTCGTTTGACTTAGCAAACGAGGATCGGATGTCGTCGACCTTCTTTTCAAAATGGTTGACGAAGTCATCTGCAGAGAGGGAGGAGGGGGGGGGAGGAGGATTCAGTAGGGAGGAGAAGGTGGCAAAGAGCTTCCTAGGGTTAGAGGCAGATGCTTGGAATTTAGCGTGGTAGAAAGTGGCTTTAGCAGCAGAGACAGAGGAGGAAAATGTAGAGAGGAGGGAGTGAAAGGATGCCAGGTCCGCAGGGAGGCGAGTTTTCCTCCATTTCCGCTCGGCTGCCCGGAGCCCTGTTCTGTGAGCTTGCAATGAGTCATCGAGCCACGGAGCGGGAGGGGAGGACCGAGCCGGCCTGGAGGATAGGGGACATAGAGAGTCAAAGGATGCAGAGAGGGAGGAGAGGAGGGTTGAGGAGGCAGAATCAGGAGATAGGTTGGAGAAGGTTTGAGCGGAGGGAAGAGATGATAGGATGGAAGAAGAGAGAGTAGCGGGGGAGAGAGAGCGAAGGTTGGGACGGCGCGATACCATCCGAGTAGGGGCAGTGTGGGAGGTGTTGGATGAGAGCGAGAGGGAAAAGGATACAAGGTAGTGGTCGGAGACTTGGAGGGGAGTTGCAATGAGGTTAGTGGAAGAACAGCATCTAGTAAAGATGAGGTCGAGCGTATTGCCTGCCTTGTGAGTAGGGGGGGAAGGTGAGAGGGTGAGGTCAAAAGAAGAGAGGAGTGGAAAGAAGGAGGCAGAGAGGAATGAGTCAAAGGTAGACGTGGGGAGGTTAAAGTCGCCCAGAACTGTGAGAGGTGAGCCGTCCTCAGGAAAGGAGCTTATCAAGGCATTCAAGCTCATTGATGAACTCTCCGAGGGAACCTGGAGGGCGATAAATGATAAGGATGTTAAGCTTGAAAGGGCTGGTAACTGTGACAGCATGGAATTCAAAGGAGGCGATAGACAGATGGGTAAGGGGAGAAAGAGAGAATGACCACTTGGGAGAGATGAGGAATCCCGGTGCCACCACCCCGCTGACCAGAAGCTCTCGGGGTGTGCGAGAACACGTGGGCGGACGAAGAGAGAGCAGTAGGAGTAGCAGTGTTGTCTGTGGTGATCCATGTTTCCGTCAGTGCCAAGAAGTCGAGGGACTGGAGGGAGGCATAGGCTGAGATGAACTCTGCCTTGTTGACCGCAGATCGGCAGTTCCAGAGGCTACCGGAGACCTGGAACTCCACGTGGGTCGTGCGCGCTGGGACCACCAGATTAGGGTGGCCGCGGCCACGGGGTGTGGAGCGTTTGTATGGTCTGTGCAGAGAGGAGAGAACAGGGATAGACAGACACATAGTTGACAGGCTACAGAAGAGGCTATGCTAATGCAAAGGAGATTGGAATGACAAGTGGACTACATGTCTCGAATGTTCTGAAAGTTAAGCTTACGTAGCAAGAATCTTATTGACTAAAATGATTCAAATGATACAGTACTGCTGAAGTAGGCTAGCTGGCAGTGGGTGCGTTGTTGACACTACACTAATCAAGTCGTTCCGTTGAGTGTAATAGTTTCTGCAGTGCTGCTATTCGGGGGCTAGCTGGCTAGCTAGTAGTGTTGTTTACGTTACGTTGCGTTAAAAGAACGACAATAGCTGGCTAGCTAACCTAGAAAATCGCTCTAGACTACACAATTATCTTTGATACAAAGACGGCTATGTAGCTAGCTACGATCAAACAAATCAAACCGTTGTACTGTAATGAAATGAAATGAAAATGTGATACTACCTGTGAATGCGACCAGGTTGTGAGTCTATTCGGTAGACGTTGGCTAGCTGTCGGCTAGCTGTTGGCTAGCTGTTGGCTAGCTAGCAGAGTCTCCTACGTTAAGGACGACAAATAGCTGGTTAGCTAACCTCGGTAAATTCCTTTACAGGAAGGCCAATAGGAGAATACACATATCACAGAGTTCAAGTTCTAACCTATCCAAAACTTACTTTTGAGACAATGGCAAAATATGTCTCAAGCTTGTATTGATCATTAGTAAAAGTGTTGCAAACGTGACATGGGTATAGCAGCATTATTATAGCAGCACGACTGCAGTAAAGACGTCCTGGAATGCAACCAGTGACGCAAAGTTTGGTGCTATCATCTCGAGCATCCTCCGTTCACTATTCAAACCCGGATTCCCAACAGCCGGCCAGTTCACTTGCGGCAAGTTGCCGGTGAACAGACATTCAGAAGGGAATTGATTCGTGCGCAGCAGATCTCTTTACTGACCATGGTTGGGTGAGAAAATCGTGGGCCCTTTTTCAATTTGCGAAAAGGTAAAGAATAGCATTTAATAACTCTCAAAGGCGATAACTTTTCTTGAACAACTTTATTTGTTGCATAAGTCAATGACATCGCTTCATTTCTGTGACGTCTTTGTCGAGTGCAGGTATTCCCAACTTGTAGTCATGTTGGGCGAGTTGGAACCGGTGTATTTTCTGAATCAAACGCGCCAAATAAATGGACATTCTGGGGAAATAAAGAAGGATATAGCCAAACGTAGCTGCTCTTCTTTGGTATCTTTTACTGATGGCACAAAAGCCATGACAGAGAGATATAGTGGAGTGGTATCGCGCGTGCAACAGTTTCTCCCGAAGCCACTTGGGTACACCGAGAGGCTCTTGCTGCCAAGGGAATGCCTGACTGCTTGAAAGACGTTTTGGAAAAGCGTTTATTAAAGCTTTATTAAAACAAGGCCCCTGAACTCTCATGTACTTTCTGCATTATGCAATGATTTGGGCAGCGACCATGTAATGCTTTTACAACATACAGAAGTGCGCTGGTTATCAAGGGGCAAAGTATTGACACATTTATTTGAATTGAGAGATGATCTTAAAGTTTTCTCTACTGACCATAATTTTCACTTGTCTGACAACTTGCATGATGACGAGCCGATATGGGTGATGTTTTTTCTCCCCTGAATGATCTGAATCTAGGATTACAGGGACTTTCCGCAACTATATTCAATGTGCGGGACAAAATTGAGGCTATGAATAAGAAGTTGAAGCTCTTCTGCCTGCATTGACAAGGACAACACACAGGTCTGACCATCATTGTATGATTTTTTGTGTGCAAATAAACTCAAACTTACGGACAATGTAAAATGTGATATAGCGAAGCACCTGAGCACTTTGCCGAAACGGATGACCCAAACAACTGAATTCATTATCCCTTCCATGCCCTGCCTACAGTCCACTTACTGTGGACTCTGAAAAAGTGAGCCTCGTCGAAATTACTCAGCGGTTATGTGAAAATAGAATTCAATCAAAAGCAACTGCCAGATTTCTGGATTGGGCTGCGCACAGAGTATCCTGCCTTGGCAAATCGCGCTGTTAAGACTAGAGTTCGACCGGTTATGATTTTTAAACACCGATTATTGGAGGACCAAAAAAGCCGATACCGATTTAATCTGCCAATTTTTATTTATTTATTTGCAATAATGACAATTACAACAATACCGAATGAACACTTATTTTAACTTAATATAATACATCAATAAAAATCGATTTAGCCTCAAATAAATAATGAAACATGTTCAATTTGGTTTAAATAATGCAAAAACAAAGTTATGGCTGGTACTGTATGTACACCAAGGTCAATCACTAGCAATATTACAGCAAGAAATGACACGTGGATACAGTTCATGGGATAAGCAACATTTCATAAAGTTCAGAGTAATGTGTGTGTGTGTGTGTGTGTGTGTGGGGGGGGGGGGGGGGGTGAATTAATCAGTTCATAGACCTTAGTCAAAACCTTTTGAATAGCCTGACTGTGCTGCTGTGTTTGTGTGCCAGTTGGCTCCAACAGCATGCCTTCTCTCCCCAGTACCCCTATTAATCCTTATTATATCCAGGCAGCGTGATGAAAAGGCCTTATTCTGAGCTAAACCACGAACATGAACAGACTTTGTTAACAGCAAAGAATACTATGTGTATGGAGACAAGATTAAAAGACTGTGAGGAAGACTGTGTCGAAGTAACAAACATTTATTACTAGAACAGGGGGAAGGAAAAACGACAGGTCAAGGGCAGGTTACCACGTTATGCTACACTCTAAAAAGAAAAGGTTCCTGGAGTATCCTTCAGGGGTTCTTCAAATTGAAACTGTGGGTGAACCCATATAAGTTCTTCAAACAACCCCTTTTAGCGGATCCTCAAAGAACTACCCCCCCCCCCTGTTATTATTATTAATAATATGCATAGCAATAACACAATATTTTAGTGGCAAAGCAGAATCCCAAGTCCCATGTGTATATCCTCTGGCGTGTTGACATTAATTCGTTGATGTTATCCACAGGCAGAATTTTTTTTTTAAGTGCATGGTGATCGAACATGTTTCCTGTTATATTCATCAGAGGTGTAGGGAGGGTGAAGTCTGTGAATCCCCCAAAATAGTTATTACAAAGATGATTAACAAAACATGTACACAACAGTGTTCATACCTTGGTTTTTGTTGGTAAATATGAATTTTAAAAAACTGTTTTGATAATGGTTTTCATACACATACCTTCCCCATAATGTATAGGCCTATGGGATATTCATTGAAAAGGGATGCTAAATGTGATCTGCATGACATACCAATACCAATTGACATACCTTTGAATGTCTCATCTGTATACCTACAGACACACAACTTTGCAGTTCAGTCATCTGCACCCAATACAGCTAGCCTTCAACATGTTCTTATAGCCTACATATTCTTAACTCTTTGTTTATTGAATTGTGTCCATTTTCTGTTTTTAGAAAGATTTGCAGAAATATGAAAAGATAGACGGTATGATCATAAAAGGGACAAACCTTACCTTAAATTGAGTTGATCTTTAAATGTTTCATTTTAGTGACTGCACCTGCTGTCTTTTCAAATTCAAATCCCAATGTTTCTGTTGGGCAGTTCAGTTCCTGCAAGAACCCCCATCAACTAAGGAGGTTCCTCAATGAACCCCAAATCCTATAGGGTTCTTGGATGAACCTTTTTGGGGGCAATTTTCAGTGCCAAGAACCCTAAGGTTCTTAGAAGAACCCTTGTTGAACCCCTATTTTTTTTAGAGTGTATGTAGTTAAAACCTCTCGTTCTCTCAAACAGAATTAGTGAACATAAAAGTGAAATCAGGAGAAACGACACGGATTATCCAGTCGCAGTACATTTTAATGACCTAAAACATGACATTTCGACCTTTTTTATACATGTATTTTTTTAGATTTTGTGGCATAGAGAAAGTTAAGATGTCAGACAAGGGAGGTGATATAAATAATACTCTGAGCAAAAGAGAATGTTTTTGATTTTCACCCTCCCAGACATTATTTCCTAGAGGTCTTAATGATGAAATGGCCATGCATGTTATGTTGTAAATGTGAACATGAATTAT
This sequence comes from Oncorhynchus gorbuscha, assembly GCF_021184085.1. Lineage (NCBI taxonomy): Eukaryota > Metazoa > Chordata > Actinopteri > Salmoniformes > Salmonidae > Oncorhynchus > Oncorhynchus gorbuscha. Next base: position 37,633,242 of record NC_060183.1, on the reverse strand, counting down.
GCCCTGTTTTTGTCTTGTGTTGTACCCATTGATTTATGAAAACTTGCTTGGTAGGTCGATGTCCTCATTGTGGTTTTACAGACGTGTTTAATACGTTTTATGTACACACTTTATTCAAATATTTATTAAATGTATGTTGTTATATTGGGTAGCACTTATTTGTTTTCCCTCGACTCCAACCCCATTCGATGCGGGGAACGGATGTGGGTGTGGCTACATAAGTGTACTATTTATTTTTTTAAATCACAAAAGCTCTGACCAAGGCCGTGAGGCCGATGCGTAAAGCTTGTTAAAGAGCAGTGTTATTATCAAGAACAGTGTGCGGGTTTCTTCTTTTTTTCTCATTTTACTCATTAAGATTCAAATTCCTTTTGCAAGAGAGACCTGGCCAAAATAGCAGCAAACAGTTTCAAACATTTACAACATAAAACACAATTGCACTACAGTTTAAAAACATCCGTTGACATATTGAACAGGCACATATGTTTTGTGAGGAGTGGTTTAACTAGGGGTCAAAACATTGATGCCCCCCCCCCCCCCCCCAATACATTTTCCACCATAGATTTTACCCTAGCTTTAAAACCAAAAGGACAAGCTCCGGTAGTCTCAAGTCATGGAGAATTCCAGTCCTGTGAGTGTAGGCGATATTTGTCATTAGTTTGCTTGACAATGTGCCGTATGTACACAGGTAAAATGGGAGCTGTGTCAGTATGACCTTTTTTAGAAATACAAATGTACCAATGACTTAGTCTCCAAAGATCTAAGGAAGGCCAGCTCACTCTCATTTAGAGGGTACAGTGATGGGTGAGAGTTTTGGAGATTAATGCATGTTTGAGCGCTTCAGAGTTTGTAACAAACCTCAGCGCCCCATGGTACACAGTGTCCAGCATACAAAATGACGCTACAGGTGCATACATGTACAATGTGTCGCCATAGTCAATTACAGGCAAGAAGGTAGCAGAAACGAGTCTCTTTCTCACTTTAACGATGGTGGTCATCCATGGTAAACTGGTGACATAATCAAATTCGCTGTGAATGAGCGGCAGACTTTATCTGGCACAGCAGCGGGAGGCGTTATGAGATGTAGGTTCGTCGGTTACCAGGTCTGTACACAGCAGATAGATATTTTGTTATAGCAAGAGAAGGAACGGCTTTCTACTGTGATAAATACCTATTGGCAGTCTATCGGCAGTCAGATTCTTGGTGTGTTTCATGCTTAAAGTTAGTAATTTCCACTTTAAAATGTCACACTTAATATGCACTAAGGAAAGACGTGTCGACAAAATGTCCATTAATTATAATCCACAAAACAATTCATATTTCCTGTTGCTGCAGTATTTTCCACCCTATAGGCGGCAGGCGGCAGGTAGCCTAGCTGTTAAGAGCGTTGAGCCAGTAACCGAAAGGTCTCTGGTTTGAATCCCAGAGTCGACTTGGTGAAACATCTGTCTATGTCCCCTTGAGCAAGGCACTTAACCACTTAACCGCAATCTGCTAAATGACACGTGTGAAACTGTCTGAAATTAGATACTGCATCTGCACATGCGGTGTGCCTGTCTCATTTAACAAGGAGCCCAGTGATTTGGATTTTTGTGGTATGTAAACTGTTGGTATGTGAGGGGCTTTTTTGCAAAAAGAATTGCACCGGGCATCGGAATTCAGTTCACAGTTGTGAACGTACGGTTCATTTATCCCTTCAGTACCGTGCAGGATATTATGTGGAATGAAGCTCCGCTGTGGGGCCTAAACACAATTCCCAGTCAATCTCCCCGCCTCCACCACAAGCCCTACAAGAGCTTAGACACGCCTGTAACGTTGTCAAACTTTTGCTTGCCAACAGCACTCAGCACCTCTGAACAGAGTGTCGGCAGTCAGTCTCTTTTGTGTTCACACAGCAAAGACCTCGAAGTCGTCAGCCACTCAGCCTTGTTACGTATACTCCAAACCGGAAGGTGGCAGTGGCGTTGTTTGGCAATGCATTTCCATGTATGGTGCTTTATGGTCTCGTCAGTGTCAGCTAGCAGAAAGCCCTTGTTGTTACTAACCAGATTGCCACAGGTTAGCTGACGACGCCACGAAAACGATGTGCACGCTTCAGTTGGGTAGAAGTCTGTGTGTTGCGATTCTGAATGGCCAGATACAGTGTAGCTAGCGACTATGACGAAAAGCTGCCATTTCGGGAACAGTAGGTGGCTCGTTTCAGCTAGTTTTTTTTATCTCGTTCTTGATGCCATGTCTTGTTTTGACTGAGGTTTGACCAACAACTGTAACAATGTAACAATGCTCATTGTGCAAATGTATTTGTTTTCAATAAACATTGGAGAAGAAATATAGTTTAAATGTTGTCCACAACCTAAGCCAAACTCATCTGTTCTGCCCAATAGTTGGTGTTGTAGCTGAATAACCAACATGTCTATATAACTAGCTAGCAGGATGACGTTAGAAATAATTTAATTCACTCTCCAAAATCGCATACAGCCCATAGATAATGTTAGCCAGCTAGCAAAAAAATGTATCTAAATGGTTAGCATGATATGCTAGTTAGCTGTTGTGCTAGCTAGGTAAAGTAAAGACACTGCATTGACTCTCAGCAGCCAGCTACAGGAGCTGCTTCATGAAAACAAATCTAATTGTGATCTAATTATGTTACTAGCTACAGTGGCTAGATTTTGTTCTTGCAAGATAATGAACGACCTCCTACTGTGATAAGCACCTATAGGCAGTCATATTCTCTGTGTGTTTCATGCTTAACATTTCCAAAATCCCAGCTCTGCTCTGCCATCACTGTTTGATCTTGGTTCACTGTGAACATGTGTAGTGTAGCTGGTAATTTCCATGTTAAAGGACCCGTGAGCATCAAATCAAACTTTACTTGTCACATGCAACGAATACAACAAGTAGACCTTATTGTGAATGCTGACTGTGAAGTTCATAGATACATTTTCAATGTAATTCATTTCCATCAAAAACAATGTGGCATAAGTAATAATGGATTTGATTTCTGGTCAAACAGATGGAAAAGGGGACTTAGAAAACATCTACCAGAAATAGTATTAAAAGGTATTAGAAATACATCAATATCAAAATAAATGGTTTGCCTTCTTTAAGTTTAAGAAACATTGCCTTGTAATCCTTTTTCCAAAAACCCACATACAGTGCCTTCGGAAAGTATTCAGGCCCCTTGACTTTTTCCACATTTTGTTACGTTACAGCCTTATTCTAAAATTGATTAAATAAATTTTCCTCATCAATCTTCACACAATACCCCATAACGACAAAGCAAAAACGGGTTTTTATGAATAACAAAATATATAAATAAATTACTGAAATATAACATTTACATAAGTATTCATACCCTATACTAAGTACTTTGTTGAAGCACCTTTGGCAGCGATTACATCCTTCAGTCTTCTTTGGTTTGACACTGCAAGCTTGGAACACCTGTATTTGGGGAGTCTCCCCCGCTCTTCTCTGCAGATCGTCTCAAGCTCTGTCAGTTTGGATGGGGAGCGTTGCTGCATGGCTATTTTCAGGTCTCTCCAGAGATGTTCGACCGGGTTCAAGTCCAGGCTCTGGCTGGGCCACTCAAGGACATTGAAACGTGTCCCGACGCCACTCCTGCTTGGCTGTGGGCTTAGGGTCGTTGTCCTTTTGGCTCTGGAGCAGGTTTTCATCAAGGATCTCTGCACTTTGCTCCGTTCATTCTTGCCTCGATCCTGACTAGTCTCCCAGACCCTGCAGCTGAAGGCCTAATTTGGTGAAGTGCTGCAGAGATGGTTGTCCTTCTGGAAGTTTCTCCCATCGCCACAGAGAAACTCTGAAGCTCTGCCAGAGTGACCATCAGGTTCTTGGTCACCTCCCTGACCAAGGCCCTTCTCCTCCGATTGCTCAGTTTGGTCGGAGGCCAGCTCTAGGAAGAGTCTTGGTGGTTCCAAACTTCTTCCATTTAAGAATGATGGAGGACACTGTGTTTTTGGGGACCTTCAATACTGCAGAAATGTTTTGGTACCCTTCCCCAGATCTGTGCCTCGACACAATCCTTTCTCAGAGCTCTACGGACAATTCCTTCAACCTCATGGCTTGGTTTTTGCTCTGACTTGTACTGTCAACTGTGGTACCTTTTATATAGACAGGTGTGTGCCTTTCCAAATCACGTCCAATCAATTGAATTTACCACAGGTGGACTCCAATTAAATTGTAGAAACATCTCAAGGATGGTTAATGGAAACAGGATGGACCTGAGCTCAATTTCATGTCTCATAGCATCGAATCTGCATACCTATGTAAATAAGGTATTTCTGTTGTTAAAAAAAAAAATGTATAAAAAAATCCACAAACCTGTTTTCACTTTGTCATTATGGGGTATTGTGTGTAGATTGCTGAGGAGATTGTTTTAATTAATCCATCTAAGGATAAGGCTGTAACTTAAGAAAATGTAGAAGAAGTCAAGGGGTATGAATACTTTCCGAAGGCACTGCCTTTAAGATATTTTCAAACGTTCCTCCCATATAAGGAATTGTTCCCAGAAGTCACAAGTAAAGGTAGACTTATCAATTAAAAGGGAAACCTGTTTCAGTACAGAAAAGTAGAGCATAGTTCAGTACAATATAGTAGAGTACAGAAAAGTAGAGTATAGTTCAGCAAGGACAGTAGATCACACTGGCGTAGAGTACAGTATAATGTACTATACTGTAAGCTATTGTGCTGTACTGTGATGTCCAAACTTGTGAAACATAGACAACTATGATTGGTTTCAGATTTGGTCCGGACCAACCAAATTTGGTCTTGTTTGGGTGCGGAGCTCATTAGAATAATAACATGTATAATGTGTGTAAAATAATACCCATATATGCAAAGGATGATATTGCATATTTCTACCTGGGTCGTTCCATGAAAAGAGTGCCTTTTGCTTCCCTTTGATATTTTAAGTAGATGTTGGAAATCAATAAATCTGATTTTTTTTAAATATATGAATAAAGGCTTGTTAAATTGCCAAAATGCAGCACTTTGACATGTCCCTCCATCAACCCTTTGTCACTTCTAGGATGATTTGAACTCACTAAATCTCCAAATATGTCCAAGCTTCACCATCATAGTAAACCCCTAGTTATTTTGTTGCTTTGACAGTCATTTCTGAACATTATTATTGATTAGTGATTCATTTAAGTCTGTCCCTCCATTTTGAGGTCAACCCTTTTACGTGAACTGAACTCTCGTTTGAATATGGTGAAACCATCAACCCTGTTACTCATAGATAGACAGGCTAGAAACGTTTTAACAATTCCATTTTCTGGGTGAAGCTTGCATGCAATTGCCAATCCCTGTTGCACACAACTAGCTTCCATTCCCCCTGTCACAGTGGGATTTATGGCTGATTTAATAAGAAACCTGTTACGGTCAACCCTGTTATTTTATTTGGCACTTAATAGTTACTTACAATAGTCATTACTTTTTTATTTAACCTGTTGAAATGGGAAAATGTGCTCATTATGGCAGAATGTGTAACGGTTTTCTTCCGTTGAAGGAGAGGAGGACCAAAATGTAGCGTGGTTAGTGTTCAACATGTTTAATAAGGACAATAAACGTGAACACTATTAAATACAAAACAACAAATGTGAAAAAAACGAAACAGTCCTATCTGGTGCATAGACACAAAGACAGAAGACAACCACCCACAAAACCCAACACAAAACAGGCTACCTAAATATGGTTCCCAATCAGAGACAATGACTAACACCTGCCTCTGATTGAGAACCATATCAGGCCAAACATAGAAATAGACAAACTAGATATACAACAGAATGCCCACTCAGCTCACGTCCTGACCAACACTAAAACAAAGAAAACACAAAAGAACTATGGTCAGAACGTGACAGTACCCCCCCTCCCCCAAGGTGCGGACTCCGGCCGCAAAACCTGAACCTGTAGGGGAGGGTCTGGGTGGGCATTTGTCCGAGGTGGCGGCTCTGGCGCACCATAGTCTTTGTCCGCTTTAGTCTCCACCTAGGAACGGCGACCCTCTCCGCCGACCTAGGATTGGCAACCCTACTAAAGGGCCCCACTGGACTAAACAAACTCCTCCGGACTGAGGGGTAGCTCAGGACTGAGAGAGAGCTCAGGCTGGTTGACGGCCCTGGCACCTTCTGGCTGACTGACGGCTCTGACAGATCCTGGCTGAATGGCGGCTCTGGCAGATCCTGGCTGAATTGCGGCTCTGGAAGATCCTGGCTGAATGGCGCCTCTGGCAGATCCTGGCTGAATGGCGGATCCTGGCTGCTCTGGCGGCTACTTGCAGACTGGCGGCTCTGGCGGCTCATTGCAGACTGGCGGCTCAGGACAGACGGGAGACTCTAGCAGCTCTGGACAGACGGGAGACTAGCAGCTCTGGACAGATGGGAGACTCTAGCAGCTCTGGACAGGCGGGAGACTCTAGCAGCTCTGGACAGGCGGGAGACTCTAGCAGCTCTGGACAGGCGGGAGATTCTGGCAGCGCTGGAAAGACGGGAGCACCCGTAGGGATGAGATGGAGAGACAGCCTGGTGCGGGGGGCTGCCACCGAAGGGCTGGTGCGTGGAGGTGGTACTGGATAGACCGGACCGTGCAGACGGACTGGAGCTCTTGAGCACCGAGCCTGCCCAACCTTACCTGGTTGAATGCTCCCAGTCGCCCTGCCAGTGCGGCGAGGTGGAATAGCCTGCACTGGGCTGTGCTGGCGAACCGGGGACACCATGCGTAAGGCTGGTGCCATGTATGCCGGCCCAAGGAGACGCACTGGAGACCAGATGCGTAGAGCCAGGCTTCATGGCACCTGGCTCGATGCCCACTCTAGCCCAGCCGACACGAGGAGCTGGTATGTACCGCACCGGGCTATGCACTCGCACTGGGGACACCGTGTGCTCCATAGCATAACACGTTGCCTGCCCGGTCTCTCTCGCTCTCCGGTAAGCACAGGAAGTTGGCGCAGGTCTCCTACCTGGCTTCGCCACACTCCCTGTGTGCCTCCCCCCAAGACATTTTTGGGGCTGCCTCTCGGGCTTCCTTGCCAGCCACGTTCCCTCATATTGCTGGCTCCTCTCTCCGGCTGCCTCCGCTCTCCTAGCTGCCTCCACCTGTTCCCATGGGAGGCGATCCCTTCCAGCCAGGATCTCCTCCCATGTGTAGCAACCCTTGCCGTTCAAAACGTCCTCCCTACTAACTATGTTTAATTGTTACCCGATTTTAAATGAATCATGTAACAATTAACTCATTGGGAATTTGGAGCACCACGGAAGAAGTTGTTTAACGAGTTACCATTTCCCAAATTAAACTCATGATGATATACCTCCTATCAGTCTCATTGTGAACGTTGCAGACTTCTTGAATCCGCAAGAATCCCAGCCTTTTCTGATAATTCAGTTCTACACATTGATTTCATTATTTATTTACTAACTAAATAAATATAACACAGAATACACAAACGCACGAGACAAAAGTCCCTAGTGGACTGACAAGATATGACGGCTTGTTAAAGAATGGAGAGGGGGTGGGGAAAGAGAGATACAGTGGCTTGTGAAAGTATTCACCCCCTTGGCATTTTTCCTATTTTATTGCCTTACAACCTGGAATTAAAATATATTTTTGGGGGGTTTGTATCATTTGATTTACACAACATGCCTACCACTTTGAAGATGCAAAATATTTTTCTTGTGAAATAAACAAGAAATAAGACAACTTGAGCGTGCATAACTATTCACCCCCCCAAAATCACTACTTTGTAGAACCACCTTTTGCAGCAATTACAACTGCAAGTCTCTTGGGGTATGTCTCTATAAGCTTGGCACATCTAGCCACTGGAATTTGTGCCCATTCTTCAAGGCAAAACTGCTCCAGCTCCTTCAAGTTGGATGGTTTCTGCTGGTGTACTGCAATATTAAGTCATACCACAGATTCTCAATTGGATTGAGGTCTGGGCTTTAACTAGGCCATTCCAATACATTTAAATGTTTCACCATAAACCACTCAAGTGTTGCTTTAGCAGTATGCTTAGGGTCATTGGGGTCAATGTCCTGCTGGAATGTGAACCTCCGTCCCAGTCTCAAATCTCTGGAAGACTGAAACAATTTTCAAAATTTTCTCAAAAATGTCCTGTATTTATCGCCATCCATCATTCCTTCAATTCTGACCAGTTACCCAGTCCTTGCTGATGAAAAACATCCACACTGCATGATGCCACCACCATGCTTCACTGTGGGATGGTGTTCTCGGTGTGATGAGAGGTGTTGGGTTTGCGCCATTTTCCTTGATGGCCAAAAAGCTACATTTTAGTCTCATCTGACCAGAGTACCTTCTTCCATATGTTTGGGGAGTCTCCCACATGCCTTTTGGCGAACACCAAACGTGTTTGCTTATTTTTTTCATTAAGCAATGGCTTTTTTCTGACCACAAATCCGTAAAGCCCAGCTCTGTGGAGTGTACGGCTTAAAGTTGTCCTATGGACAGATACTCCAATCTCTGCTGTGGAGCTTTGCAGCTCCTTCAGGCTTATCTTTGGACTCTTTGTTGCCTCTCTGATTAATGCCCTCCTTGCCTGGTTCGTGAGTTTTGATGGGCGGCCCTCTCTTGGCAGGTTTGTTGTGGTGCCATATTCTTTCCATTTTTTAATAATGGATTTAACATTGCTCTGTGGGATATTCAAAGTTTCTAATCTTTTTTGTAACCTTTTTTTATAACCTAACCCTGATCTGTACTTTTCCACAACTTTGTCCCTGACCTGTTTGGAGAGCTCCTTGGTCTTTATGGTGCAGCTTGCTTGGTGGTGCCCCTTGCTTAGTGGTGTTGCAGACTCTGCAGCCTTTCAGAACAGGTGTATATATACTGACACTTAGATTGCACACAAGTGGACTTTATTTAACTAACTATGTGACTTCTGAAGGTAATTGGTTGCACCAGATCTTATTTAGGGGCTTCCTAGCGAAGGGGGTGAATACATATGCACTCACCACTTTTCTGTTTTTCATTTTTGAGAATTTTCTGAAACAAGTCATTTTTAAAATTTCACTTCACCAATTCGGACTATTTTGTGTATGTCCATTACATGAAACCCACATACAAATCTATTTATATTACAGGTTGTAATACAACAAAATAGGAGAAACGCCACGGGGGGTGAATACTTTTGCAAGGCACTGTAGAGAAAGGGACATTTATCGTGGATACATTCTATAACCATTCTCACATTAATCATATACCTTGCAAACGAACCACTGCCCGTCTGGGTAAGAAATGTAAAGTATTTACGTGTAGATGTCTTTGTTCGTCGTCTCTCTGTTGCAACCAATCAGTTTTTCTATTGGAAGGTCTTGATAGGTGTAAGGCTCTGGTTGTCCACCAGAGGTCACAATGTCCTTCGTAGTTTTCCTGGTCTTGTAGTGGAGTGTTCAAACAGAACAGATCTTCAGATGCACCAATGGTTGTCTGATATGGGATCTTCCCCTTCCTTTCTCGGGTAAATAGTCAAAGTTCTTGATCCCTTTACATGCACATGTGCAATGGTCATGAAAACTAAGGTCTCGTTAGAAAACTAAAATCATTCCTATTTTAACAAAAATAGTTTTATCGTTTTTCGTATTTCCTACACAACGTAAAGGATGTAAACCTGACATACACAGTGTGAAAGCTCTTCAAATTACAGTATTTTGGTTATACAGTTTTGAATAACATCACAAAATGAAAAGCAATATGACATGATTATTCTTTAGCTCCTCACTGACCATTCGTAGCATTCATATCTTAAAATATTGTTCCAATATTCACTTTTTTGGAAGTTATGGTTTTGTCCTCCAGGAAACGTTTGCCGCCAAAGGCATTGCTTTGGTTGATACTGAAGAGCAGGAGTGGGTTCTCTGCTGCAGAAGATTTACGATTGACGTGAGGTGTCATAAAACCGCCCCAGCCCCTCCTGTGGGAGAGAGAGGGGTCTGGCTATATGTCAGCCATTTGCCAAGCTGATCTGAGGCCTTGGATCCTCGATCAGGAGAGTCATTATACTTTTTGAAACTTTTAAATCAATGGTTTTTATTTGGCATACATTTTAAAGTAAAAAAATCTGGAATTGCCCAGCTCCGCTACAGGGCCTATGTAATGTAATGTGACGTGACTGGGCATACAGCTCCTCTGTGTGTGTGTGTGTGTGTGTGTGTGTGTGTGTGTGTGTGTGTGTGTGTGTGTGTGTGTGTGTGTGTGTGTGTGTGTGTGTGTGTGTGTGTGTGTGTGTGTGTGTGTGTGTGTGTGTGTGTGTGTGTGTGTGCGCTTTTTTTGTTGTGTGTGGACAATGAGAACTAACAGGGTGTTTGAACTCTGTCCTCAGTGGGCATGTAATTACCCTCTCTGATGGGCAGGGTCATATGATCTAGCTGCACTGTGGGGCCTACAGCTGCACCATGAGGCCTATACAGTATGTCTCCTCCCAGCTCCACTGTGGGGCCTTGACATTTGATCTCTCTTCATGTGAAGTGTAAGTGTTATGTGGAAATGTTAATAGGGCCCTTGAGATTTGAGGGATCGTACCCTGCTTCTCTACAAGACCCTGATACGCGATCTCTTACCCCCTGAGATACAGTTAAACGCACTGTAGCATCTCCATGGGGAACATGCCCACCGTGTGTGGTACGGTATATGTTTACCATTGTACATCTGCACACACATTGATAAAGTTCTCTCTGTCCTCTTCCCGACAGTCACATGGACCATATAGACAACAAGACTGAATATGTCAAGGTAAGACTTGTTTTTGTCTTTCCTTTTATTCCTCCTACACTATGTCTTTCTGTTAGTTTTGTAGGCCGGTTCTGCTAGCATCATGGTTCCTACTCAGAAGGCCCAGAAATGGCTTCGGCGTCTGCGAAAAGGAAGGGACTGAGAGTTAAAAACCCATCTGAGCAAGGGGTAACCATTTAGCATCAGTGTGAGTTGTTCTTTCTAGAGTTGGTCTTTTCCAGTTGATCTCCTCACCCTGCTTTGGCTTTGTAGTGAGGTTTAAGGGGACCTATAGTTGAGCTCCCGACTCTAGGACCAGTGTTTGTAATTGAATTAGGATCAGTAGCACAAAGAGGCTCTGCCCCCCCCCCTGCTCCGCTCTGCTACAGTCGAATGGCTGCTGATGAATGAAGTTTGTTTCCATGGGCAACTGAGCAGGAAGCAGGATCTTTGCCAAAGGCCTTGTTTCTAAACAAATAAGATGTGGAGTACCTACCTACACATGCCAAACTCTCCAAACCTTCTGTTGTTTTGCATTTTTTTACTTATTTAAAAAAATGTATATAAGTTGAACTGTCTTAGAGTAAGTGACTTCACAAACCATAATGTAGTACTCTGCAGAATTCAGACTTGAGGGTCTTAAAAAAAAAAAAGCAATTTTCTCTAGTTATATTGGATTTTCATTTTAATGTGGTCTTTGAAATGTAATTGTAGTTGATTACATTCCTGCGCTTCTGCGATTATGCCCATATCAGCAGTCTCTCTCAGCGTTTTAGCCTAATTCATTCTGCCATTTAGGAAATGTAATCCAAAGTCAACAGCGCTGCTTCAGCACTTCTGAGTCCCAGTGTGCTGAGTGTAGTTCAGGACCAGGCCACTAGATGACACTGTAAGCCTGGTTTCTGGGTTGAATCCATCCACAAAAGTGCTCATTTCTGACTGAACACTTGGGATCCATTGTCTGTTTTTCGTTGGAACTCAAAAATAACTGGTGTCAGAAGCAAGTACTAACACTGACCCATATATCCATCTGGTGTAAAACAGTCTCTATCGCTCTCTGTGCAGTGATACCTCTCCCCTTCCAGTTTCCTCACCCACCCATACTCACCCTCCTCCCCTCTCCTCTCCTCCTCTCCACTTCCCCTCCTCTGAGCCTCTCCTCTCTCTTTCTCCTCCTCTCTCACCCTCCTCCCCTCTGATGCCCCGTGTTGCCGTCCCTCGTTTTCTCAACACGCTTCTCTCTGAAACATTTATGTCACTTATGTTTAAATAAACACTTGACCTGAATGTTCAATGTTATGATACAGATCTCTCAGGCGGAAGAAGACTGCCAGGCCCAGCCTGAACTGGACTGGGCTGGCCTGGACTCGACTAGACTGGACTGGCCCGGCCTGGACTGTGTAAGTTTTACACTGGGTGGAAGCAAAGTGCTTTATTTAATCAGCAATCTGAAAAAACAAATGACAGATTGTGGTTTTTAAATATCATTCTACATATGCTGGAAGAAACTCGACTTGGACATCTCTTTCACTGAGATGCAGTGCCTTAGATCGCTGTGCCACTCGGGAGCCCGAGTGGTGTAGGGTACATGTGAATATGGCCTAGATGTATGTTTGTGAGTGTGCGTTGTAGCACAAAATCCTAGAGAGTTCCTCTGACACTGTATCTTTTGTAGGTTTGTATGGGCATAATGGGTCTGGAGGGAGAGGTTGGGCTGCTTTATATGCAGTTAATTAACATATGTCTGGCACAAGACACACTGGTGGATTAATGAAGCCTCATCAGTGTGTGTGTGTGTGTGTGTGTGTGTGTGTGTGTGTGTGTGTGTGTGTGTGTGTGTGTGTGTGTGTGTGTGTGTGTGTGTGTGTGTGTGTGTGTGTGTGTGTGTGTGTGTGTGTGCGTGTGCGTGTGCGTGCGTGCGTGCGTGCGTGCCCGCCTGCATACGGAGTGGGCGCACATGCTTCTTGGGAGAGTGTGTGCCTCATGCATGGTGTGTGTGTGTGCTAGAGGGGGGGGCGGGGGCTCAGCTGCAGTGGTGGTATAGGGGGTGGGGTTCTAGTTGTTTCCAGTTCACACTCCATAGTTTCTCTCCAGTATTACTGCCGGTGTTAAGGCAATGCAGACACACACACACACACACACGCACATAGTCTTTCTGCGATATCGCTTCACCGAGTCCTACGGCAGATTGAGTCAGGCCTGTGCCTTCATTGATCTGAGGGAGTGTAAATCGACTGGGCTAGACTTGCTGACATGTCTCTTGTAGTCTTGGGTTTCCGTCAATTAACAAACTGAGCCCTGCTCAGGTAATCCCTACCATTGTGTCGCTGAACTGTCGCGGGGGCTGCTGCATATATACATTTTCCTAAAGGGTGTGTCATAATGTAAGTAACCTCGTTTATGTTCCTTTTTAAATGCCGTTGTCGATCAGGCGGCCACAGTCAGCAGCAGTCCTGTTCATGAAATCGAAAAAACTTGCTAGGACCCGGAAAGCGTTCATACACTGGCTCTCTCTGAGACTCGCTTAGATCATTTATTCGATGATACGGTGGTAGCAATATATGGTTAGAACATCTGCGGAAGAGACAGAAATGCCAATGGTGGAGGTGTGGCTGTTTTATATATGCCGAGTCATATGCCTGTAGACCTTAGGGAAGGTCTCGTGTGAAATGCTGTTGAAGTAATATGGCTACCGGTTCACCTGCCTCGCCTAAAGCCTATTCTTGTGGGAAGTTGCAATAGACCACCAAGTGCTAACAGCCAGTATCTGGATAATGAATGTGAAATGCTTGTTAAATGAATGCGATATCAACAGAGAGGTATATTTTCTGGGTGACCTAAATATTGACCGGTTTTCATCTGTCCACTCGAGAAAAAGCTCCAAACTGTAACTAGTGTCGGTCAACCTAGCAGGGTGTTTTACGAACGCCAACGGAAAGAAATCATCCACGTGTGTTGATCACATCTTTACCAACGCTGACAGACATCTGCTCCAAAGGCTGTATACGCGCCCGTCAGATGTAGTGATCCCAAAATATTAGCCATGTCTAGAGGGAAATCAAAGTTCCAAAGGCTGGGCCTAATGTAGTGTATAAGAGGTCACACGAGGTTTTGTAGTGATTCCTATGTTGCAGATGATTTGCTGGTCTGTGGTGTGTAATGAGGAGCAACCAGACGCTGCTGGTCTGTGGTGTGTAATGAGGAGCAACCAGACGCTGCTGGTCTGTGGTGTGTAATGAGGAGCAACCAGACGATGCTGGTCTGTGGTGTGTAATGAGGAGCAACCAGGCCGCTGCACTTGACTCATTTATGAAATAGCTTATTCCAGTTAGTAATAAGCGTGCGCACATTTAAGAACGTGACTGTTAGAGGAATTGAAAAAATGGGATGGTTGAGAGGGATGAGGCCAACGGGGTGTTCGTCTGACTGCACAGCTGATCATCATGGCAGCAGTTAATGGGGATCCTAATACAGTACACACACTGTCTGTGGGCCAGGAACAGTGGTGGGAAAAGTACTCAATTGTCATACTTGGGTAGAAGTAAAAGATAACTTTAATAGAAAATGACTCCAGTAAAAAAATAAAAGTTACCCAGTGAAATAGTACTTGAGTAAAAGTAGTTGGTTTTAAATATACTCATGCATCAAAAGTAAATTGGAATTGCTTAAATATATATCATTATCAAAAGTAAAAGTATGGATTCATTCGAATTCCTTATGTTATGCAAACCAGACGGCACCATTTTCTTGTTTTTAATTCATTTAAGCATAGCCACTAGCACACTCAGACATTCATTTACAAACGAAGCGTTGTTGTGTTTAGTGAGTCCGCTAGATCAGAGGCAGTAGGGATGACCAGGGATGTTCTCTTGCGTGAATTGGACCATTTTCCTGTCAAAATGTAGCAAGTACTTTTGGGTGTCAGAGAAAATGTATGGAGTAAAAAGTACATAATTTTCTTCAGGGATGTAGTGAAGTAAAAGTAGTCAAAAATATGAATAGTAAAGTACAGATACCATGAAAAACTACTTAAGTAAAAATACTTTAAAGTACTACTTAAGTACTTTACACCTCTGGCCAGGAAGAACAGGCATAGTCTACTTAGTGCAGGTCTAATTGCAGCTGGTTTATGTATTTTCATTAAGCCTATATTTTTGTCATTTAAGCAGATGCTCTCACCCAAAGTCTCTTACAGTAGTGCATGCATGCATATTTATATGGGTGACCCCAGAACCCATGACCTTGGCGTTGGAAGTGCCATGCTCTACCGACTGAGACACATAGATCTGCATTTACATTTGAGTCATTTATCAGAAGCTCTTACAATCAGTCAGTGTATTCAACTAAAGTAAGCTCAAACAACCACATAGCACACTCATTGCAAGGAGAAGCTCCCTCAAACATAGCTGTTATCTGCACAATCTGCGCCAGTGAGAGCAGGCTCCACAGTTCCCATTCAAACCCTCCTCTCTCGCCTCCAACCGCTCTACTGTATTACAGGGCCTTTGTTTCTGAAGGTGTTTGAGTCAAATATCTAGAGGCTTTATATGGATTAATAATGAATAGGAGTCAATGAATAGAAGCAGCCCTAAACGCTGATGGGGATCTGAGACTAATGGATCATCAGATGTACACACACACACACACACACTCCCCAGCTCCCCATTATTGTGGTGCTCCCAGGCAGGGAACAGGGGGAGCAGATTTGTTTCCTCTCTCCTCCATTGTGTGTGTGTGTGTGTGTGTGTGTGTGTGTGTGTGTGTGTGTGTGTGTGTGTGTGTGTGTGTGTGTGTGTGTGTGTGTGTGTGTGTGTGTGTGTGTGTGTGTGTGTGTGTGTGTGTGTGTGTGTGTGTGTGTGTGTGTGTGTGTGTGAGGGGCTCCTGCTCCCCAATCCGCCCCCAGGACAGCGTCAGAATGGGGATCAGTAATTAATATTTAACTGAAGAAGACAGACAGAGTGCAGGGGGAGAGGGGGGGGAAGAGGGCAGGGAGTGTGTGTGGAGAGGAAAACTGTAGAAGGAGAGGGTTTGAGGGAAAGTAGAGAGTGGGAGACAAAAACCAGAGATGGAGAGAGGAAAAAAGAAATAGAGATGGAAAAACAAGATCTGAGATCGGCACAGGAGGATTAAGGGTTGACAGAGAGCAGAGCACAGAAAGAGCCTTTTAGATTGGTCTAAATTACCTTGTGTTATTGTTAAGAGAAGGTGGGTGGGAGAATCAGTGAGTGCAATGGGAGATAAATGATAAGTGGGTTAGGGGGGAGGGTAGGGTGCAGAGAGAGAGAGAGAGAGAGAGAGAGAGAGAGAGAGAGAGAGAGAGAGAGAAGAACAGTGACTTTGCAATGCACTCTCCCATCAAACACACGCACACGCACACACACACTAGCTACAGTGGTTGTATCTACAGTGAAATACTGTGCTTCATGCCCGTCCCATCCTATATGTAATCTATGCATGTTATGCACACTAGCTCCCCTACCCCACCAGGCCCCATGCTCCCAGGATGATCTCTCTACTCTCGGTGTTCGCACAGCCACGGCAGCGGGAGCAGAGTCGTGATGGGATGCACAGACACTGGTATGCTGTCATTGTCAGCGCAGGACGCTCGGGGATGGAGATAGGGAAACGCATGCATCCTTATGGGATGATTTGTGCTCACAAAGTGTAATCCGCCTACCGAGCCCTGCTTTAGGGGGATTTGTTTAAGGAAAGACTCCGCTAATGAATCTCTCCTGTGTCTCTTCTCTTTGTGTGCCGTTCTCTCTCGCTCTGATAGATTGGGTTATTCCCGTGTATTCAAAGACAAGATTAGCACACTGATTACCTCGTGTGTGTGTGTGTTGGGGTACACTACACACACACGCACACGTAGTAGTAGTAGTAGTAGAGGTGACCTCGGCGATAAAGCAGAGGGATTCCGTCAAACCTCCATGTCCTTTCCTGTGAGGTCTCTGCAGTGCAGGGCTATCAAAAGCTCCCGGAATTTAGGATGCTGTCATGACTCCAGATCCGTTGCCATGGCGAGGCGTCCTCTGTGATGTCATTCAGTTCCCCAGGGGACAAAGCCCCACCTCTCCGCTGCTCAAGACGAACGTGACGACTCAGATTGGTGTGCATGTGGCAGTGTGTATGTGTTATTGAGTGTGATGTGTGTAGTGTTTTTTGTTTTTCGCACACTCGCTAAATACGTTGTTCTTGTTTTTTACAACACCCTGCCTTTCTCTGACTCTCAAAAACAGAACATGAATTATGTCCTCAGACACATTCTATACTTAGCACATCAACCCTTTCACAACATACAAGAACACACACCCGCAGACACTTACCCATAGACAGAAAATATTGCAAACAAGTTTTAGATGTACTGGGTGTGTGAGTGAAAGAGTCTGAATGTGTTTGTGTGTGTGTGAATGCATTCTTTGCCCCCTCTTGCCACCCTGCAATTCCTTTCAACTAGGAATAAAGGACAGATTCCTTTGAGAAGGTGCTGAAACTAAAGAGGCATACCTCTCTCTCTCTCCCCCGCTCTCTACCCCCCTCTCTCTCTCATTCTCTTTCTCTCTACCCCCCTCTATCATTCTCTCGCTTTCTCCTTCTCTCCCCTCCCTCTCTCTTTTGATCCTTCTCTCTCCCCCTTTCACTCTCTCTCTCACTCTCTTTCTCTCACTCTCTCTACGGCCGATCTCCCTCTTTCTCCTTCTCTCTCTCTCTCTCTCTCTCTCCTCTCTCTCTCTCTCTCTCTCTCTCTCTCTCTCTCTCTCTCTCTCTCTCTCTCTTTCTCTCTCTTTCTCTCACTCTCTCTCTCTCTCTCTCTCTCTCTCTCTCTCTCTCTCTCTCTCTCTCTCTCTCTCTCTCTCTCTCTTTCTCTCTCTCTCTCTCTCTCTCTCTCTCTCTCTCTCTCTCTCTCTCTCTCTCTCTCTCTCTCTCTCTCTCTCTCTCTCTCTCTCTCTCCCTCTTTCTCCTTCTCCTCTCTCTCTCTCTCTCTCTCTCTCTCATTCTCCCTCTTTCTCCTTCTCCTCTCTCTCTCTCTCTCTCTCTCTCTCTCTCTCTCTCTCTCTCTCTCTCTCTCTCTCTCTCTCTCTCTCTCTCTCTCTCTCTCTCTCTCTCTCTCTCTCAGTATTGTCTCTCTGTGGTCGTGAAGGAGGGGGTGGGTGGGGTCTGCCTTGCCAGCAATTCGACAGCACTCCCTCCGCCAGTGCCTGCTAGCATCTCTCCCTCCTCCTCCCTATCCCTCCCTCCTTTCCACCCTCCCCCACCCACTCCTTTCATCAGAAAGGGATGAGGTAATCCCTGCGAGGGCTCGTGAAGCACAGCCAGAGTGTGAGCGAGAGAGGGAAGCAGTAGGAGAAAGAGCCTGTGCGTAGCAGAGAGAGAGAGAGAGAGAGAGAGAGAGAGAGAGAGAGAGAGAGGGAGAGGGAGAGAGATGACAGTAGCAGCAGAGTGCGAGGGGCTGGAGTCCTGACCAGCAGTAGAAACTGTAGTGTTAGCTAGCGTTAGTAGCATAGCAGCCACACGGTTTTGAGTGAGATGAGCCGCTGTCCGGGCTGCTAGCGAGGAGCGCTGCCTGCCTGCTGTGGGACAGTGACAGAGGAGAGCTGGTGCTGGGGTCCTCAGGGTGGGGTACAGCCGTGAGCTGAGCCGTAAGGAGAGGAATCATGACTGAACGCTGTAGCCTATGGAGCGCCCTGTCGGCAGCCGCCTGCTGTTTCTACAGAGGCTCCTTCATGCAGGTGCAGGTGAGTGAGTGTGTGTGTGTGTGTGTGTGTGTGTGTGTGTGTGTGTGTGTGTGTGTGTGTGTGTGTGTGTGTGTGTGTGTGTGTGTGTGTGTGTGTGTGTGTGTGTGTGTGTGTGTGTGTGTGTGTGTGTGTGTGTGTGTTTGTGTAGGTGTGCGTGTGTTTGTGTAGGTGTGTGTTTGAGAAATGAAAGTGAGCAGTTGTGATTCAAAGAATGTGTTTTTGTTGGAGAGTTTTGGGTTTGAACAGAATCTGTATATTGTCTCGTGAATTTCTGGACATTTCTGTTAGCAGTTTTGTCTTTGCGTGTGAGAGTGAGTACGGGTTGTGTTGGGAGTGTGTTCATTCCTGTTTTGGACCAGCCGCTAACTGGTGATATCATAGATACGACACGGGCAGGCATATCTAGTTGTGCTTGTCTAATTTAGAAGCCGGGGGAAACATGAGGCTGGCTGATTCCTGACAGATGACCTAAGGGGTGTACAGTTGGCAGGTTGTGGTCGGATCATCTATTGTAACAGAGGTGGACGGGAGAGAAGAGCAGGGAGGTGAATTACATTCGATCACCACTGAAAGTCAGGCCGTTTGGATCTGATGGCATGAAGCATCGCTGACGTATGTTGTTATTGAACGTCATGCCTTTTGGATCTGATAGTACAAAACCTCAATGTAGTACGTTGTTATTGAAAGCGTTTGTATGTGATAGTATGAAACCTCACTGTAATATATTGCTACTCGCTGTTCTGGATTTTGTTTTTCATCTCTTACCTGTGTGTAGTCTCTCTCAACTGTTCCTTGTCTGTTGGGAGACTCTCTGTGGCAGTATTCAGAGTTTAGTAACAGGATTTATAGCAGAGTAGTGGCTTTCAAATAAAATAGGACCCTGACGTTTGTACGTGTGTGTTACTTTGGTGCAGAAAATGGGAGTATGCTCAGTGAAGGGGCTCATTTTGGTATTTGTAGTTGGGCCACCAGCCCAAGTCTGATAGATGGTCTGGTAACATCCTCCGTCTGTTGACCTGTGTGTCCTGTTTACATCACCTGATCTCAGACCAGCACCAGGACAGGAAGAAGTGCTGAGACACTGTCTGTCAGTGACAGTTCGAGTTGAAAAGAGCCTCGACTCCAGGGCGATGCTGGAGCATTTCAACCACTACATTCTCAAAAATAAGAATCTGATCAAGGTTAATTTCAGTGCCCCGGGCCAGGGAACAAAATAGCAGGCTTTCAACACTTCAGTTCAACCATTAGCTTGTTTTCAATTTCCAGCTGATATTGTGCTTTAAACTCCCAGCAGAGAGATTACTACTGATCTATGAGTCTATGGGAGTGCGGCATGCTGGCATTGCTGCCATTGTGTCTGTAATTAAGACCACTGCCGTCCCAGTCGGTCTCTAACTGGGACATTGTGACGTTACAGCCCTGTTTGTTCACAGAGCAGATCAGCGCTTGAACCCCATCTGCCCCTCGCTCCCCTCTCCATGCAGTTTGCACTTTGATGGTTTTCTCCGGATTTTTAATCCCCCCTTTCTGTGTCTGCCAGCCAGGCTAACTCCAACCATCCAGGCAGCGTAACCCCAGTTTATCTCCAAAGTGACCCAGCTGGGATAGGCTGGCAAGGCCACAGAGAGTGTCTGTCAACCCCAGAGGCCATGGCCTGGCACCACGGCCCCCAACCAGTGGAGGCTGGTGTCACTTTAAATTGGAGGACCGGCTCAAAGGAATGAATGGTATCAAACATGTCCTCTGCATTCAAGTGACGCTGTAGCCTCCGCTGCCTTCAATCGTGACGGGAGCTCTAAGGGCCACCACAGCCACCAATTATCCCAGGGCCCCGTACCACCAGTTACCGCGGGGGCTCTTTCAACCTCCACATAGTCAGTTAACCATGTTCAACCCCACCCGTCTGACATACGTAGCAGAAGTGGTAGCTGATACTGAAACGTCTTTTTTTGCGTTAGCGACGTTAGGTAGCATTATCCCCGCGACCCTCTGTGTAATCCCCCCCTGCGCCACTCTTCTTGTGTCTCGTCTCGGGCGCTCCTCTCCTCCTCGGAATCCTTTTCACAGCAAATCCTCTTTGCAGCGCCTGCTTCGCCTCTGCCTCGCCCGCCTGCCACTCCCCCCGGGACAGCGAGGGGCTAAGCGGCTGTTTAACTGCTAAAGTTCAAGAGAAAATCAGCCTGTTACTGCGAGAGAGGAAGCTAATTACACTGGGATGTTTTCTCTAGTAATGAGACACACTTAGCCTGTTTTTTTTCTTCTTCTTTTTTGGGGTTTGCTCGGAGTCCTAACCATTAGTGCCTGGGTGCCAGTCTGTATCTACTCTCTTGTCATGAGAATTCCATAAAACGAGAGCATAAACAGACTGTTACCCAGGCTAACTGCTTGGAGTTGTAGCTGGATACAGCGAAGAGGGTAGACAGTGAAGCACAAGGGATTATATATGACCAGAGACTGAGGAATGGTGAGGAATGGTAGGGGTGCTGGGATCTGAGCAGAGCAGAGACACTTCCACAGATCCATAGCCCCAGGTCAGGATTAGGGTCGGTAGCTGCTCCCACTCACTGGTTCTCACCTTTCTCCCAATTAGCCAATCGGTCCTTTGTCAGTTCAAAAAGCTTCAGTTTCTTGTAGTTGCCTCTTTTCAAGCTTTCATGTCAGAACGTAGGATGCGGACTGCGTGTTTAAGTGCCATTCGATACCTGAAATGTATCCCACAGGAACCTTTTGATCCAAAGATATAATGGACCGATCCACCTCTGATTATTTAGTAGGGGTTTAGAGGAGCTGAGGAGGGTGTCACCCTGGACTGTACTATAATGAACCAGTGGGAGGGTGGTTGCAGATGGCATTTTGGAGGACATGAGAGAGAGCTGAGGCACTGAGGCACTGACTGGTGAACATTTGTAAATGAAATAGGTGTGCTGAAACCGGGATATCTACCACTGTACCAGGTAGAGTTGTGTGTTGACAGACGGACTCACCTCAGTCACTCTACTCACACTACTACTACCCACACTAACTGCTCCACCCCAGAGAGACTGTGTGTGTGTGTCCCTCAGAACCAGGTGCTACATAAAGGGATTGGAGGTTGTTGCATGCTTCCATGTATGTGTGTGCCATACAGAGAGATCTAAAGGACCCCTTGTGATGCCTGCATGGTTCCCCCTCAGAAGTCTTTGTGTGTGTGTGGCTCTTTTCGGGAGCAGAGCAGCACAGCACTGCTGAGATCACAGACTTGGTCTGGAACTTACTTCTACCCCCACCTGCTCTGTACACTCCCCAACCCCCGCTCTCCAACTCACTATACACGGCCTCACAAGCTATTCATCTACCAGTAGGTCTATATCCTGTTAAATTCCTCATTATTGAACACTGATAAACATAATTTCATTGTTGACGTGGTAGACCGTTTGCTGCTATGGATGTCTGCGGACTTCTGGTGCCGTGTGTTTCTGACGGCGTTCGAGAGCGAGAGGGAATCTGGGGTGAGGATTTAGGCAGGAGGGGTCAGGGGGAGGGGTTCTATTGTGTGTCCACTTGGCCTTTGACCCCGGGGGGTCAGCGGTTTTCGGGGTCGCCCGCAGGAGGCCAGAGTTCAGCCGGACAGATATGACTGAACCAGCCCTACTGAGCCTCTCTGGTGAGCGCAGAGGCCTGAGGATAAGTGGGCCGAGGGTAGGGAAGGTTATGGTAACCTGGCGGTCACAGCTCTTGGCGTGCTTCTTACCCGTTTCCGTACCTCTTCGGAGAACCGCTTGCATTCAAACCTGCACTGTACACGGCTTTAGCAGTAGAATGGTTTTAGCTGTAGCAGTACGTCAACTACAGACGTCGGGCCCATGCTAAGGTTTAAGGCACGAGTAACCTCGGTCTCGTCTTTGTCTGTTGGGTCTCTGATAAGATGGGTGTGAGCATTTAGTGGGTCAGCCAGGGGAGGTTGAGGTGACGTGGTCCCAGTACTCCTCAGGCTAGCATTGTTATTTATGGCACGACGGGTCACCAGGTCTCCCCTCGTGAAAGACAGTCTTCGAACATCAGTGGGATAGGTAAAGGTTGAACAGAAGGCACGAGTAACCTAGGTCTCCCATTTACGCTGTAGGTTCTCAGGAATCAATCTACCTCACTGGCATTTATACCATAAATAAATCTTCTTCCTCTTCCCAGCGATGGGCCCCCCCAAAAAAAGGTCTTTGTGAGTTACTGGGTACCAGAGTCTCGGTGGAATTCTTAATGTTTCAGTTTACTTTATGAAAGGACCCCAGGCAATTAAAGTGCAACTAGGTGATTTGCGGCGTAGGACAGAGAATAGCTCCACAGCAGCAGGCAACATGTTTGATCATGGTGGAAGAGAAGATATAGGAGATGGAGAATTTATGTTTTTCACAGACGGTTACTGATAACATCGAAATAAAACTAGTAGAACCATTTTCAAAAAAGTAAATCAGAAAACGTTTAAACAACCGTTTCTGTGATCAATTTAATTTAGAAAAAGATGAGATTGAAGATTAAAATGTTGATGATACCCAAACGATTAAAGTAATGGAATCTAACAAAGATACGTTATGGATTAATGAATAACGTTTCATTAGACGTTCTCTAAAGATGAAACAATTCAATTGAAAAGCTTTGAATGCAATTCCATTTAGATGAGACTAAGAATTAGACTATCCTTGATTAGATCGCGTTCAAAGGGAAGAAGAGAATTACCCTGATTAGATGGTTTTCAGCATTCAGAGAGGCAACAGTATGCTCTGCTGAAGTGTTGAGCTGACGCTGAACGTTTAGGACTAATTTAGTGTGACTGAACGGCAGACGCTGATGCTGCTGGTACACACACAAAAAAAACATGCATCTTCATGAGCTGTGCCATAGGCAACACCATCGTGGGGGGGGGGGGGGATCCCCTCATGCTCCTGAAAAGGTGAAGAGACTTCCACATAGCAGTCTCAACATAGAGATGGAGGGATAGAGAGATGGAGGGATAACTGTCCGTCTCTTTAGATACAGTATGTATGCATCTCACCGGAGCTTAGGCAACAGCAACTACAGAAAACGATGACATAATTCTCTGGATGGAAAAATGGACAGAGGAAGGTGAGGAAGGGGGGGTGAGAGAGGGAAGAAGGATGACGGGTAAGGGTGACAACACAGCAGGGTATCACAGGCTAATTTCCCATGAGTGTCTCTCGGAATAACACGTCGATCTTGTGCAGGCAGGGCTAGTGTTTCCCCCTGGGAGTGTACACACACACACACCCCCACACATATTTTAGGCTGCTTTCGGTGTGCTATGAGAGTCCGGACATGCAAGGGCATTGCTGATCTTAAGGGATGTGTGTTGTGTTTTGGAAGGCCCTCCCCCTCCTCCCTCCTCTCCAACAGCGCGAGTTCAAGCCAGCAAGAAGGGCTCCATCTGAACATCACCATGGTGACAGCCTAGTACACACACAAGGACAACACCCACCTCCCCGATATCCCTCTATCCCTACCCCCATCAATGATTATACTGTCTGTGAGGAAGAAAGAGCGTGTGTGTGTTTTAGGAGCATGAGTACTGTACCAATACTATCTCAGTCTGTTAATGTAATGGCCCTCTGTGTCGGAGGTAACCGAGGGGTTACTAGCTGTCCATCCAAGCTTAGCCCCGCCCCGCCCCGCCCTCAGACACTGTGCAAGAGCTGTACCGTAATGTGTGTGTGTGTGTGTGTGTGTGTGTGGGTGAGTGTGTGCGCCCGTGTGTGTCTGTCTGTGTGTGCGTGCGAGATGTGTGGCAGCGGGTACACAGAGCTCTGCTCACTCTCTCTGCTCTGTATGAATGAAAGTGATACCTCAGCGCTCCCGCACTGTCTAGCCTTTCCTCCCTGCCAGCCAATAGCACTCAGCGCTACCTTGCCTCCTGGAAACAATGACATCATCTCTAGCCAATAGCATCGCAGCTCTGGGGCTTGCTGCCTGCTGCAGCTCCAACGATGGTCAGTTGGGACAAGGGGAGAGGGAAGGATGGAGAAAAGAGAGAGACTATTGTACTGACAGTGCAAACGGAAGATAGCAGGACCCGGATTTGAAGCAGGCTATAAAGCTCAGAGGTATTTCTGTGTGCACTCTTCAAAATAAAGGTGCCAGTTGGAACCGAATAAGGTTTGTGAGAGCAATGCCATAGTGGAACCATTTTAGGGTCTCTGAAGCACCTTTTCATGGGATGGTTCTTTTTGAAGAACCATACAAAAATCCCAAAAACAGACAAGTTTCGTCCCTCCAGGACCAGAATTCGATATCCCTGCTGTAGGGTTTAAAGTCTTATTTGCATATTCATATTGCATATACTTGGTGACTTTCAAGTGAATTTTAAAGTTACCACCCATGACTGTGTTTGCTAGTGACACAGACACGGTTCTTGCATTCATTCATTTTCAGTCCTGTGGCCTTCACCAAGTGAGATTTGAAGTGAATATGTTGTCATTTAAATGTAATTATTCAAGATAACACTAGATATTTCATGCCTTCCTGTGAAGGCGTAGTTTTACCATAATACAGTGGCCTGAAACTCTTGGTTTACAGGCCACATCAGGCCTGCAAGCCACATTATGCCGGCTAGCAAAGTGATGTGAAATTTCTATTGGAATCCAGCCAGAGTGGGGATATCCAACATTTGGAATTTTGGGAAGACTAAGATATGAGACCTTAAATATCTAAACTGGAACAACCATTTCAGTAACTGGTGCAGTAAGTCCAAGTAACAGATTGGAATAGTTTAGGAAAATGTATGTCATTTATAGCGTGAGATGAATTAATCAATCAGTGTACATGCAAAAACAGAGAGATTGAAACACAACTATTCTTAAAATCAACTTGCAATAGAGCATGCTGGGAAATATGATAAGTATGGGCGTGATTTGGCTTCCACTCTGGTTATTAACACCAACACTGGGGTTATTTTACACCACTGTGTTTATTTAACTCTTGAATCAACACTAGAAATGTTACACTGAAAAACCAACGCTAGTTAACATAGTGAAAGGGACACATCTGCAGGCTCCCATACATTTTCAAGAACCTTTTTAGAATTCTGAAGAACAGTGGATGTCAAGAACCCCACACTCGATGTTCTTTATCGGGCAAGACATGGTTCTATCACGGCCACGGGTACTATAACAGCCAGACAGGGCTGTGTGTGTGCGTGTATTCGGCCCATCAGAGGACCTGGCTAATTCACACCCCTGATTTATATGCATCACCAGTCCACCTATCAGATCAAACGCTGCCTCATTACCATATCATTATCAGCAGTGGACATGGGGAGAAGAGGCCGCGTGTACGTGAGGACTTTCTCTAATCTGTTTATTTGATATGTATCATATAGGTATGACAGCTTTTATATATTTAAAGACATTTTTTTTTACCTTTTATTTAACTAGGCAAGTCAGTTAAGAATAAATTCTTATTTACAATGACGGCCTAGGAACAGTGGGTTAAATGCCTTGTTCAGGGTGATTTTTACCTTGTCAGCTCGGGGATTCGATCCAGCTACCTTTCGGTTACTGGCCCAACGCTCTAACCACTAGGCTACCTGACGACGTCTCTCTCTCTCTCTCCTTCCTCCCCCGCACCCGACTTTCCTCCCTCTCTGGTCCCCCCCACCCCCCACCCCGTTCTCCCTCTCCTCCCCGTCTCTCGTATGACCCTGGTCTGTGTGTTTGTGTGCAGAACCCGTCAAGCCCGTCAATAGGTCACCCGGTGTTTGTGTACTGACAGACTTAAGGACTGTATAGCGTTGGGTGTCCGCGTCTGACAGTCGACTCCGGGCGGACCACGGCCTGTCAGCGACATTGATGCTTTTCCTCTTTTTGCCCTCACAAAGCAAAACATCCCACCGCAGGGTGTGTCCAGGTATCGATTAGACTGGCGTGGGCGTGTGTGTCTGCGTATTGTGCATGTGCTTGCCTGTCTCTTCCTGTGTGCTCATCAGCATGTATACACACACACACACACACACACACACACACACACACACACACACACACACACACACACACACACACACACACACACACACACACACACACACACACACACACACACACACACACACACACACACACACACACACACACACACACACACACACACACACACACACACACACACACACACACACACAGGAGATCTTTTCCAACGTTAGCCTTTTGTATGCACTGGAGGGCGGTTACACCGTCGACCCACAAAGGCCCTTGACCACACCAAAAGCATAAAAGCACAGCTGAAAGTAAAAGCAAAATAAAAGGGTGTGACGATCAGCTATTAAAACTATATCAAATATCAACACTTACAGCCAAAGCTACAAATAATGCTGAGGCCGTCAGGGGCTCCCTATATTAAGTCATATTGCTTTGTATCTGCTGTTGTCTTTTGTTGTGGCGCATGGAGACTAATGTACGGGCAACAATAGACGTGCTGCTGTTCTCCGATGCTGCTGTTGTGGTTTGATGTGATGGATGATGATTGATGTGACAGGCCCATCCCTCCGCTCCTTCCTCCTCTCTCTGGTCCATGCTTTCCCTCAGGCCTGAAGCCAGTGGCTGGGATTGGGAGTGGTCAGTCATTTGATGAGGGATGAGATGAGGGAGGGATGAGATGCTGTTACGATGCTCTCATCAATTTTCTCTGAAGGATGGGGATGGGGGCAGGATATATTACTGACCATCAGAGTAGAGCCATTCATTCGGTGTCTGAATCAGAAACAATCCTTCAATCTGTGTTTCGCAATCTATTTATCCTTAATTTCACCAGGGAGTCTCTAGAGATTAAAAAAAAATGTCTCCCTGAATTGAATGATACAGCAAGTTAGACCAGGGTTTCTTAAACTATGGGTCGGGACCCAAAGTTGGCCCTGGGCATGTGAGAGATGGTTTGCGGGTTATGAGAATACATCTATAATACACACTATTTCGACTTAATTTGAGTCATTAAAGGATGATTTGGGTCACAGGAGGATGGTCAATTTCTCATTTTCTCAAGCTGAAAAAGTGTACGAACCCATGACAGACTGATAGTGTGGTAGGCCGATTTGTCTCTAGCCAGCCCCTTTGCTTCACCATGAAACGGTTCAGTTTTGGATTCCATGCTAGCCAGACCCTTTGCTTCACCATGAAACGGTTCAGTTTGGATTCCATGCTAGCCAGCCCCTTTGCTTCACCATGAAACGGTTCATTTTGGATGCCAGGCTAGCCAACTCCTTTGCTTCACCATGAAACGGTTCAGTTTGAATTCCAGGCTAGCCAGTCCCTTTGCTTCACCATGAAACGGTTCGGTTTGGATTCCAGGCTAGCCAGCCCCTTTGCTTCACCGTGAAACGGTTCAGTTTGGATTCCAGGCTAGCCAGCCCCTTTGCTTCACCATGAAACGGTTCAGTTTGGATTCCATGCTAGCCAGCCCCTTTGCTTCACCATGAAACGGTTAATTTTGGATGCCAGGCTAGCCAACTCCTTTGCTTCACCATGAAACGGTTCAGTTTGAATTCCAGGCTAGCCAGTCCCTTTGCTTCACCATGAAACGGTTCGGTTTGGATTCCAGGCTAGCCAGCCCCTTTGCTTGACCATGAAACGGTTCAGTTTGGATTTCAGGCTAGCCAGCCCCTTTGCTTCACCATGAAACGGTTCAGTTTGGATTCCAGGCTAGCCAGCCCCTTTGCTTCACCATGAAACAGTTCAGTTTGGATTCCAGGCTAGCCAGCTCCTTTGTCGTTGTCATAAACGCTATGTAAGATGGTGACAAAGGAGTTGAGTCTAAAACGGAAAGCGATCTGGTGTCTGTCTGGCTGTAGCATCAAAGGGAGTCCGTTCAGTCAATGTCTGGTCTCATCTGCTCAGTCTCTGTCTGTCAGATCCCTCATGTGTTCCTGACTCCTCATCAAGGACATAAGTCTCTGTTTTTGGGAGGAGATGAAATCTCCCATCATTTATTGGATTTCCACATCTTCATAATTCCAGCCCGCTGTGTCTTTTAGGATGCAACAATTAATTCAAGCCTGGCGTTTATTGATTAATCAATGGGATGCAGCATCTCTGTATTTCTTCACCACACACACACACACGTTCTGCTCCTCTTGACTCTTTCCTCCTGCTGCTTCCTCCTCCTTCTGCCTTGGGGTGGTGGGGAGAGAGAGGAGCATCGTGGGACTTGTGGTTTATCTGACAGTGTAAAGGCCTCCATTTATAAAGAACAACAAAAAGATCCCATGGCCTCGGCTTAACACATTGCCGCTTGTCACCGTGGTAACAGATAGCCTCTGGCCCCCAGCCGACACACCACACACACACACACAAAACGTCCCACACACTGACACCGCTGGGCTAGAGGAGCAGAAGCAGGTTAGTATTGATGAGGCACCAAGACCCACAATCCATCAGGGCCCTGACCCCTGACCCTTGAGAGCCTTTAAACTGGCCATTAATGGGCCATTCTTTTAGTGTGTGTGTGTATGTGTGTGTTTGTTTCTGTGTGTGAGGAGAGGGGCTTAAGCACGGTGTATTCCTGACTACTCCTACATGCCAACACACATTTATTTTGATATTCATCTCACACAGACGGGCAGGTTATGCTTTCACCCAGCAGAGTGTTATATAATTTCTGCGGTCGATATGTCTGTAAACAAAATTAATCCATACCAATTTGTGAACCGGGAATCTTTCTGAATAGGAAAAATATAATAAATCCCAGTCAGAGGAGGTTTGTGGGTTTTTGGGAACCTCATATGACCTGAACAATGAAATTCAGCCGACAGCCATCCAGGGTTTAATCCGGCCAATTTTCTCTTTCTCTGGTGTGTGGATTATCCACCCGTATCCCTGTAAGCCTGTTTGCTCTCCTCTTCCTCCTCCTCCTCTCCCCCCTTCTCCTTTTCTCCTCCCTTTCTCTCCCCGGAGCCCAGTCATCAATGTGTTGCTCCTGTTTTTGTCAGTGTAATGGGCCGACCAGTCTCACTGCTGCACCAAACACACACACACACTCTGATACAGGCTGCTACACAGAGCACACACTGGCAGGCAGGGAGCAGGTGGGAAAGATAGATGGGGGAGGGAGGCGATAGAGAGACAGGTGGAGAAAGAGAGGGGGATGAATGAAAGTAGAGGAAGAGGGAGAGAGAGAGCGGAGAAGGCAGAGGAATGGAGAGACCCAAAGCAGGTAAGTGAGACAAGTGCCCTTTCATTTGCCCTCCCTCTATCCCTCCCTCCATCCTAGCCGTTCCCGGCAGATTACTCACTGCCTGTCTATACTGAGGAGGTGGACCGGAGGCTGTTGCTGGGGCTGGAGGCTGGGCAGTGACAAAGCAAGGTTTTGGGTAGAGGAGACGGGGCCGTGTTATCTCAGTGCTACAGAGAAGTCGGGTAGTTGAGATATGTTGTTGGTAAATGGTGGACCAGGGAAGTCTAATCAGGTCGTGTTGTAGTGCCGCGGAGAGAGCTGTACCTCGGACAGTAGTGTTATGAGTCACGGTTGACTGTGCATGTATGTAGTCTACTGTTATTGGTTAGTGGAGACCCAGACCATGGGGTAGCAGATCAGAGGAAAGCGTTGGCCACACCCAGCCATGTTTTCCTCTTCAGTTCACCCCACTGCACATTGCAGGATCGTCCCAGTCCGGCAAGGCCCAGCCCGGCGTCACGGTGCACATTAACCCTTTCAGTCTCCTCTCCGCCAGCTTCGAGGGAGGAAGGTAGGGAGGGGGGAGCCACCATGGAGTGGGAGGAGTTACCAAGGCAGTATCTCCCAGGTGTGGCCCTGCTGAGTAGGCTAGGGAAGGGAGGGAGGGAGGAGCCACCATAGAGGGGGAGGGGTTACCAAGGCAGTATCTCCCAGGTGTGGCCCTGCTGAGTAGGCTAGGGAGGGAGGGAGGGAGGGAGGCGGTGGGTTGGTGGTAGGTGCTGGTTGATGATGGCGTGGTCGTGCTGGGTCTCCTGAGACGGATAGGGAGGAGGGAGGAAAGGGCTTGGTTGATAATGGTAGATGTGTTGCGTGAGACCTCTAGCCTTGCGTTTTGTCAAACCTCTCAGCTGTCCTCTCCTAATTGGGTAGTCATGCCCTGATGGAGCCTCCAGTCCCAAAACCCCAAGCCCCCTCCCTGTTCTTTCCCCAGCCCCTGACCCCATTGTGGCCTTGCCTCAGTCTCATCCAGCAGCCCCCAATCTTCCAATCCTGGCCTTTCCCCAGCCAGCAGCCCCCCAGGGCCAGTGAAAGGATGGAAGGGGGGGGGGTCAGTGGAGGGAACACAAAGTGACCCCCACTGTGGGGTCTGTGGGGTGGGTGGAGGCTGTAGAGTAGAGGCTGATTCCCCCTGACAGGACTGGCTCTGTGAAGAGTTTATCTAAATGCAAAAAAGGACCTGTTCCCTTTTGGTAGGGTCACAAGGCTGCCTAGCATGAACACACACACACACACAGATTGAGTTAAAGATTACCTATTTTCTATACCAATATGTTTCCAGATGCAGGAGGGAAGCAGCTTGGGGGCATGTTGTGGCCATCCAGAGGCATTCTTTTGTGGGGGGTGTGTGTGTGTGCGCGCGCTTACCTCTGAACATACTCTGCTACCCTACAGGCGTGTTTAACAGTAAAAACAGAGGTTGAGAGTCAGGGGGAAGAGAATCAGCTCCGAGACATACTTGCAGTCCGAAATCATTAGAGCTGAGTGCATCTCTGTATCTCTCTCACGTTGTGTGTGTGTGGTAGTGGGGTGGGAGCCACACACAGCAACTCATTCTTACCCGCTCAGTTAATATTGTCTTTTCCTTATCATCATAAACCACACCCATCAGGTGCAGTATCTTAATCAACTGTCATTAAGAAACCAGAGAGTGGGACAAAGAAGGCTTTGATGAGAGAGAAGGGGGGGGGGGGAAAGAGACAGACAGACAGACAGACAGACAGACAGACAGACAGACAGACAGACAGACAGACAGACAGACAGACAGACAGACAGACAGACAGACAGACAGACAGACAGACAGACAGACAGACAGACAGACAGACAGACAGACAGACAGAGCTCTCTCTGAGAGAGGGAGGGAGATGGAGAGAGGGAAATAGAGCAAAAGAGAATAGATGGATGGTCCACAGTGGGAGTCCAGGAGCGTGTCATATCCTGTGGCCCAGCTGTCAGTCAGTGTGGGGGTAGAGGCACTGAGACCATGCTGAGTGACAAGCTCTGGAGGGGAGTGTGTGTGTGTGTGTGTGTGTGTGTGTGTGTGTGTGTGTGTGTGTGTGTGTGTGTGTGTGTGTGTGTGTGTGTGTGTGTGTGTGTGTGTGTGTGTGTGTGTGTGTGTGTGTGTGTGTGTGTGTGAGCTAGCACTGAGCAGCCCTAAGGGGGGTAGACAGGGCATGACAGAGGAAAGGAATGAGGATTTTTCTGCCACTCTGTCGCAAGCCAGTAGCTTTGTGTGTCTGTGTATACCAGCAGTAGTAGGTGTGGTGGAGTCGGTGTTGACAGCAGAAGGGCCCGGTTATCAGTCCCACCTCCAGACCCCAGCCTGCAGATATATCAGCCAACAGAGGGGATGTAAACTATAGCCTGCAGAGGTGATCCCTACAGAGGGGGCACAGTCGGACAAGACACCCACGAGGAGTAGGGGTGGACCGAAGAGTGACTGGAGGATGGAATTCATACAATGTAACTAGATGTATATCTGGTTGGTGGGAGAGGAGGAGGAGGAGGGAGGGTGAGGGATACGTTGCTCCTCGGCGATTCCTTAGCTAAGCGTCTACATGGCACAATTACTGTATGTGAATGACGTTACCGGAGAAATGAATCAGATGAGCTTGGTGGTTATCCTAAAGCTATGGGATTTACTTTGGGTTACAGTCTGTGCCAGGCTAACTTAAGCCTTGTATGTCCTTTTAACATTCCTGACACTGCGACGTGGCTTCTCATAGTACCGCGAGTCTAAGACTAAGAGACTAGGAGGAGATAGAGGAGATCAGGTAAGATAGGAGCATGTGAAATAATGGGATACGGCTGAGATGGTGGGAGACAGGGTTGGGTGGGAGGGTTTTAAGCAGTAATCCAGGCCCCTAAACCCCTTAGAGGGGGGCAGATGGAAAGAGGGAGGGAGGGATAGAGGGTACAGACCTCTGCTCTGGCCCAGCGGATGGGGAGGAGGTGGGGTCCCCCAATCTCAGGCTGCTACCATAGCAACGGGGCTGGGGTAGGGGCAGGGGGAAGCTGAAAGAGAAAGGCTCTACATTCTATCATGGGTTTGGATCTAAGAACACTTCATGTCTGTTTCAGTGCATCCCTTATTCCTTGCTTTGCATTGTACCATTTGGGCCAGAGAGGGGGTTTGTTTTTTTTTGGTAGTAGATTGCATTTGGTAGATTGCACCTGGTAGATTGTATGTATCTTGGATCCAGTCGAAATTTCTGTGAGTTTGACTGATGGTAACGCCACCTCTGGTTTGGTGATCTGCTGGAGGGAGTGGGGGATGTCATTAGTTGGTGCGATTTGATTGGTCAGCAGTGAGGAAGTGGGAGGGTAGTAGGTGTCTGGGTAAATGAGGTGATGGATCATCCAGTGTTATTATTCTTAACATCAGGGAGTGCAGGGACACAGTCCAACCCTCCACCTGCACCCCCATCCATCCCCAGCTAACCCCCGTATCTCCCACCTGCACCCCCTAACCCCCCCCCCCATCTCCATCCGTCCCTAGCCCTGCGTTGCACACCCAATCTCCAGCCCAACCCCCATATCCCCTAATGTCCTACTCCAGAATCAGCTGGGGGAAAAGAACCAAGACCCAGCCGTCTGTCCCTGTCCTAACTATCCCACCTCTTCAATAAACCTGACACCTACCTCTGTGCCTCACAGACGAAATGAGCAACTTAAAAAGAATGATGAAGTTGGTATGCACTGTAGTCCGTTGTTTTTTTAACCTCCAATGTGATGTAGTGGTATGTACTAGAGGTCGACTGATTAATAGGAATGGCCGATTATTTTGGGCCAATTTCAAGTTTTCATTACAATCGGAAATCTGCGCCGATTTGATGATTTAATTTTTTTATTTTTTATTATTATTTTATTTTTTATTATTATTATTATTATTTTTACACCTTTTATTTAATCTTTATTTAACTAGGCAAGTGAGTTAAGAACACATTCTTATTTTCAATGACGCCTAGGAACGGTGGGATAACTGCCTCGTTCAGGGGCAGAAGGACAGATATTCACATTGTCAGCTCGGGGGATCCAATCTTGCAACCTTACAGTTAACTAGTCCAACGCAATAACTACCTGCCTCTCTCTCGTTGCACTCCACAAGTTGACTGCCTGTTACGCTAATGCAGTAAGCCAAGGTAAGTTGCTAGCATTAAACTTATCTTGTAAAAAACAATCAATCATAATCACTAGTTAACTACACATGGTTGATGATATTCTCTAGCATGTCCTGTGTTGCATATAATCTGACTGAGCATACAAACATACAAGTATCTGACTGAGCGGTGGTAGGCAGAAGCAGGTGCGTAAACATTCATTCAAACAGCACTTTCCTGCGTTTTGCCAGCAGCTCTTCATTGTGCGTCAAGCATTGCGATGTTTCTGACTTCAAGCCTATCAACTCCCGAGATGAGGCTGGTGTAACCAAAGAGAAATGGCTGGCTAGTTAGCGCGCGCTAATACTAATACAAACTTCACTCGCTCTGAGCCTTGGGGTGGTTGTTTCCCTTGCTCTGCATTGGTAACGCTGCTTCGATGTGGTGGCTGTTGTCGATGTGTTGCTGGTTCGAGCCCAGGGTGGAGCGAGAAGAGGGACGGAAGCTATACTGTTCCATTGGTAATACTAAAGTGCCTATAAGAACATCCAATAGTCAAAGGTTAATGAAATACAAATGGTATAGAGGGAAATAGTCCTATAATAAATACAACCGAAAACTTCTTAGCTGGGAATATTGAAGACTCATGTTAAAAGGAACCACCAGCTTTCATATGTTCTCATGTTCTGAGCAAGTAACTGAAACGTTAGCTTTCTTACATAGCACATATTGCACTTTTACGTTCTTCTCCAACACTTTGTTTTTGCATTATTTAAACCAAATTGAACATGTTTCATTATCTACTTGAGGCTAAATTGATTTTATTGATGTATTATATTAAGTTAAAATAACTGTTAATTCAGTATTGTTGTAATTGTCATTATTACAAACACGTAAAAAAAAATCGGAAAAATAATCGGCCGATTTAATTGGTATTGTTTTTTTTTGGGTCCTCCAATAATCGGTATTGGCGTTGAAAAATCATAATCGGTCGAACTCTAGTATGTACAGTAGATATTACTGTATGGTTAGAGTGTTAGCTTTGGCTGGCTTACTGTAATGGCTTTCTGGCTCAATATTGATGTGGATGAGCTGCTGTGTTTAACATCTTATATACATGAGGAAGACGTGTGTGTGTGTGTGTGTCTCAAGACTCCCAGCTGCGTGCTGTTGGAGCCAGGAATGCTGCACTCACTGTACATCGCCCGGCACCTGGCCTCTTCACACACAATGAGATGTTTCCATAGCAACCAAGGCTGCAGTAGGGGGGGGGTTAGATGAATGGCATAGTCTTTCGCACTCCATTGTACTTCCTCTATTACTCTCTCTCTCCCTCTACACACCCTGTATCAATGAATGTCACCTGGCTATTCTCTTCTTCTGTCTCTCTCTCGCTGTCTCTCTCTCACTGTCTGTGTCTGTCTGTCTATGTCTGTCTGTCTGTGTCTCTCTGATGTTGCATTAACAAAAAAGTATTGGGTTTGTGCTTTCCAGGAAAGTAAGGAGTGTGAGGCTATTACTCCAACCCACCAGGGAGGCACTGTAACTGGGCCACAGAACATGGGGCTCAGCCAGAGGTTGGATGGGTGTACCACCCCTCTTTGGGAGTCGGAAGAGAAATAGTTTGAAACACTGTTTCTCTCTCACACACATCCTGGTCCCTCTGACACTTTCTCTCTTTCTGCCCCTCTTCTCTCTTTCTGCCCCTCTTTCTCTCTTTCTGCCCCTCTTTCTCTCTTTCTGCCCTCTTCTCTCTTTCTGCCCCTCTTTCTCTCTTTCTGTCCCTCTTTCTCTCTTTCTGCCCCTCTTTCTCTCTTTCTGCCCCTCTTTCTCTCTTTCTGCCCCTCTTCTCTCTTTCTGCTCCTCTTTCTCTCTTTCTGCCCCTCTTTCTCTCTTTCTGCCCCTCTTTCTCTCTTTCTGCTCCTCTTTCTCTCTTTCTGCCCCTCTTTCTCTCTTTCTGCCCCTCTTTCTCTCTTTCTGCCCCTCTTTCTCTCTTTCTGCCCCTCTTTCTCTCTTTCTGCCCCTCTTTCTCTCTTTCTGCCCCTCTTTCTCTCTTTCTGCCCCTCTTTCTCTCTTTCTGCTCCTCTTTCTCTCTTTCTGCCCCTCTTTCTCTCTTTCTGTCGCTCTCAGTTTGTCAGTCGGTCTGTCTCCCTCTCTGGTCTCAGTCATATCATAGAGAGCCTGGCTATTCCAATTTGCCCACCACCTACTCACCTACACACACACATGCATACAGTGTGTATCTACTGTAAAACCCAATTACAGGATGGTCCGTCAGCTCAGCAGCAGCAGGGCTAGTCTCTCCTGGGTCACCACAGAGATGGGGAAAAGCAATAACTCCACACTTGACCCTGCTGCTCTTTTATTGCCCAGAATCCCTTTCACACAGACACACACTTCACGCCCACTTCACTTCAGAAACGTGACGTCAAATCTAATCTGAGTGGAAACTGCTGCGGTTTTCCTGCCCTCCTCCATCCCTCCATCCTTCCCTAGAGGAGGAGAGGCGAAAGAGAAGAGCAGGAGGAGGAGGTGAAGTAGAAAGTGGGGGTTTAATCAACTTATCTCAGAGAAGAGGAGAGAAGGGGGCGGGTGACCAGAAGCATACAGTGACCCGGGGCGATATGGTATTGATTGTCTGCCTTCTGGAGCCCCTCATCTCTTTCTCTCACTTATACAGACAGATAGACAGCTTCACTGATCGATGGATGGACGGACACACACGCACGCAAAGAGATGCAGTACTTTCAATGATCGTCTCACTTGTAGTCAAAAATCTTGCTTGTACAGATGTAGGATCTTAATTTTCTACGGTAGGAAAATAATCCTGCAGCAACAGGAAATGTGAATATTTACATGGATTATAATGAATGGACATTTTTGTAGGGATTGTTTGTCACGGCTGTTGAAGGAAGTGGACCAAGGTGCAGAATTTTGAGCGTACATTTTCTTTTATTATAAAAAATGACGCCAACAAAGCGACAAATGAGAAAACACCCGTGAAGCTACAGGCTATAAACAAAAGTCAACTTCCCACAAAGACAGGTGGAAAAAAGGGCTACCTAAGTATGGTCTATCGTTGTCTCTGATTGAGAACCATACTTAGGCAGCTTTTTCCCAGCTGTGTTTTGTGGGTAGTTATTTTTTGTGTTGTTTTTCTGCACCTGACAGAACTGTTCGTTGTTATTTTGTTCAAGTGGTTTTTTGAAAATAAATCATGAACACTTACCACGCTGCGCTTTGGTCCTCTCCCTCTTCTTTTAACGGCCGTGACATTGTTACAGTTTCTGAAATGTCAAAGTGGATATGGCAAACTTTAGAACCCTTTTTAAAACTCAAACACACTACAGGAATAATCCCTGTAACAAAAGGGTGATCAAATTAAGATCCTACACCTGTTGAAGTGTACTTGGATAGTGTTTACTCCCAGTGGGTGTCAAATAACGTCATATCTTTCCATTTAGCATCTCATCCCTGTGTCCATAGAGACCGTGTTGTTATTGTTTGTTTTGGTGGTTGTGCCTCTACTGGTAGTATAGAGATGCTGTCAGTGTGTTTACTCCTCTCTATCTCATCTCTCTCTCGCTCTCTGTGTCTCTCTGACTCACTCTCTTTCCCCCCTTCTCTCTCTCTCATCTCCCACTCACTGTCTCTCTCTTTCAGTTCCTCTCTCACTCTGACCCTCTCTCTGTCCTCCCTGGCTGCGTATTTCCTCACAGATCTGGACTCGAATGTAAACGTCTTTTGTCGTCATGGGTGGTTTCAACGTAACTTTAGAACAGTACTGTTGAAATGTGTAATACTGTAAAGTCTTGCATTCTGATTGTGTAACTACGGTTGTTGGTGGGACCGTGGTGCGGGAGTTACGCTGTGCTGTGTTCCTGTGCGTAGGAATGGAGGATGTTAGGTCATAGATTACTATATAACAGAAATGTTAAAGACAGGCAGAGTACTGTAAGCCTACACACACACACACACACACGTACGAAGAGTTTTTATTTAGAAAGGTTTCACAATGGGGGAAATCAGACCTTTGAAATCAGGTCAATGAGGGTTGGATTCCACGTACTGCATTGTACTGTGTGTGTGTATGCGTGCATAGTACCAGTATCACTGCTAGCCTGAGGGGTGAGCGGCTGTCTCACGGGTGTGTTTCCTGTTCCCTATAGTTCTCCAAGGAGAAGTACCTGCTGGAGTCTCCACCAGAGAAACTACGGAAGGAGCTGGAGGAGGAGCTGAAACTCTGCAGCAGCGATATCAGGAGCCATGGCTGGTACCATGGACACATCCCTCGAGAGGTACACACACACACACACACACACACACACACACATACACACACTCAGAGCATACACATACAGAGTACACACACACACACACAAAGAAGAGTGGTTATCTACGTGCATACTGTTGTCTTCTTAGTTAGTGATGTTTCATACACAATAAAAGTCCCATGCGTGCATTTCTTTGCCAACTTATACATCCGCTGTAGTATTTATTGACATTCTTAATGACTAATTTGCATAATGAACAGCCTTCCATATGCTCTTAGTCTTAGACAAAACGTCAAAATCCTGAACTTGTGAAACGTTCACACACACACACACACACACACACACACACACACACCGGTGTGGCCGCACAGTCCTCCTGACACCCATCCGCACTCCTCCCTCGCTTTCTGTCTGTAGTGCGAGTTAAACCATCTGTGAGTCTGTCTCCCTCCCTCCCTCCGTCTGCGATGCTTCAGCACATTAACATAATGCTACATTCACACTGGAGTAAACAGACAGAACAGGGGGAACCCGTGGCTCACCCTCACTGCTAAAACAATGCACTGTCTCCATGGTGATGGGCTCCCACGCAGCCAGCCGCAAGCAGCAGCACCCCTGTCTGTGTCTATCTGTCCCTGCTGGTGGTGGTGGTGGTCTGGCCTGTAGTAACAGCGCTCCCTGCTGGCCATATGGAGAAAGGCTTTACTACGGAATTACACCTTTAGACATTGTGTACTCCTCACTATGTCCCCTATTATAGCATGCCTCTTCATAACAGTTCTCACAGGAAATCTTAGTTGTGTATAAGCTATGTTCCCACACTAGATGTGTGCTTAACATTGACTTCGAGTCACTTTGTGTACTTTTCAGGCATATAGAATAAAGGGTACCAATGTTGTACAGTTACACCCTCATTTACACCTGCATTGTTTGCTGTTTGTGGTTTTAGGCTGGGTTTCTGTACAGCACTTTGAGATATCAGCTGATGTACGAAGGGCTATATAAATAAATTTGATTTGATTTGAAGTCGGATGTTTACACACACTTAGGTTGGAGTCATTTAAACTCGGTTTTCAACCACTCGACACACTTGTTAACAAACTATAGTTTTGGCAAGTCACTGCGTTCATCCACCTCTGGCCTGCTCGCCTCCCTACCACTGAGGAAGTACAGCTCCCGCTCAGCCCAGTCAAAACTGTTCGCTGCCCTGGCCCCCCCAATGGTGGAACAAACTCCCTCACGACGCCAGGACAGCGGAGTCAATCACCACCTTCCGGAGACACCTGAAACCCCACCTCTTTAAGGAATACCTAGGATAGGATAAGTAATCCCTCTCACCCCCCCCCCCCCTTAAGTTTTAGATGCACTATTGTAAAGTGACTGTTCCACTGGATGTCATAAGGTGAATGCACCAATTTGTAAGTCGCTCTGGATAAGAGCGTCTGCTAAATGACTTAAATGTAATGTAATGTAAATGGTTAGGACATCTACTTTGTGCATGACACAAGTCATTTTTCCAACAGTTGTTTATAGACATGTTATTTAACTTATAATTCACTGTATCACAATGGGTCCAGTGGGTCAGAAGTTTACATACACTAAATTGACTGTGCCTTTTAAACAGCTTGGAAAAATCCAGAAGATGATGTCATGACTTTCAAAGCTTCTGATAGGCTCATTGACATAATTTGAGTCAATTGGAGGTGTACCTGTGGATGTACCTTCAAACGCAGTGCCTCTTAGTTGACATCATGGGAAAATCAATAGAAATCAGCCAAGACCTCAGAAAAAAAATTGTAGACCTCCACAAGTCTGGTTCATCCTTGGGAGCAATTTCCAAACGCCTGAATGTACCACGTTCATCTGTACAAACAATAGTAAGCAAGTATAAACACCATGGGACCACGCAGCCGTCATACCGCTCAGAAAGGAGACGCCTTCTGTCTCCTAGAGATGAACGTACTTTGGCGTGAAAAGCGCAAATCAATCCCAGAACAACAGTAAAGGACCTTGTGAAGATGCTGGAGGAAACCAGTACAAAAGTATCTATATCCACAGTAAAACGAGTCCTATATCGACATAAACTGAAAGGCCACTCAGTAAGGAATAAGCCACTGCTCCAAAACCACCATGAAAAAGCCAGACTGCGGTTTGCAACTGCACATGGGGACAAAGATTGTACTTTTTGGAGAAATATCCTCTGGTCTGATGAAACCAAAATAGGACTGTTTGGCAATAATGACCATCGTTGTGTTTGGGGGGGGGGGGGGGGGAGGCTTGCAAGCCGAAGACAACATCCCAATCGTGAAGCACGGGGGTGGCAGCATCCTGTTGTGGAGGTGTATTGCTGCAGGAGGGACTGGTGCACTTCACAAAATAGATGGCATCATGAGGGAGGAAAATTAGGTAGATATATTGAAGCAACACCAGTTAAAGCTTGGTCGCAAATGGGTCTTCCAAATGGGTCTTCCAAATGGACAATGACCCCAAGCATACTTCCAAAGTTGTGCCAAAATGGCTAAAGGACATTAAAGTCAATGTATTGGATGGGCCATCACAAAGCCCTGACATCAATCCTATAGAAAATGTGTGTGCAGAACTGAAAAAGCATGTGTGAGCAAGGAGGCCTATGAACCTGACTCAGTTACACCAGCTCTGTCAGGAGGAATGGGCCAAAATTTACCCAACATATTGTGCGAAGCTTGTGGAAGGCTACCCGAAACGTTAAACAATTTATTGTTACGTCCGTCGTGGAATGAATGAGACCAAAGCACAGCGTGGAAAGTGTTCATTATAGTTTATATTTTGTTGGTGTTTCATTATTAAATGAATGTCAAGTTCTGCAGGGCTAGACAGCTACTGTGCAAAAACAAGATCTCAGGTGGAAAACAGGCTGCCAAAGTATGATTCCCAATCAGAGACAACGAT
Organism: Oncorhynchus gorbuscha; assembly: GCF_021184085.1. Taxonomy (NCBI): domain Eukaryota; kingdom Metazoa; phylum Chordata; class Actinopteri; order Salmoniformes; family Salmonidae; genus Oncorhynchus; species Oncorhynchus gorbuscha. The sequence goes on along the minus strand of NC_060183.1, from coordinate 37,592,268 downwards.
AGACAGGCTGCCTCTGGTTGGGAACCATACCCGGCCAACAAAGAAATAGAAAACTAGAATGCTCACACAGGCTCTCTACGGTCAGGGCGTGACATATGTATGTAAACTTCTGACCCACTGGGAATGTGATGAAAGAAATAAAAGCTGAAATAAATCATTCTACTATTATTCTGACATTTCACATTCTTAAAATAAAGTGGTGAACCTAACTGACCTAAAACAGGGAATTTTAACTAGGATTAAATGTCAGAAATTGTGAAAAACTGAGTTTAAATGTATTGGTGTATGCAAACTTCCGACTTCAACTGTAGATAAAACAGTCTTCTAAAAATGTCACTATAACAATGTTATGTCCCTCATAGCAATCTAGCAATGTTATAATAACTTTAACAATGTTATGAAATAACCCTCCTAATTCCTTTCTGTCAACCTCCAGCTGTCGGAGACTGTAGTCCTGCAGAACGGGGATTTCCTGATCCGTGATTCGCTGATTAACATGGGCGACTACGTCCTAACGACCCGCTGGAACCACGAGGTTCTGCATTTCAAGATCACCAAGGTCCTGGTCAAGTCCAGCACTGAGTCGAAGGTATGTATTGTAACTGGCAGACCTGGGTTCGTGTACTATTTCAGGTATTTGAATGACTTTTCAATACATTTCAAAACAAGTATTTAAATCAAATGTATTTGAAAAAAACAAGTTGCTGAACATGTAAATGCATTTGAAAATACTATCTGAAAAGTATTGTTATGGATTTACAATTCCTTCAAATACATATCATTGGAAGTATTTGAAAGACAGAATTTTCTAATAAATATTTGATTTAATTTTATTTGAAATAACAAACCATTTACAATTATATAGGTCTCATTTCACTGTTTAATCACAATATGCAGCCCATACTTTACATTGGTGTCTCATGAAAGAGGACAAGATGCCATGTTATATATATATTTTTTAAACATCAGAGTTTCAAAAAGCTCGTCAGAAATTGAGTAGCGATCTGTTCTGAAGATACAACCCCCCCCCCCACACCCCCAATGCTGAAAAGCCGCTCCACAGCTTCGGATGATGCTCGGACATGTAGGTACACAGAAGCAACTCTGCTCAGTGTTGGGCGTGTGTGACTGTCTTCCAGAATTTCAGAGGATCAATTTCTCTATTCTGTGGTTGTTCCATGCAACCGAACAGTGTGTCCAAGCGACTTTGTTGGTGGTGATGACTCACTGTGTGGGACATCCTATGTTGTGCTGGTGAACTTTGTGTCCAGATCATTGATGTCCTGCCGTAAGGGCAGCCTTCTCAGTGGCATTGCACTGTGCCAGTTTAAAGTGTGGGATCCAAGACTGAGGCGATCTGGTGAGGCTTCTTCTGCTCATAAACAGTCAGGCACTTCTCAACTACTTCTTTCAGGTTTTTGACACGCTTTTTGTTCGACCTGGTAAACCAATTGGTGAGATGTTTAGTCAGTCCTCTGATGCATGGAATGATGTAGCTGGCTGTGACGATATCAAATCCTCAAAGGGGGTTAGGATGTCCACAGCATCAGCACTGACATACTTCTTGTGCATGGATAGCTTGGTGACAGGCAGTGTGTTGTGCTTTCCTTCATCCGCTTTGAGAGAACCATTTTCGGTTGAGTTCCACCTTGTGACAGTGGCTGGTTGGCAGACAATTCTTCCCTTTCAGGAGATCCTGTGCAAATGTTAGTGGGAGACAATGTTGGAGGATTTGGAAATGGCTGTGTTGAGGTTATCTGCAGATTTAGGCCATATAAACGTATTGAAATGCACAGGAAAAAAGCATTTTAAATAACAAATACCGGTCACCAGGCCGGCCAAAACTCCATCCCACCAGAACAGCTCAAATAAGCAAAGAGAAACGACAGTCCATTATTACTTCAAGACATGAAGGTCAGTCAATACGGAACATTTCAAATGCAGTCGCAAAAACCATCAAGTGCTATGATGAAACTGGCTCTCATGAGAACCGCCATAGGAATGGAAGACCCAGAGTTACTTCTGCTGCAGAGGATAAGTTCAGCCTCAGAAATTGCAGCCCAAATAAATGCTTCACATAGTTCAAGTTTTTATTTTACCTTTATTTAACTAGGCAAGTCAGTTAAGAACAAATTCTTATTTTCAAGGACGTTAACTGCCTGTTCAGGGGCAGAACGACCTTGTCAGCTCTGGGATTTGAACTTGCAACCTTCCGGTTATTAGTCCAACGCTCTAACCACTAGGCTACCCTGCCGCCCCAAGTAACAGACACATCTCAACATCAACAGTACAGAGGAGACTGTGTGAATCAGGCCTTCATGGTTGAATTGCTGCTAAGAAACTACTACTAAAGGACACCAATAAGAAGAAGAGACTTGCTTGTGCCAAGAAACACAAGCAATGGACATTACACCGGTGGAAATGTGTCCTTTGGCCTAGAGTACAAATTTGAGACTTTTGGTTCCAACTGCCTTGTCCTTGTGAGACGCGTTGTGGGTGAACGGATTATCTCCTCGTGTGTTTTTCCCACCGTAAAGCTTGGAGGAGGAGGTGTTATGGTGTGGGGGTGCTTTGCTGGTGACACTGTCTGATTTATTTAGAATTCAAGGCATTTAACCAGCATGGCTACCACAGCATTCTGCAGCGAAAAGCCATCCCATCTGCTTCGGGCTTAGTGGGACTATCATTTGTTTTCCAACAGGACAATGACACAACACACCTCCAGGCTGTGTAAGGGCTATCTGACCAAGAAGGAGAGTGATGGAGTGCTGCATCAGATGACTTGGCCTGCACAATGCCCTGACCACAGGCAAATTGAGATGGTTTGGGATGAGTTGGACTGCAGAGTGAAGGAAAAGCAGCCAACAATTGCTCAGCATATGTGGGAACTCCTTCAAGACTGTTGGAAAAGCCATTCCAGGCGAAGCTGGTTGAGAGAATGCCAAAAGTGTGCAAAGCTGTCATCAAGGCAAAGGGTGGCTATTTCAAGATTCTGAAATATTAAAATGTTTGATTTGTTTAACACTTTCTTTGGTTACTACATGATTCCATATGTGTTATTTCATAGTTTTGATGTCTTCACTATTATTCTACAATGTAGAAAATAGTCAAAAATAAAGAAAAACCCTTGAATGAGTAGGTGTTTCTAAAACTCTTGACCGGTAAGTGTATAAAACACAGGAAAATCTCGTTTTTGACTGCACCGGGCCTTAAAGATTTAATGACAAGTCTAGTGAGTAAGGTGACTATGGATAAACTATCTATATATTTTTATGATCTATTGATTATTGTATATGAACTGTTGACTGTTGCCGTTTTATGCTGCTATCTGATTTTACTCCTTATATTGTTGGTCATCGTCTTTTTGTCCTTGTGACTGTGTTGCAGTGATTTGACCACTAAGTGTTTCTTATTTTATCTTAAGGTCCAGTACCTGTTAGAGACGGACAGCTTCGACTCCATACCTGAACTGGTGAGGTTCTACGTGGTCGGCCGGCGGCCTGTCTCCCAGCCCAGTGGAGCCCAGATCTACTGTCCAATCATACGCACCCTACCCCTGCACTACCTGGAGGCCACATTTGCCTTAGCCAATAGCAGGCACAGCCTGGCCCACTCACCGTCCAGTCAGAGAGGAGCGTACATCAAGAGGCGGAGCGTAACCATGAACGACGGATTGACCACAGAGAAGCTGATACCTCACAGGTGAGAGACAGACTGACATGGTATCATTGTTATATTCTCTTCTTCTTCTACGACATTCTTGTTCTGTGTGTGTGTGTGTGTGTGTGTGTGTGTGTGTGTGTGTGTGTGTGTGTGTGTGTGTGTGTGTGTGTGTGTGTGTGTGTGTGTGTGTGTGTGTGTGTGTGTGTGTGTGTGTGTGTGTGTGTGTGTGTGTGTGTGTGTGTGTCTCAGTGTTGTAAAGCAGATGTTTCATTGCCCATTCATTCCCATTGTGCGGTCAGTGATGTGGAGTCCATCAGTCCAGTGGAACCACCAGTTCTCCCAGTAGCTACACCCGTACCAGTGGTACCAAAGCCAGAAGTGAAAGCTGCTGTCGTGGGGTGCAGGTGGTGTGTGTAAGCCCATTTGGGTCAGAACACCGGTGTTATGATAGAGTACTGACCCCTTCTCACTCTCACCCCCTGCCTCTGATTCACTGAGAGCATGCTAGATCCGAGCCATACTTTAGACTCTGTACAATATGGCTCGGTGTTAAACTAGTTGCTACACCGGTCACTCTGACACTGAACTGTCTGCACATCCTTAAAACGCATGACTGTCTGTTTCCTCCTCCTCGGCACAGCAACCCGAGGTCAAGCTGAGGTCAAGCTTAGCCTGGTCACAGATCTGTTTGTGCTTCCTCCAAATCTAACCTTGTCAACTCGTATGGTCATTGTCATGCCAAACATGACATGACAGTGACCATGTGGCCATGCAGCACAAACAGATCTGGGACAAGGATAAGGTTGACCTGTGTTTCACCTCTTCTTAGTATGTTTATCTGGTACTTACGTTAAAATATAGACTTTTGGGGCATTTAATCAAATCAAAATAATCCTGTGACAACTCTCACACGGTTCATGGGAACCCAGCCACATTAGAAAACAATTGGAAATGACTGTGTTGGTTTGTGTTTTGCAGCCCTTCTACTATTCACAACCACAAGGATGCGATGAGGAACTGTGCCGTGAGTATGGATCAGATCCAGGAGTATCGCTGTCCCCTGTCTCCTGTAGGAGAAACACCTCTCTCCCCAGCATACAGCCACAGTGAGTGTTTCTGTCATGGAGATGCAGATTATTTTATAAGGTGGTGCTGTGGTGCATTTGATTGAGCATGCCTGTCTACGGTGTAAGATGGGTAGGGTTTGCACTTTTGAGACAATTCCATTAGCTCCATTGCCCCCAGGCGAGCTCAATCAAGCACAGCTAAACATTACGAATTGAACCCTCGTATTGAATATACAATACATGTGTGTAACCCCCTGCTTATCTCCCCAGTCCACAGACACATAACCCAGTCAGGGGGTAGAGTTCTGGCAGTGGTTCCCCCCTCACCAGTCCTGAGACGCTCCAGCGAGCCCCAGCTCAGCCCTGGCTCCAACAACAACCTACCCGACATGCTAGCTGCCAGCTCCCACTCCACCCCGGCCCACTTCTCCTGCCCAGCCCCAGCAGGGGGCTCTGGAACAGAGGGAAGCTACTGCGACCTCAGGCCCTCCCCGGCCCCATGTCCCGGGGCTCCATGTGCCGCTGGTATGCCCCCCACGCCTCCAGCTAAGAGCTACGTGGAGCGGCTGCGTGTGGAGGAGGCCCGAGGGCCTGCCCCAGGGAGGGAGAACGGAGCAGGGGCTGGGGGAGAGGCATTCAGCGCCCCCCTGGTGGAGACTGCCTCCTCCTTCAGACCAGGGAAGTACCTGTCGCCCCTGATCCCCCAGGAAAACAAGCCCTTGGAGATGAGCGTGCTGAAGAGAGTCAAGGAGTTGTTGGCTGAGGTGGACGCTAGGACGGCTGCTAAACACATCACAATGGCCGACTGCACGGTATGGACACACTTGCATACAGTATGGACCCATAGGACTTTGAATAGGGTTATAAGAGCAGCATTCTTGGACCCCTGAACGTAACTCAGTGATGTCACTAATCTCCTACGGTCAGCCACACTACTCCGTCACAGAGTGTTGCTCAATTAACTCCTGTTAATGGTAGAGCAGCAGAGAGCAACCTGAGGTTAATACAGGAACGACTATGCTACTCTCAACACTATTTACTCAACTCATTATTTGAATTTGAATTAAGAGCCAATTAACCACATGTTGCAGTGACCATGAATACATTAAGATAGGAAGGGTTTATTGTCATTTCTATCTCTCACCTCTCCTATCCTTCCCGACCTCTCTGCTTCCTTCACTCACTCCTTCCCTCTATGTTGTGCTTCCTCCTTCTGTCTGTCTGCAGGTGGCAAGGATACTGGGCGTTACCAAGGAGATGCAGAGGATGATGGGAGTAGGTTCAGGACTTGAGCTTTTGACTCTACCTCACGGACATCAGCTGAGACTGGACCTACTGGAGAGGTAAGGGTTAATATTAATATAATATGTAGGGTTGTGGTTGAGACTGGGATAAAGACATGAAGTTAGGGTTAGGGTTGTGATTGAGGCTAGGGTTGAACTGGGATGTAGACATTGTCATGTCTTTGGCTATGCCGGATTAAGTGATATGATATGCTATTCTATAAAATTATTTATCCGTAATTAATGTAACCTGATTGAGCTAATCATGTAAATATAATTAACTAGTCGGGCACCACAAAATAATATTTATAGAGCTGTTATCTTCCAAATAAACTCTTAAAGACCTAGTCATATTTCACATCAATAGCAGTCAATATTAATCGTCATCTTAATTCAGTCTCATCTGAAAGTTGTAAATTCTTAGTTATCTGCACGAACCCTGGCTAACAAGTTGAATCAGCAATACAAAATTGGGTTTAATTATTTATTTACTAAATACCTAACTAATCACACATACACATAATTAAATCATAACTTGATTACAAATTACGTCATAAAGGTAAACGTCCCTAGCGGGAGGAACAGATACAGTGCCTTCCGAAAGTATTCGGCCCCCTTGAACTTTGCGACCTTTTGCCACATTTCAGGCTTCAAACATAAAGATATAAAACTGTATATTTTTGTGAAGAATCAACAACAAGTGGGACACAATCATGAAGTGGAACGACATTTATTGGATATTTCTAACTTTTTTAACAAATCAAAAACTGAAAAATTACCGCCCATTTGGAAAAGGAAAATGCAATAAATATTTACTCTGAGCTGCGCTTCGGTAGGTTGGTGGAAGATGGAAGGCCGTGTTGCCCAACTGAGTCTTTTGAAGAATGTCTCTGGTTGTCAATTGGATACGTTGTAGTAACGTCGTTGGGTGACAGACGGGATACTCTGTCTGTTCCTTCCTAACCCTCGTTGCATCTGCTGTTGCTAACTCAACGGCTAGGAGGTATCACTTCTGTAGTGAATAAGAGTTCAAAGTTCATACCATTCGCAACCAAAGCTCACGCTGATTTTGGCTTCGTTCTGTAGTTATTATCTGAACCATTCTGACATAGGACCGTCGTCCTCACGTCGGAACAGGAGGTTATATTGTCGTCAAGGGCTTATATAGGAAGGGAGAGGAGGATGTGTTTTATAGCCCATGTCCCTTCACAGGGGCGGGCCACTGATTGAGCAGAGCCCTATCTTATGAAAACCCAAATCTCACATTTTAGAAGCTAAAATCACATTTCATCCCATCACAAATAATTGAATATTCAAACATTTAAATTGAACAACAATTCCATGTGAATCCGATAACTCTAATGTGTAGACTTTCCACTGTAGAGTTTATGTCATCTTATCATTGATGAGAATGTCTCAGATGACAACCGAACTGACATCATATTCATTAAGTACCACCGCATATGTTCAATTGATCGGACTACCAGAAAATAGTTCATCCCCCCCCACCTTCTGATGTTCCCAGAATCTCTATGTTAACTAAGGGTTTTGCAAATGTAACCTCAGTAGGGTAGAGAGAGGAAAAAGGGGGGGAAGAGGTATTTATGACTGTCATAAACCTACCCCCCCAGGCCAACGTCATGGCCACATGAAGACAGGGTTGTGGTTGAGGCTAGGGTTGAACTGGGATGTAGACATGAAGACAGGGTTGTGGTAGAGGCTAGGGTTGAACTGGGATGTAGACCTGAAGTTAGGGTTGTGGTTGAGGCTAGGGTTGAACTGGGATGTAGACATGAAGCTAGGGTTGTGTTTGAACTGGCATGTAGACATTGAGTTAGGGTTGTGGTTGAGGCTAGGGTTGAACTGGGACGTAGACATGAAGTTCGGGTTAGGGTTGTGGTTGAGGCTTGGGTTGAACTGGGATGTAGACATGAAGCTAGGGTTGTGTTTGAACTGGCATGTAGACATGAAGTTAGGGTTGTGGTTGAGGATAGGGTTGAACTGGGACGTAGACATGAAGTTCGGGTTAGGGTTGTGGTTGAGGCTTGGGTTGAACTGGGATGTAGACATGAAGCTAGGGTTACGTTTGTGGTTGAGGCTAGGGTTGAACTGGGATGTGGACATGAAGTTAGGTTTGAGGCTAGGTTTGAACTTGTATGTGGACATGAAGCTAGGGTTGTGGTTGAGGCTAGGGTTGAACTGGGATGTGGACATGAAGCTGGGGTTGTGGTTGAGGCTACGGTTGAACTGGGATGTTGACATGAAGTTGGGGTTGTGGTTGAGGCTAGGGTTGAACTGGAATGTAGATATGAAGTTAGGGTTAGGGTTGTGGCTTGGGTTGAACTGGGATGTAGACATGAAGCTAGGGTTACGTTTGTGGTTGAGGCTATGTTTGAACTGGGATGTGGACATGAAGCTAGGGTTAGGGTTGTGGTTGAGGCTAGGCTTGAACTGGGATATAAACATGAAGTTAGGGTTGTGGTTGAGGCTACGGTTGAACTGGGATGTAGACATGAAGTTAGGGTTGTGGTTGAGGCTAGGGTTGAACTGGAATGTAGATATGAAGTTAGGGTTGTGGCTTGGGTTGAACTGGGGTGTAGACATGAAGCAAGGGTTACGTTTGTGGTTGAGGCTAGGATTGAACTGGGATGGGGACATTAAGCTAGGTTTGAACTGGGATGTAGACATGAAGTTAGGGTTGTGGTTGAGGCTAGGTTTGAACTGGGATGTGGACATGAAGTTAGGTTTGAGGCTAGGTTTGAACTTGGATGTGGACATGAAGCTAGGGTTAGGGTTGTGGTTGGGGCTCGGTTTGAACTGGGATGTAGACATGAAGCTAGGGTTGTGTTTGAACTAGGGTTGCATGTAGACATGAAGTTAGGGTTGTGGTTGAGGACTAGGGTTGAACTGGGACGTTTGTGGTTGACATGAAGTGGGGACATTAAGCTAGGGTTGGGGGTTGTGGTTGAGGCTAGGTTTGAACTGGGATGTAGACATGAAGCTAGGGTTACGTTTGTGGTTGAGGCTAGGGTTGAACTGGGATGTGGACATGAAGTTAGGTTTGTGGTTGGAGCTAAGATGTGGACATGAAGCTGGGGTTGTGGTTGAGGCTAGGGTTGAACTGGGATGTAAACATGAAATTAGGGTTGTGGTTGAGGCTAGGGTTGAACTTGGATGTAGACATGAAGCTAGGATTAGGGTTGTGGGTAATGGTAGAGTTTAACTGGGATTTTGACATTAAGCTTGGGTAAGGGTTGTGGTTGAGGGTTGAACTTGGATGTGAACACAAAGCTAAGATTATGTTTGAGGCTAGGATTGAACTGGGATGTGGACATGGAGCTAGGTTAAGGGTTGTGGTTGAGGCTAGGTTTGAACTGGGATGTGGACATGAAGTTAGGTTTAAGGCTAGGTTTGAACTTGGATGTGGACATGAGGCTAGGGTTAGGTTTGTGGTTGAGGCTAGGCTTGAACTGGGATGTAAACATGAAGTTGGGGTTGTGGTTGATGCTCGGGTAGAACTTGAATGTGTACATGGAGCTAGGGTTAGGATTGAGGTTTGGGTTGAACTGGAATGTGGACCTGAAGTTTGGGTTGTGGTTGAGGCTAGGTTTGAACTGGGATGTAAACATGAAGTTAGGGTTGTGGTTGAGGCTAGGGTTGAACTGGAATGTAGATATGAAGTTAGGGTTAGGGTTGTGGCTTGGGTTGAACTGGGATGTAGACATGAAGCTAAGGTTAGGTTTGTAGTTGAGGCTCGGGTTGAACTGGGATGTAGACATGAAGCTGGGGTTGTGGTTAAGGCTAGGGTTGAACTGGCATGTAGACATGAAGTTAGGGTTGTGGTTGAGGCTTGGGTTGAACTGGGATGTGGACATGAAGTTAGGGTTGTGGTTGAGGCTTGGGTTGAACTGGGATGTGGACATTAAGCTAGAGTTGAACTGGGATGTAGACATGACGTTTGGGTTGTGGTTGAGGCTAGGTTTGAACTGGGATGTTGACATTAAGCTAGGGTTAGGGTTGTGGTTGAGGGTTGAACTGGGATGTAGACATGAAGTTATGTTTGAGGCTAGGTTTGAACTTGGATGTGGACATGAAGCGGGGGTTAGGGTTGTGGTTGAGGCTCGGCTTGAACTGGGATGTGGACATGAAGTTAGGTTTGTGGTTGGGGCTTGGTTTGAACTGGGATGTGGACATGAAGCTGGGGTTGTGGTTGAGGCTACGGTTGAACTGGGATGTAAACGTGAAGTTAGGGTTGTGGTTGAGGCTAGGGTTGAACTTGGATGTAGACATGAAGCTAGGATTAGGGTTGTGGGTAATGGTAGAGTTTAACTGGGATTTAGACATTAAGCTAGGGTAAGGGTTGTGGTTGAGGGTTGAACTTGGATGTGAAAACAAAGCTAGGATTATGTTTGAGGCTAGGTTTGAACTGGGATGTGGACGGGATGTGGACATGAAGTTAGGTTTAAGGCAAGGTTTGAACTTGGATGTAGACATGAAGTTAGGTTTGTGGTTGAGACTAGGTTTGAACTGGGATGTGGACATGAAGTTAGGTTTAAGGCAAGGTTTGAACTTGGATGTAGACATGAAGTTAGGTTTGTGGTTGAGGCTAGGCTTGAACTGGGATGTCAACATAGAGTTAGGGTTGTGGTTGATGCTAGGGTTGAACTTGAATGTGTATATGGAGCTAGGGTTAGGCTTGAAGTTTTTAGTTGAACTGGAATGTGGACCTGAAGTTAGGGTTGTGGTTGAGGCTGGAGTTGAACTGGAATGGAGACATGAACTTGGGATTGTGGTTGAGGCTGTGGTTGAACTGGGATGTAGACATGAACTTGGGATTGTGGTTGAGGCTGTGGTTGAACTGGGATGGAGACATGAACTTGGGATTGTGGTTGAGGCTGTGGTTGAACTGGGATGTAGACATGAAGCTAAGGTTTGGATTGTGGTTGAGGCTAGGGTTGAACTGGGATGTAAACATGAAGACGGGGTTGTGGTTGAGACTAGGTTTGAACTGGGATGTGGACATGAAGTTAGGGTTGTGGTTCAGGCTATGGTTGAACTGGGATGTGGAAATGAAGCTAGGGTTATGTTTGAGGCAAGGTTGAACTTGGATGTGGACATGATGTTAGGGTTAAGGTTGATGCCTTTGTTGAACTGGGATGTAGACATGAAACTAGGTTTAGGGTTGTGGTTAAGGGTAGTGTTGAACTTGGATGTGGACATGAAGCTAGGGTTAGGGTTGTGGTTCAGGCTATGGTTGAACTGGGATGTGGAAATGAAGCTATGTTTAGGTTTGATGCTAGAGTTGAACTTGGATGTGGACATGAATCTACTATTAGGATGGAGGTTAGGGTTGAACTGGGATGTGGACCTGAAGTTAGGGTTGTGGTTGAGTATAGAGTTGAACTGTGATGTAGACATGAAGTTAGGGTTGAACTGGGATGTAGACATGAAGTTTGGGTTGGTGTTGAGGCTTGGCTTGAACTGGGATGTGAACATGAAGTTAGGGTTGAACTTGGATGTAGACATGAAGCTCGGATTAGGGTTGTGGGTAATGGTAGAGTTTAACTGGGATTTAGACATTAAGCTAGGGTTATGTTTGAGGCTATGGTTGAACTGAACTGGGATGTGGAAATGAAGCTAGGGTTATGTTTGAGGTGAGGTTGAACTTGGATGTGGACATGAAGTTTGGGTTATGGTTGACGCCTTTGTTGAACTGGGATGTAGACATGGAACTAGGTTTAGGGTTGTGGTTAAGGGTAGTGTTGAACTTGGATGTGGAAATGAAGCTAGGATTAGGATGGAGGTTAGGGTTGAACTGTGATGTTGACATGAAGTTAGGGTTGTGGTTGAGGCTAGAGTTGAACTGTGATGTAGACATGAAGTTAGGGTTGTGGCTGAGGCTAGAGTTGAACTGTGATGTAGACATGAAGTTAGGGTTGTGGTTGAGGCTAGAGTTGAACTGTGATGTAGACATGAAGTTAGGGTTGTGGTTGAGGCTAGAGTTGAACTGTGATGTCGACATGAAGTTAGGGTTGTGGTTGAGGCTAGAGTTGAACTGTGATTTAGACATGAAGTTAGGGTTGTGGTTGAGGCTAGAGTTGAACTGAACTGTGATGTTGACATGAAGTTAGGGTTGTGGTTGAGGCTAGAGTTGAACTGTGATGTAGACATGAAGTTAGGGTTGTGGCTGAGGCTCGGGTTGAACTTGGATGTGGACATGAAGCTAGGTTTAGGGTTATGGTTGATGCTAGGGTTGACCTTGGATGTGGACAGGAAGTTAGGGTTGGGGATGTGGTTGAGGCTAGATTGGAACTTGGATGTGGACATGAAGCTAGGGTTAGGGTTGTGGTTAAGGCTTGGGTTGACCTGGGTGGTGGACATGAAGCTGGGGTTGTGGTTGAGGCTTGGGTTGAACTGGGATGTTGACATGAAGCTAGGGTTGTGGTTGAGGCTTGGGTTGAACTGGGATATGGACATTAAGCTAGGGTTAGGGTTGTGGTTGAGGGTTGAACTGGGATGTAGACATGAAGTTAGGTTTGAGGCTAGGTTTGAACTTGGATGTGGACATGAAGCTGGGGTTTGGGTTGTGGTTGAGCCTAGGGTTGAACTTGGATGTGGACATGAAGCTCGGGTTGTGGTTGAACTGGGATGTGGACATGAAGCCCGGGTCATGGTTGAGAGGCTGGGGTTGAACTGGGATCTGGACATGAAGCTAGGGTCATGGTTGAGGCCAGGGTTGAACTGGGATGTGGACCTGAAGTTAGGTTTGTGGTTGGGTCTAGGTTTGAACTTGGATGTGGACATGAAGCTGGGGTTTGGGTTGTGGTTGAGCCTAGAGTTGAACTTGGATGTGGACATGAAGCTCGGGTTGTGGTTGAGGCTACGGTTGAACTGGGATGTTGACATGAAGTTGGGGTTGTGGTTGAGGCTAGGGTTGAACTGGAATGTAGATATGAAGTTAGGGTTAGGGTTGTGGCTTGGGTTGAACTGGGATGTAGACATGAAGCTAGGGTTACGTTTGTGGTTGAGGCTATGTTTGAACTGGGATGTGGACATGAAGCTAGGGTTAGGGTTGTGGTTGAGGCTAGGCTTGAACTGGGATATAAACATGAAGTTAGGGTTGTGGTTGAGGCTACGGTTGAACTGGGATGTAGACATGAAGTTAGGGTTGTGGTTGAGGCTAGGGTTGAACTGGAATGTAGATATGAAGTTAGGGTTAGGGTTGTGGCTTGGGTTGAACTGGGATGTGGACATGAAGCTGGGGTTGTGGTTGAGGCTACGGTTGAACTGGGATGTTGACATGAAGTTACGGTTGTGGTTGAGGCTAGGGTTGAACTGGAATGTAGATTTGAAGTTAGGGTTAGGGTTGTGGCTTGGGTTGAACTGGGATGTGGACATTAAGCGAGGGTTGAACTGGGATGTAGACATAAAGTTAAGGTTGTGGTTGAGGCTAGGCTTGAACTGGGATGTAAACATGAAGTTAGGGTTGTGGTTGAGGCTGGGGTTGAACTGGGATGTAAACATGAAGACGGGGTTGTGGTTGAGGCTTGGTTTGAACTGGCATGGAGAAATGAAGTTAGGGTTGTGGTTGAGGCTAGGTTTGAACTGGGATGTGGACATGAAGCTAGGGTTAGGGTTGTGGTTGAGGCTACGGTTGAACTGGGATGTAGACATGAAGTTAGGGTTGTGGTTGAGGCTAGGGTTGAACTGGAATGTAGATATGAAGTTAGGGTTGTGGCTTGGGTTGAACTGGGGTGTAGACATGAAGCAAGGGTTACGTTTGTGGTTGAGGCTAGGATTGAACTGGGATGGGGACATTAAGCTAGGTTTGAACTGGGATGTAGACATGAAGTTAGGGTTGTGGTTGAGGCTAGGTTTGAACTGGGATGTGGACATGAAGTTAGGTTTGAGGCTAGGTTTGAACTTGGATGTGGACATGAAGTTAGGTTTGAGGCTAGGTTTGAACTTGGATGTGGACATGAAGCTAGGGTTAGGGTTGTGGTTGGGGCTCGGTTTGAACTGGGATGTAGACATGAAGTTAGGTTTGTGGTTGGAGCTAAGATGTGGACATGAAGCTGGGGTTGTGGTTGAGGCTAGGGTTGAACTGGGATGTAAACATGAAATTAGGGTTGTGGTTGAGGCTAGGGTTGAACTTGGATGTAGACATGAAGCTAGGATTAGGGTTGTGGGTAATGGTAGAGTTTAACTGGGATTTTGACATTAAGCTTGGGTAAGGGTTGTGGTTGAGGGTTGAACTTGGATGTGAACACAAAGCTAAGATTATGTTTGAGGCTAGGATTGAACTGGGATGTGGACATGGAGCTAGGTTAAGGGTTGTGGTTGAGGCTAGGTTTGAACTGGGATGTGGACATGAAGTTAGGTTTAAGGCTAGGTTTGAACTTGGATGTGGACATGAGGCTAGGGTTAGGTTTGTGGTTGAGGCTAGGCTTGAACTGGGATGTAAACATGAAGTTGGGGTTGTGGTTGATGCTCGGGTAGAACTTGAATGTGTACATGGAGCTAGGGTTAGGATTGAGGTTTGGGTTGAACTGGAATGTGGACCTGAAGTTTGGGTTGTGGTTGAGGCTAGGTTTGAACTGGGATGTGTAAACATGAAGTTAGGGTTGTGGTTGAGGCTAGGGTTGAACTGGAATGTAGATATGAAGTTAGGGTTAGGGTTGTGGCTTGGGTTGAACTGGGATGTAGACATGAAGCTAAGGTTAGGTTTGTAGTTGAGGCTCGGGTTGAACTGGGATGTAGACATGAAGCTGGGGTTGTGGTTAAGGCTAGGGTTGAACTGGCATGTAGACATGAAGTTAGGGTTGTGGTTGAGGCTTGGGTTGAACTGGGATGTGGACATGAAGTTAGGGTTGTGGTTGAGGCTTGGGTTGAACTGGGATGTGGACATTAAGCTAGAGTTGAACTGGGATGTAGACATGACGTTTGGGTTGTGGTTGAGGCTAGGTTTGAACTGGGATGTTGACATTAAGCTAGGGTTAGGGTTGTGGTTGAGGGTTGAACTGGGATGTAGACATGAAGTTATGTTTGAGGCTAGGTTTGAACTTGGATGTGGACATGAAGCGGGGGTTAGGGTTGTGGTTGAGGCTCGGCTTGAACTGGGATGTGGACATGAAGTTAGGTTTGTGGTTGGGGCTTGGTTTGAACTGGGATGTGGACATGAAGCTGGGGTTGTGGTTGAGGCTACGGTTGAACTGGGATGTAAACGTGAAGTTAGGGTTGTGGTTGAGGCTAGGGTTGAACTTGGATGTAGACATGAAGCTAGGATTAGGGTTGTGGGTAATGGTAGAGTTTAACTGGGATTTAGACATTAAGCTAGGGTAAGGGTTGTGGTTGAGGGTTGAACTTGGATGTGAAAACAAAGCTAGGATTATGTTTGAGGCTAGGTTTGAACTGGGATGTGGACGGGATGTGGACATGAAGTTAGGTTTAAGGCAAGGTTTGAACTTGGATGTAGACATGAAGTTAGGTTTGTGGTTGAGACTAGGTTTGAACTGGGATGTGGACATGAAGTTAGGTTTAAGGCAAGGTTTGAACTTGGATGTAGACATGAAGTTAGGTTTGTGGTTGAGGCTAGGCTTGAACTGGGATGTCAACATAGAGTTAGGGTTGTGGTTGATGCTAGGGTTGAACTTGAATGTGTATATGGAGCTAGGGTTAGGCTTGAAGTTTTTAGTTGAACTGGAATGTGGACCTGAAGTTAGGGTTGTGGTTGAGGCTGGAGTTGAACTGGAATGGAGACATGAACTTGGGATTGTGGTTGAGGCTGTGGTTGAACTGGGATGTAGACATGAAGCTACTGGGATGGGTTTGGGATTGTGGTTGAGGCTGTGGTTGAACTGGGATGGAGACATGAACTTGGGATTGTGGTGAAACTGGGATGACATGAAGCTAAGGTTTGGATTGTGGTTGAGGCTAGGTTGAACTGGCAAACATGACGGGGTTGTGGTTGAGACTAGGTTTGAACTGGCATGTAGACATGAAGTTAGGGTTGTGGTTGAGGCTAGGGTTGAACTGGGATGTGGACATGAAGTTAGGGTTGTGGTTCAGGCTATGGTTGAACTGGGATGTGGAAATGAAGCTAGGGTTATGTTTGAGGCAAGGTTGAACTTGGATGTGGACATGATGTTAGGGTTAAGGTTGATGCCTTTGTTGAACTGGGATGTAGACATGAAACTAGGTTTAGGGTTGTGGTTAAGGGTAGTGTTGAACTTGGATGTGGACATGAAGCTAGGGTTAGGGTTGTGGTTCAGGCTATGGTTGAACTGGGATGTGGAAATGAAGCTATGTTTAGGTTTGATGCTAGAGTTGAACTTGGATGTGGACATGAATCTACTATTAGGATGGAGGTTAGGGTTGAACTGGGATGTGGACCTGAAGTTAGGGTTGTGGTTGAGTATAGAGTTGAACTGTGATGTAGACATGAAGTTAGGGTTGAACTGGGATGTAGACATGAAGTTTGGGTTGGTGTTGAGGCTTGGCTTGAACTGGGATGTGAACATGAAGTTAGGGTTGAACTTGGATGTAGACATGAAGCTCGGATTAGGGTTGTGGGTAATGGTAGAGTTTAACTGGGATTTAGACATTAAGCTAGGGTTATGTTTGAGGCTATGGTTGAACTGAACTGGGATGTGGAAATGAAGCTAGGGTTATGTTTGAGGTGAGGTTGAACTTGGATGTGGACATGAAGTTTGGGTTATGGTTGACGCCTTTGTTGAACTGGGATGTAGACATGGAACTAGGTTTAGGGTTGTGGTTAAGGGTAGTGTTGAACTTGGATGTGGAAATGAAGCTAGGATTAGGATGGAGGTTAGGGTTGAACTGTGATGTTGACATGAAGTTAGGGTTGTGGTTGAGGCTAGAGTTGAACTGTGATGTAGACATGAAGTTAGGGTTGTGGCTGAGGCTAGAGTTGAACTGTGATGTAGACATGAAGTTAGGGTTGTGGTTGAGGCTAGAGTTGAACTGTGATGTAGACATGAAGTTAGGGTTGTGGTTGAGGCTAGAGTTGAACTGTGATGTCGACATGAAGTTAGGGTTGTGGTTGAGGCTAGAGTTGAACTGTGATGTAGACATGAAGTTAGGGTTGTGGTTGAGGCTAGAGTTGAACTGTGATGTTGACATGAAGTTAGGGTTGTGGTTGAGGCTAGAGTTGAACTGTGATGTAGACATGAAGTTAGGGTTGTGGCTGAGGCTCGGGTTGAACTTGGATGTGGACATGAAGCTAGGTTTAGGGTTATGGTTGATGCTAGGGTTGACCTTGGATGTGGACAGGAAGTTAGGGTTAGGGATGTGGTTGAGGCTAGATTGGAACTTGGATGTGGACATGAAGCTAGGGTTAGGGTTGTGGTTAAGGCTTGGGTTGACCTGGGTGGTGGACATGAAGCTGGGGTTGTGGTTGAGGCTTGGGTTGAACTGGGATGTTGACATGAAGCTAGGGTTGTGGTTGAGGCTTGGGTTGAACTGGGATATGGACATTAAGCTAGGGTTAGGGTTGTGGTTGAGGGTTGAACTGGGATGTAGACATGAAGTTAGGTTTGAGGCTAGGTTTGAACTTGGATGTGGACATGAAGCTGGGGTTTGGGTTGTGGTTGAGCCTAGGGTTGAACTTGGATGTGGACATGAAGCTCGGGTTGTGGTTGAACTGGGATGTGGACATGAAGCCCGGGTCATGGTTGAGAGGCTGGGGTTGAACTGGGATCTGGACATGAAGCTAGGGTCATGGTTGAGGCCAGGGTTGAACTGGGATGTGGACCTGAAGTTAGGTTTGTGGTTGGGTCTAGGTTTGAACTTGGATGTGGACATGAAGCTGGGGTTTGGGTTGTGGTTGAGCCTAGAGTTGAACTTGGATGTGGACATGAAGCTCGGGTTCGGGTTAGCTGAGACTGGACCTGATGGAGAGGTTAGGGTTCAGCTCAATGCTGGACATAAAACAGCTAGAGAGTACACGCTGGGAAATTGAAATGTCCCTCCCGTCATATTCTCGTACACCCCAGACGACCTCTTTCTTTGTCGCAATTAGCCTTGGGACGAGTGAACTCTCGTCATGGTAAGTCAATTGGGCTCCTCAACCGTGACTGTATCCTCATCTACTCTATCTACTCATCTCTTGCTTCCTTCATCTGCCATCCTGCCCTTCCCAGGTTCTACACCATGTCTATAATGATGGCTGTGGACCTGTTGGGGTGTACAGGCAGTACAGAGGAGAGGGCTGCTCTGCTCCATAAGACCATCCAGCTGGCTGCTGAACTCAAGAGCAACCTTGGGAACATGTTCGGCTTTGCTGCTGTGATGAGAGCACTGGAGCTGCCACAGGTATATGGACATAAAGTATACACACACACACACACACACACACACACACACACACACACACACACACACACACACACACACACACACACACACACACACACACACACACACACACACACACACACACACACACACACACACACACACACACACACACACACACACACCATAATTCTATTTTAATTGACATTACACATGCTGTTCTACCTCTGTCAGATTTCTCGCTTGGAGCAGACGTGGATGACGTTGCGTCAGAGACACACAGAGGGAGCCATCCTCTATGAGAAGAAGCTCAAGCCCTTCATGAAGAACATGAACGATGGCAAAGGTATGAAGCTGGAGGCTCAGATAGCACTTTTTTTACAAGGCACTCTGCCACAGGAGAGCACAGCGCACAAAGCATGATGTATTTCTCATGGTGAAGGAATGAAAAGATGAATCACTATTGAAAAGTCTCAAGATGGTCTGAGTCTGAGTGTCTCTCTACCTGTCTACTAGATGTTATATAGTATTTCAGTGACCAGTGTTTCTAACTCTCTGTATCTGTGTGTCCTCTGTGTGTATTTAAGAGAGCAGTGTGCTGTCCAACACGTCCTTCCCTCACGTGGTTCCTCTGCTGTCTCTGTTGGAGAAGGGTGTGGCCGTGGGGGAGGGGCCAGGGGCGGGGATAGAACCCTGGGAGAACGTGGAGGCAGGTGTTGATGTGGTGATGTCACACCTGGAGGCGGCCCGGACCATCGCTCACCACGGGGTGCTGTACCGCACCAATGCTGAAACCAAACTACAAGGTAAGGGTTCTGTGTGTGTGTGTATGCACACACACGAGGTCAGTTTCCCGGACCCAGATCACTGTCAGACAGGTCACAGAGGTGACCTGTCAGGAGAGAGTAATTCAGGACAGGACAGGTGGGGCTCTTGAGTTGTTGCCTGTTATTTATTTATTTATTTATTTAACTAAGTCAGTTCATATCAAATTCTTATTTTACAATGACAGCCTACCCCGGCCAAACCCTCCCCTAACCCGGGCGACGCTGGGAGAATTGTGCACTGCCCTATAGGAGAAATACAGAGCGTAGGGGTTGGTATTCTTCTTTAGTTGCGCCTTGATTGGCTCAGTGATCTGTCACTCATGGGGACACTACGTCGCTGCAAAATCTGACAGCTTGAAAGTTCAAGCCCATTTGGGTGCTGCCATTGAATTACATTCGATGTGCCCATCCAAGAATGCTCAAGGTCATTGGCCACAGATAAAATTACGTCAAATCACGTTATAAACTCAACCCAAAAAAATTAAACGTCCCTATTTCATGACCCTGTCTTTCAGAGATAATTTGTAAAAATCCAAATAACTTCACAAGTTTTCATTGTAAAGGGTTTAAACACTGTTTCCCATGCTTGTTCAATGAACCATAAACAATTCATCAACATACACCTGTGGAACGGTCGTTAAGACACTAACAGATTACAGACGGTAGGCAATTAAGGTCACAGTTATGAAATCGTAGGACACTAAAGTGGCCTTTCTACGGACTCTGAAAAACACCAAAAGGAAGATGCCCAGGGTCCCAGCTCATCTGTATGAATGTGCCTTAGGCATGCTGCAAGGAGGCATGAGGACTGCAGATGTGGCCAGGGCAATAAATTGCAATGTCCATACTGTGAGACACCTAAGACAGTGTTACAGGGAGACAGGATGGACAACTGATCGTCCTCGCAGTGGCAGACCATGTGTAACAACACCTGCACAGGATCGGTACATCCGAACATCACATTTGTGTAACAGATGGCAACAGCAACTGCCGAGTTACACCAAGAATGCACAATCCCTCAATCAGTGCTCAGACTGTCCGCAATAGGCTGATAGAGGCTGGACTGAGGGCTTGTAGGCATGTTGTAAGGCAGGTCCTCACCGGCAACAACATCGCCTACGGGCACAAACCCACCGTTGCTAGACCAGACAGGACTGGCAAAAAGTGCTCTTCACATACGAGTCGCGGTTTTGTCTCACCATGGGTGATGGTCGGATTTGCGTTTATCGTCGAAGGAATGAGCGTTACACCGAGGCCTGTACTCTGGAGCAGGATCAATTTGGATGTGGAGGGTCCATCATAGTCTGAGGCAGTGTGTCACAGCATCATCGGACTGAGCTTGTTGTCATTGCAGGCAATCTCAACGCTGTGCATTTACAGGGAAGACATCCTCCTCCCTCATGTGGTACTCTTCCTGCAGGCTCATCCTGACATGACCCTCCAGCAAGACAGTGCCACCAGCTATACTGCTCGTTCTGTGTGTGATTTCCTGCAAGACAGTTATGTCAGTGTTCTGCTATGGCCAGCAAAGAGCCCGGATCTCAATCCCATTGAGCACGTCTGGGACCGGTTGGATCGGAAGGTGAGGGCTAGGGCCAATCCCCCCCCAGAAATGTCTGGGAACTTGCAGGTGCCTTGGTGGAAGAAAGAACTGGTAAATCTGGTGCAGTCCATGAGGAGGAGATGCACTGCAGTGCTTAATGCAGCTGGTGGTCACACCAGATACTGACTGTTACTTTTGATTTTGACCCCCCACCTTTGTTCAGGGACACATTATTCAATTTCTGTTAGTCACATGTCTGTGGAACTTGTTCAGTTTATGTCTCAGTTGTTGAATCTTGTTATGTTCATACAAAAGTTTGCTGAAAGTAAACACAGTTGACAGTGCGAGGACGTTTCTTTTATCTACTATAGCTTTGATTGGACTGATCATGTCAACATCATACGTTCAAAATCTTACCTGGCAAAAGGTAGACAAGCATTATGAATCACTTATGAATCACGTTGACAATCTCCTGGCAAATCCTTTTCAATCCTTGTCACATGAAGATAAATTATAGATAAAACGTATCGGTGTTCATCGGCCATTGGACATTAACATTACACAACAAGTTGGAAATCACAAATTCAACAATGAGTGGTTTGGAAGGAATCAGTGGCTAACTGCAAGCGTTGCAAAGCAATCCCTATTTTGCTTCCCTCGCCTGCTATTCGGTGGAGAGGGTTTATGGTCTAGGTTTAAGAGTCTCTTTTCCAAGCTTAAAAGGATAAACATTCACACCCAACACCATGGGCCAGAAAAGGTTGAATACTTTGGCCATGCTGTCAATCCAGCATGACTTCTGCTATGTTCAAAACAACTGGAAACTCGGAACTGGGAAATCTCAGACACCAGTAAGTTCAAGACAACTGGGAACTCAGGGGGAATTCTTTTTTAAATTAGCTCTGACTGGGAAAATACATTTTGAAGTGTCATCCAACTCTGAATTCCAAGTCGGGAACTCTGGCCTCTTTCTAGAGCTCCGACCTGAAGATCACTGAAGTCATGATTCAACCATGTTTTTCCGAGTTCCCAGTTGTATTGAAAGCACCATAAATCCAGAGAATGCCAGACTTTGATGACAAAGTTTCATGACCAAATTTCCCCACAAGAAGGACCGCTGCGCCACTTTCCTTTTCAAGTGAGCACAGCACAACTGTCTTGTAATAATGTCTTGTATGCTGCTGCATAATTGATGTAATATGCTAGGGAGATACAGTATATATACTGTAGCTAAGAAAACAATACTAAGTATGTTTGTAGTAAGTTGTTAGTAGCTCATGTGCCTCACCTTAATAATTTGGTCCCTTTCCCCCTCATAATTTAGCCTACTGTTCTGACTTGGTAGTGCACATGTAGCCTATAACCTGTTTTAGAGAAATGTAATCATTGAATAACGTAAGCGCTTTCATTGTCTGCTTATATGCCCCCTTTATTTATCCTACGGTTCTGACTTGGTGAATACTGTAAGAACGGCCCATGCTCTGAATCGCTGTCGCTGTACATTTCAAAAGTGCTGAACAAATAGTTATATTGACTACGTCCGTCTAAGCTCGCTCATTAATGTCTTAATCGAAATTACGGATTGCCTCTTATCTGGTCATCGTCCCCTTATGCCATAGTTTGTACATCTGAATTGTCAGTAGAAACCACATGTGTTTAAGCAAGGCAGCCATATCAGCTATGTTTTTTTTTAAAGCAGTAAATGAGGCTGAATGAACGGTTTCGCTGCCAGGTCTAGCGGGGATAAGGATTCACTCCATGGTTGCTGATAAGAAAGCTCTGCTGTTGGGACAGCTTTATGAGGCCCTGGCCCTAACAGTGGGCACCGTTTGTCACCATTATCGTGCAATTCATGTATTGTTTAGTGTCGTGTAGTGTAGTGGCTTTGCTTGCATGCATCCAATGTTTGTTGTTGTTGAGTTTGCCCCACCAAGACTTACATGCTAAAATCACCACTGCTCATTCGTTAGTCGAGAATCACAGACTCAATCTCCGTCGGATGTGCTTTTTAGCCTCGTGATGGGATTAGGCTTAATCCAGGTCCAGGAGACCGTCCACAGAGTATATAATAGTATTATAGAGTAGTGTGTGGTGTCGGCTTTATTGACATTACTATGGACTAACCACTAAGGCCTTGTCTGAGTAGTGCCTGGTGTGCATTGATTTATTTGACAGAGTGATAACTGTAGTTATTGCGTTACATGTTAAGTTGTTATGTTGCTCCCTGATGCTGAGGCATCGTAATATCTGACGGTGTGGGTGTGTTCGATATGATGTGTTATGCTTCATTGGCATTGATCTGAAATAACGATTGAGGTGTTGCGTTGTGTACATCTGTGGTAGGGTGATGGTTACAGTGTGTTTACATTGGCCTTGTGTTCTTATTGATTCCAGTCCCTGGTGATGACTGGTGTTTTGAGCAGGATGTCAATTACTACCTTAACTAGCCTGTTTTCCACAATGTCTTTAATATTGATTTCTTCTCTTTTATCTTCTCTTCTTATGTTCTGTCCTCTCTCTCTCTCTTTCTTTCTTTCTTTCTTTCTTTCTTCCCCCCTCCACCAGGCTTCCAGGAGAGTCAGGAAGTTCTGGAGATCTTCCGGACAGAGTTCCAGATGAGGTTGCTATGGGGAAGCAGGGGTTCGGAGGGCAGCCAATCGGAACGCTATGAGAAGTTCAACAAAGTCCTGACCGCTCTGTCTCACAAGCTGGAGCCTCCTGTACGCCACAGCGAACTATAGCACCCATCTCACTGAACACCCCTATACAAAGCACTGCGCTCACAGTGGTACGACCCGCCTCCCCATACTGCAAGGCACCTTGATGTGGATGTCCAAAGTGAATAACGGGAGGAGGCCGACTAAACCGAGACAAAATAGTGTACTTAGAAGAAGACAGCAGGCGAGAAGGAGCATCTCACTGTATACCCCCCCCCCCCAAAAAAAGGCACAAAGGGCTTTTTTCAGAGCTCTTCAATAGGCTGTAATATTTCCCTCCCTAAATGCTAAAAGACAGAGTGGGTCGTGGAGGAGTGGGGAATTGGGTATTCTTCTACCCATCAGCAAGCTACAAAGGACAACAGGTATGGTGTGCGCTGAGGGACAAACAGTGCATGAGAAGTTGGATCTAGCTGTTCTCTGGTAGATCATATGAAGCTCTGATCTGTCTTCAACACCTTCATTATTACCCTTACTATTACGTCTGCACTTACTGGCTCATTGTCGCACACTGTTCTGTCAGAGAGTAATAGTAAACACAGTGTGTGTGTGTGTGTGTGTGTGTGTGTGTGTGTGTGTGTGTGTGTGTGTGTGTGTGTGTGTGTGTGTGTGTGTGTGTGTGTGTGTGTGTGTGTGTGTGTGTGTGTGTGTGTGTGTGTGTGTGTGTGTGTGTGTGTGTGTGTTCTGTCTGACTTGAAGAGAGAGTCCTATTTAACACAATGTGTGTGTGTACTTCAGGACAGCAGTACCCCAGAGATACATCGGCATCTATCTCTATGACCTCTGACCTGTCTCATCGGACCTCAGCTTCTGACTGCGAGGTTGTGTGTTCTAGAATCTGTTCTTCTTGTATAGACTCTCTGCGTGGCTGCCATTACTTCATCACATAGCCCATCAGGTCCCCTGTTGTTGACACACACATTGTGTTCATACAGACAGACACTTATCCTCCAATAATGTATGTTGCCAAGTCATTTCAGCTGTTTGAGGCATACTAAAGCAATTCTCTCTGTGGGTTTTGTTTGTGTGCTGTTCAGAAGCAGTTCTCTTATTGAGGCTCTTCTGAGAAGCATCCCCTCTCCTCATTTCTGGCATGTCATCCATTTTTCATATGACTCTGATTTTGTTTGAGTACCGTCTGGTAGCCTTTATTTTAATGGGAGCTATTTTGGGAAGCATTCCTCCCCCGCTCCCTCTCCTTATCTCTGGCATGCCATTAATGTTTCATAATGACTCCAGTCCCATTGAAATCATATGAGCATGTTTGCCTTGTCCTCACTTGTCACAAACATACCCTTAGAAATATCCTTAAAGCACTCTGACCTGTTTGAGTGAATTAATGTGCTTTTTGACATGTAAAAACACTGACTACTATTTTCTTCAACTTTATTTAGATAACATTTTTCTGTGTGGTTTTATTGCTGACCGGCAGATTTTGTTGACATGTTTGAAGACTTTGTTGACATGGTAACATAACATGTTTGAGCCTCTGCTGTTGCCGTATAGGATTCAGGTTTTAACCAGTGTGAATGAATGTGCTTTAGTCTGAAAGTGACCAGAATGTTCTCAGGGCAGAATGGAGGCCCCCTCAGATCTAGCCTGGTCCCAGACCTGTTTGTGCTGTCTTCTTGCCAACTTCTCTGGTCATTGTCAGCCAAAGAAACTATATGAGATTGCAAAACAACATAAATAGATGTGGGATCAGGCTACCTCAAACCCCCTCAGTGACTGTATGATGTGTTTTGCTTTGTATGTATGATAACGTGTGTTTGATATGATATGGACAGAGTGTTGAAAAAAAGGACATTTAGATTTTAAAACCATCAAAAGCGTTTTTGATTTCACATATTCACTGTAGGATCGTGCGATTTTCACTCACTCAAATTCATAAAATGTTCTCTTTTAAATTGTATTGTTGCTGAAATGCTTTAGTAAAATGCAACATCAAGATGAGGGCTTAAAGGAATCTGTCAACGTCCTTGGAACTAAATACAGTGTGACCTTTTGATCAAATAATAACTGGCAACCTTTCCTCTGCCGACCCCTAAGCAGTGTTGCGTTGAAACACTAAAGCACTATGAATGAAGATGACGATTTATTTTCGATCTGTTTGTTGAAGCGTCAGTGTCTGCTGATTGCTTTCCAATCCATGATGTATTTAGGCCTGAGATAGAGAGCTGACTCTCAGATCTAGGCAATCACTTTTAAATCAATTAAGAGTCCCATAGAAAACAAGCAGAGTAGACACTGCTGCCCCCGAGGATGTGAGTCGTGTCCTACTGGGAACAATCCACTTGAACGCCCCTCTAACTGGTGTGTACTACTGGGAAACTCGTCTATCATCCCTGAGCTACAACTTCTCCCACATGCTGACCTCTGACGTCACCCACTAAGAAAATGACCTTGATAACAGCATTTGAGAGTTCAATGCAACAACAAAACAATACATAAAAAGCAATCAATTAATATGGGTTTTGAATACTATAATTGGTTTACAAGCATGATAGCTGTACTTTTAGTTTATGGTTGAGCAGCTTGTTGGCCATTAGCCAATCAGCATTCCTCAATGAGTTCAAGGCACGTGAATGCATCCAACTGGTAATAACCACCTTCCTACTTGGTTATGAATGCAGCACAAGTGCCAGCCAGCCAGAAAGTGCATCCCAGGTCGTATTCATAAGGCACCAAACAAAGGAAAACATACTGAAACGGGGAGGGATTATCAATTTTGTTTTCTGTTGCAAAACGTTTTGCTACAGTGTGCCCTAATGAACACGACCCCAATCAGCCAGTGAGAATAAAGGGGAGAGCCAAAGTCCAATTGCCTCTCTTGTCCAGTAGAGGGCACTATTGTTCAGTCAGCAAAAAAATAAAAATTGAAGACACCTTGATTTGAATCTTTTTTTGAGTGTTTTTGTGATTTATTAATAAAGCCTACTGGTTTAGGAACGATTTGATGATGTACTGTATGTAATTATGTTTCTCTCACCTTATGTTGTACAGATTACATGTGCTTTTTTTCCTGTTGTAAATAATCATTCTGAAATGATGAACCTATAATGAAAAATGACAAAAAACTCCCATGTTTGTGACCCCATGTTTTTTTATGTACTGTACATAATGGTTCACTTGTTTTTCAAATAAAATAAAGCTCGAGTCAATGACGCTTGTATGACTTGATTCTATTTACTCATTCCATGTGTTCATGGTACTAACCGCTAGATGGCAGCACTGCCTCACTAATGCTGATGCAGAGTGAAAGTCAAGTCAGCATCCCTCAATTGATCCTTGTCTTCTTACTTGTGTACAGCTAGCTTCATGGGTACAGACATCAGTGCAGTTAAGGTGTTGCATACAAGTGTGATACTTAGAACTACTTGACATCAAAGAGGATGTGATGATTTTCCATTTTAAAATGTCTGGCGAGCTGTAAGATGTCTGGCTATGCTGTTATCTCTATGTGTGTGTGTGCGTGCGTGTGTGCGTCTGTGCGTGCGCTCGCCTGTGTTTCAGCTACGGCGCATGTGTATTAGATAACAGGGGTGCGTCAGGGTCACGTGACTATGGTCAGGGCGGGCGGGGACAAGATGGTGGAGATGGGGATGAACAGAACAGGCAGACCAGTGTGTGTGCGTGCGTTAGAGTGAGGTGGTGGTAGAGATGGGGGGGGGGGTGTATAGCACACAGATGTTCAGAGTCAGACTCAGACCATGCAGCTGTGGGCCAGTGCCAGTCAGAGAAGGGGCGCGCTGAGCTGCACTCTCTGGCACAATGACACAGCCATTCCCTCCGCCCTGGTTAGGACGAGACGGGAGGGACAGGGCCACTGCCGCCGATGTCCCCCGTGCAGCCCTCGCTGTCTCTCCCCCCTCCCCCACGCCAAAGAAGACAATGCGGTCAGGCTGTCTCTCCTACGTCAGTGTGAGCCTTTGCGAGTCACAGGCTTGGGAGGCAGAGAAACAATCTCAAGCATAAATTTTATTCTGGTGAAACTATTGAAAAAGGCCACGAGGAAATGCCAGCTAGCAAGTGTTTTACTTGTGAGGCAAGGAGTTGATATATTTTCATATTAGTTCTATAAGCTACGCAGCAGTAACTATGGGGGGTGTAAATGACAATAGGCCACACAGAGTGCATTCTCTCTGCTATCCCCTGCCTCCAAGATCCATGATCCATGTAACATGTTAATTCTTCTATTTCTTTATGTGATCACAAACAGACCATGGCTCCTTTTTGCCCCAAACCCATCCAAACCTCACCAATTCACTACTAATCTAATCCTCTCTGCCTCTTTTCACTGCAAATCCATTGTGTTCCCCATTGTCAGCTATCCATGTGTGACATAGCTGCACGTCCATGGGAGTATATCACAGAATGTATCACAACTGATTTATCACATCGCAGCATCAATTGGGTTGTGTCTATGCGGGTTCAATGCGCCACCATCAAACGCATCTGATCAAATGTGTTGATGAGATACGTGAAGTTGGCTTGAGATACGTGAGCGCGTGTTTGCAATGTTTATGGTAAACCAGGAACCATATTCATATAGTGTATCAGAGGAGGAGTGCTGATCTTGGATCAGGTTACAACATCCATGTAATCTTATTCATTGTGTAATCTAAAAGGCCAAACTGATCCTAGATTAGCGTTATGAATACGAGCCTAGGTTGTGTTCTGGTCTGGGATCAGTGCCAGTGTGTTATGACGGGATGGTGGTAACAGCTGAGGAAGAACTCAAGCAAGCCTAGCAAATGTGAAGTGACATCACACTGATGGGTTAATACTAATATGGTAATACTTAGCTATCTAAATCTATGGGGACTCCTTGTAGCCGCCCCTCCTGTCACAGGCACGCCACATGCGACACACACGGCCTGAACCACTGCTCTCCAGTAGAAAATGTCTGTGTCACTCTATAATATTGTTAAAACTAGTCTGCAAATATGTAATTAGTTTGGTCTGGCCCTGTAAACCAAGTGTTACATGAGGTGTTCACAATTTTCGGATTGGAAGCATTGAGTTGTGAGGAGAGTCGGGACAGTTCCACCGGTTACAAAAACCCAATTTAAATCTTGCCTGTATATAATTATAGGTCCCTAAAAGGATCGTGCTTGTTTAGCCCTAGAGGATGTCTTGTTCACTCCCCTGGACATCAGTCAGGCTGTGATCTCCTTTTCTCTGGACATCAGTCAGGCTGTGATCTCCTTTTCTCTGGACATCAGTCAGGCTGTGATCTCCTTTTCTCTGGACATCAGTCAGGCTGTGATCTCCTTTTCTCTGGACATCAGTCAGGCTGTGATCTCCTTGTCTCTGGACATCAGTCAGTCTGTGATCTCCTTTTCTCTGGACATCAGTCTGTCTGTGATCTCCTTTTCTCTGGACATCAGTCAGGTTGTGATCTCCTTTTCTCTGGACATCAGTCAGGCTGTGATCTCCTTTTCTATGGACATCAGTCAGGCTGTGATCTCCTTTTCTCTGGACATCAGTCAGGCTGTGATCTCCTTCTCTCTGGACATCAGTCAGGCTGTGATCTCCTTTTCTCTGGACATCAGTCAGGCTGTGATCTCCTTTTCTCTGGACATCAGTCAGGCTGTGATCTCCTTTTCTCTGGACATCAGTCAGGCTGTGATCTCCTTTTCTCTGGACATCAGTCAGGCTGTGATCTCCTTTTCTCTGGACATCAGTCAGGCTGTGATCTCCTTGTCTCTGGACATCAGTCAGTCTGTGATCTCCTTTTCTCTGGACATCAGTCAGTCTGTGATCTCCTTTTCTCTGGACATCAGTCAGGTTGTGATCTCCTTTTCTCTGGACATCAGTCAGGCTGTGATCTCCTTTTCTCTGGACATCAGTCAGGCTGTGATCTCCTTTTCTCTGGACATCAGTCAGGCTGTGATCTCCTTTTCTATGGACATCAGTCAGGCTGTGATCTCCTTTTCTCTGGACATCAGTCAGGCTGTGATCTCCTTTTCTCTGGACATCAGTCAGGCTGTGATCTCCTTTTCTCTGGACATCAGTCAGGCTGTGATCTCCTTGTCTCTGGACATCAGTCAGTCTGTGATCTCCTTTTCTCTGGACATCAGTCAGTCTGTGATCTCCTTTTCTCTGGACATCAGTCAGGTTGTGATCTCCTTTTCTCTGGACATCAGTCAGGCTGTGATCTCCTTTTCTCTGGACATCAGTCAGGCTGTGATCTCCTTTTCTCTGGACATCAGTCAGGCTGTGATCTCCTTTTCTCTGGACATCAGTCAGTCTGTGATCTCCTTTTCTCTGGACATCAGTCAGGCTGTGATCTCCTTTTCTCTGGACATCAGTCAGTCTGTGATCTCCTTTTCTCTGGACATCAGTCAGGCTGTGATCTCCTTTTCTCTGGACATCAGTCAGTCTGTGATCTCCTTTTCTCTGGACATCAGTCAGTCTGTGATCTCCTTTTCTCTGGACATCAGTCAGTCTGTGATCTCCTTTTCTCTGGACATCAGTCAGTCTGTGATCTCCTTTTCTCTGGACATCAGTCAGTCGGTGATCTCATTTTCTCTGGACATCAGTCAGTCGGTGATCTCATTTTCTCTGGACATCAGTCAGGCTGTGATCTCCTTTTCTCTGGACATCAGTCAGGCTGTGATCTCCTTTTCTCTGGACATCAGTCAGGCTGTGATCTCCTTTTCTCTGGACATCAGTCAGGCTGTGATCTCCTTTTCTCTGGACATCAGTCAGGCTGTGATCTCCTTTTCTCTGGACATCATTCAGGCTGTGATCTCCTTTTCTCTGGACATCAGTCAGTCTGTGATCTCCTTTTCTCTGGACATCATTCAGGCTGTGATCTCCTTTTCTCTGGACATCAGTCAGGCTGTGATCTCCTTTTCTCTGACATCAGTCAGTCTGCAGTCTACGTTTCCCCCGTTTTCTGAACCCCCTCCAGCATCCTCACTCATCCACCCAGCCTCTACTCCTGGATTTTCTCATTACCACATGAATGGCGACTGGAAAGGGCCACCGCAGCCTTGGACGCTAACAGAAGGCAGGAGATTTGCAATTCAATCTCCCCCACCCATATCGGGAAAGGGCTGTCACCAATGACAGAGAGGACAGGGGAGGGGGGTTGCGCCTTTGACATGGCACGCACACACACACACCTACTACTACTTCAACCACCCATATTTCTCAAAACATAACGTATGAGTTTTCTCATTTTGTTGCATGTGGTGTAGTTATGAGACAGTTAGTCAGATATTGTTACCTCCATTCAACTAGTAGGCTATTATAAATATCCCTAAACAAAAAGGCAAAGAAAAAAAAGCTTATTTCAGACTTACATCTTAATTTTCAACAGACAATGCTGGGATAGGCAAAAATAAATGTAACACTAGAAGTGTAGTATTTGGGATTGAAAGCATTTTTTCAAAGAGGAGAAGATCATTGGACAGCGTCACTTCCAGCGCTGGTGTGTAAACTTCCGGTGACAACAATATGGCGGCGCCCATAGCGATACACCTGGAGTTTGGGTTGGTATAAAATACGTTTTTCTTGTTCGTTTGACGCAACCTTTGAACATTTTCAAACACATTTAACAAGACGTCGTCTGTTCCCAGTCGTCGTATAACTTTCAAAAGGCAGGAAATACATTGTTGCTTTTAACTATCGCAAATGTGTCGCTAGCGCTACAGTGCATGAGAGAATGACTCGTGCAGTCGCAAACTAACGTTCACGCTAAACCAATGCATGACTATAGTTTAACAAACTAATGCTAGTTATCTAGCTAGCTAGGTTGCTGCGTTTGGGAATAGATGATCGCGAATTACTAGCTTTGTTCTGGTTCATCTCGCGACGACAAATTGACTTTTTTATATTTACAATTAATGTACTTTCACAACTCACCAAGTAAAGATGTTGCTAGAGTGCAGGGTGTAAATCTTTTTTTTTTTTAATTAAATAGTGTAGGGTGTAGGTCAAGAGATTAGCTCCGGTACTCACATACTGCCTCAAGCGCGTGTACCAGAGCTAGTCTGTCCGTGACTAAGGTCTCAAAAATCGATCATTTCGTATTTTTGAGAAATTACACCCTGAGCAGACAAACACGTTGTCTAACACTCTAGCAACTGTGCAGTAATACGAATGAAAATTAAAGAAGCATTTCTGGACCGGTACCTCAAGGTTGCTGTCACAAGCTAGTGCACGACTCAACTGAGGGCATCACTTCTCTGACTCTGTTATGAAGCAGCAATTGTCACATCAAATTACAGTGTTGCATTCTGGAAAAGAATACTGCTTCACAGTGTGTGAAACACTGCACTCAGAAAATGCATACAGGACGTCTGTGATTGTAGCCTAAAATCATTTATTCTGTCCTGACTGGGCTGCCATGAGATGACAACATTTGTCTTGTCATATAGGGAGAGGAATGAATGCTTTAAGCTGTTGTAGGAGATAAGAGGAGTAGTGTTTGAGACTGAGATAACTGGTAAACCCAAATGAGTGTTCCAGTAGTCATACAGGAACTTTGCTCAATCGTACATAGGATAAATGCAGTTCTCTGTCATAGACTATATAGGATCGGGATGAATGCTTTAAAATGTTGTAGTAAGATGAGCAAACACAGTGTTTGCTTGAAACTCGTTGACCCCAGAGAGTGAGTGATTCATTACCAGGCGAGCTTCTCTCGCTCGATCTCCCTTTGCATAGATATACTGGGCTCTAGGCCAGCTCCGCACCAGAGCATCTGAATGACAACTCTGCATTCTCCAGGCGATGTGAGCTCTCTTTATAATGGCCCGGCCTGCACCTGCAGCAGCCAAACACACACACAGTCTATCTTTGCTTCTGTCGCTCTCTGATCGGTGCCCTTTCTATCTCTTGTGCTCACCCTATCTTTGCACTTGACTTGCTCTCGTTCTATCTCTTGCGCGCGCTCATATGTTTACATTGTATATTTCACTTGCTCTGGCATTTTGCATATCAACCGTTAACATTAAACACACACACACACAAGTTTCAAAAGAGAAAGACGTTTGAAATGTCATTAACGCTCCTCTCTCTTTCATGCAGGGAGAGAGGTGACTAATGTTTGTCTCATGCTGGCAGGCTAGTCACTGCTGGTCTGTTTACTAGGATGTGTTCACTGTCTGCTTACTACATGGGGTTGGCGGTAGAGCTGGGCGATATATCAAATAAACGTTTCTGTCGCGAGGCAATGTGGCACCATGTACCATTGTCAGCATTTTAGCCACCGACTTATGTGTTCGCTCTCTAGTCTGTGTTTTATCAATGTGCAATGAACATAGACACACACATGCACATAAGGAATTAGCAACTCGTTCTCCACTTGATTTCAACGTCTAAACAAAGTGGACAGGCTAGCATGCTGCTCAAACAGTTGGAGACGGACAGGTGGGTGTGTTCATAGCATAGCCAGCTATGAAATGGATCAAAGTTGGCTAAACTTGAAATCTAAATATTAGCTGGCTATGCACTAGCACGTGGACTTGTTCTTGAGATATTGTTTATGAGACCTGTGTTCATTTTCTATGATGCCCACTAAAAGAAGTAGGACATTATTGGTGGCGATCTGCTTGGTTCTGGATACATTTGTAACAAAAAGCAGTTTCATGAACAGACTTGAAAGCCAGATCAGTCATTATTGCAAAAAAGAAAAAACAGGTTAAACTATTTTGATTAAATAATTAGTGGTTTTAGAATGGTTTTATTTAGCTTAGGTATAATTTTCCAAGTTTTGAATTCATTAGATTGTTGCTGACTGTTTAAATGCAGTGTATTTAGCTTTAATTGTGCAACTAAGCTTTTATATATATATATATATATATATATATAGGGCCAAAAATATATGGACACCCTTTCAAATGAGTGAATTTGGCTATTTCAGCCACACCCGTTGCTGACATTAAAATGGCCTGTACTGAATGGCTCGGTGACTTTCAACGTGACACCGTCATAGGATGCCACCTTTCCAACAAGTCAGTTCGTCAAATTTCTGCCCTGCTAGAGCTGCCACGGTCAACTGTAAAGTGCTGTTATT
This sequence comes from Oncorhynchus gorbuscha, assembly GCF_021184085.1. Classification (NCBI taxonomy): domain Eukaryota; kingdom Metazoa; phylum Chordata; class Actinopteri; order Salmoniformes; family Salmonidae; genus Oncorhynchus; species Oncorhynchus gorbuscha. The sequence continues at coordinate 37,558,823 of NC_060183.1, read as the reverse complement.
GTGAAGTGGAAACGTTTAGGAGCAACAACTGCTCAGCTGCGAAGTGGTAGGCCAAACAAGCTCACAGAACAGGAACACCGAGTTCTGAAGCATGTAGTGTGTAAACATCTTCTGTCCTCGGTTGCAACACTCACTACCGAGTTCCAAACTGCCTCTGGAATCAACGTCAGCACAATAACTGTTCGCCGGGAGCTTCATGAAATGGGTTTCCATGGCCGAGCAGCCGCACACAAGCCTAAGATCACCATGCGAAATGCCAAGGGTTGGCTGGAGTGGTGTCAAGCTCGGCGCCATTGGACTCTGGAGCAGAGGAAACACGTTCTCTGGAGTGATGCTTCACCATCTCACGCTACCTGCTCGAATGCATAGTATCAACTGTCAAATTTGGTGGAGGAGGAATAATGGTCTGGGGCTGTTTTTCATGGTTTGGGCTACACCCCTTAGTTCCAGTGAAGGGAAATCTTAATGCTACAGCATACAATGACATTCTAGACAGTTCTGTGCTGCCAACTTTGTGGCAACAGTTTCAGCATGACAATGCTCCTGTGCACAAAGCTAGGTCCGTACAGAAATGGTTTGTTGAGATCGGTGTGTAAGAACTTGACTGGCCTGCACAGAGCCCTGACCTCAACTCCATCTGACACCTTTCAGGTTAATTAGAAAGCAGACTTCGGGCCAGGTCTAATCGCCCAACATCAGTGCCTGGCCTCCCTAATGCTCTTGTGGCTGAATGGAAGCAAGTCCCCGTATGTATCAAAGTTCCACATCTGGTGGAAAGCTTTCCCAGAAGAGTGGAGGCTGTTATTGCACCAAAGGGAGGAACAACTGCATATTAATGCCCATGATTTTGGAATGAGATGTTCGACGAGCAGGTGTCCACATACCTTTGGTCATATAGTGTATATTGTGAATAGGTTTAAAAAAAAATTGAGATATGAGGGGAGGTTACCAAGAACCCGATGGTCACTCTGACAGAGCTTCATAGTTCCTCTGTGGAGATGGAAGAAACTTTCAGAAGGACAACCATCTCTGCAGCACTCCACCAATCAGGCCTTTATGGTAGAGTGGCCAGACGGAAGCCACTCCTCAATAAAAAGCACATGACAGCCCGCTTGGAGTTTGCCAAAAGGCACCTAAAAGATTGAGACCATGAGAAACAAGATTCTCTGGTCTGATGAAACCAATATTGAATTATTTGGCTTGAATGCCAAACGTCTTGTCTGGGGGAAACCTGGCACCATCCTTATGGTGAAGCATGGTGTTGGCAGCATCATGCTGGGGATGTTTTTCAGCTATAAGGACTGGGAGACTAGTCAGGAAATCCTTGTGAAACCCAGCTCCAGAGCACTCAGGACCTCAGACGGGTGAAGGTTCACGTTCCAACAGGACAACGACCCTAAGTACAAAGCCAAGACAACGCTTCGGGACAAGTCTCTGAATGTCCTTGAGTGGCCCAGCCAGAGCCCAGACTTGAACCCGATCAAACATCTCTGGAGAGACCTGAAAATAGCTGTGCAGTGATGCTCTCCATCCAACCATCCAAACTCCCCAAATACTGGTGTGCCAAGCTTATAGCGACATACCCAAGAAGACTGGAGGTTGTAATCGCTGCCAAAGGTGCTTCAACAAAGTACTCAGTAAAGGGTCTGAATACTTAAGTAAATGTGATGTAACATTTTTTATTAGCAAAAAATTTACAACTGTTTTTGCTTTGTCATTATGGGGTATTGTGTGTAGATTGATTGAGGATTATTTATTTATTTATTTAAATAAGACTGTAACGTAACAACGTGGGGAAAGTCAAGGGATCTGAATACTTTCCGAATGCACTGTTTATAGCCTAGTCCCTCGCAAATAGATGGTCTCCTTATTGTCCCTATACTTGGGTGGTGGCTTTCAGTCGCCTCTCGGATGTCTGTCTCTGTCCTTGTTGAGGGCGGCCAGTGGGACCTGTCGTAACGGTCTGAAGGGGAGGCTCACAGCTGTGATATGATCGGTGTCCACTCGTACTTTATTGAATTATCTCTGCTGGCGTCCGATGCCACACACTCGTTCACTGCAGGGGAGCCCCATCTCCCTATTCTTCAGTGTCTCACCTCTCTCCCCATCTCTATTCTTCCCTTTTTTCTTTACCATATCTTCTCCTATTCTTTCAGTGTGTCTAGTCTCCACAGCCTGTTCTCCTTTCCTCGGGGATTAACTCGCCACCATGCCCTCTAATTCCAGATTATGTCAATCTAATACCACCCTGGCTGCACTTTTTATTTGACCAATTCAATATGACGCTGCAAAGTTACTCTACCAACCTATGTGATAACTATGGAACAGATATGTAATTAAATGCCCTTTACTTCCTAGGGGAGGGGCGGAGCTACTGTTTGGCAGCGTGAAGGAGCATCATGTGACCCTGCCCAACCAATCAGAACCCTGTGAGTACAAATTGTTGAGGAACATTTTTGTTGATCAATTGTCAATGAATATTTACTTTCATTTACTATATATATTTTTTAAGAGACATTACTTCAAGACAAGGATAGGCACTGATTATGCAGTGCAGACTGATTCTGCACAGTTCTGTTTTAAAACAGACCACTAACTGAATTCAGTTTAAATTCAGTGACTGAAGGATGATGGAGGTGTGGTATTTCTGCCTCCTCTGATTGCCTCCCCTCCCCCCTGAGAAAATAGCCTTTCTCTTCCATGTGACTAAACAAAACTCAACTGTCACGTGCATAGATGACTTCATTAGTTCAATACATCTCCTCTAACGCCGGCTAAAAGGGAGGAGGGGGTTGTGCGTCAGCCGCTCTTATGGCCCCTACTCAGCGGGAGCTAATATGCAGACACAAAACCCCAGTACAAATCCTACTAAATCATGCTGCTCTATCTTTCTGCTCTCTCTCTCTCTTTCTCCTGCATCCATCTCTCTCTCCCACCACTGTTGTCCTTGCGTCTGCCCTCTCCCTTCTCTCCCCTCCATCACTCTCTCTCTGACCTCTCTCAGCCCTTGTTCACATGGTGCCTGGACAGCTGTTGAGCTGGCCATGGTAGCCAGTGGCCTGCCTGCCTGCCTGTCTGGTTGCCTTGGCCCCTCAGTTCGGCCAACCCCCCCTTCTCCATTGAAAATCGGGTATAAAACAGTCCACTCACCCCCCTCATCTCCCCTCTCTCATTCCGGTCTTTCCTCAGTAACCATGGTGTTGGAGCCCCCTCCTTGCTTCCCTCTCCAGCACCACCAACATCTGTGAGCCGCCCCGGGCCTCGACCCATTCTTCTCCTAACTGTTCCATTATTAGGCCTCATTCACTTGTAAATGCAGCCAGTGATACTGTTGATGGGTCTTCCATCCACAACGCAGAGTCAGGGAGGAAAGGAGAGTTAGGGGTGCCTGTGGAGGAGAAGAAGAAGAAGGAAGGGGGCCCTGGAAGGGGTATTTGGGGACAATTGTGACAACGCCTCCAAGTTCTTTTTGTGTAAAATCATTTTGGGGGGTTGGCGGGATGGACAAGTGGCCCTGTTTCCTCTCTCTATGCGCCTGTTCCTGTGCTCTCCTGGTGGAAATAGGGAAGTGAAAGTAGGTAGAATGAAGGAAAGGGTCTCCTAAAACTGCCGAGCTCATCCCCGGAGGAGGAGGCCTACTGCAATGGAACTGCAGCTCAACACACTCAACTGGTTTTACTCCTTTCTTTCATAGTACAGCACCTCAGAGTCATCTCCTGTGATTTACTCCTTTCATTCATAGTACAGCACCTCAGAGCCATCCCCTGTGATTTACTCATTTCATTCATAGTACAGCACCTCAGAGTCATCTCGGGTCTAGATCTAGATAAATCAGTGACATTGAAATCATTCTGTTCATAAACAGAACCAAAGTAGGAGGAGGGACAGTGGAAAATGTTTTTATAGTGGAGGCTAAAGGCACATCTTTTTTGCGTCCTGTTTTGTCATATCCTTTTTAGCACACTACCGTTCAAACGTTTGTGGTCACTTAGAAATGTCCTTGTTTTTGAAAGAAAAGCAATTGTTTTGTCCATTTAAAATAACATCAAATTGATCAAATATACAGTGTAGACATTGTTAATGTTGTAAATTACTATTGTAGCTAGAAACAGCAGATTTTGTAATGGAATATCTACATAGGCGTACAGAGTCCCATTATCAGCCACCATCACTCCTGTGTTCCAATGGCACGTTAATCCAAGTTTATAATTTTAAAAGGCTAATTTGTCATTAGAAAACCCGTTTGCAGTTATGTTAGCACAGCTGAAAACTGTTTTGCTGATTAAAGAAGCAATAAAACTGGCCTTCTTTAGGCTAGTTGAGTATCTGGAGCATCAGCATTTGTGGGTTCGATTATAGGCTCAAAATGGCCAGAAACAAAGAACGTTCTTCTGAAACTCGTCAGTCTGTTCTTTTTCTGTGAAATGAAGGCTATTCCATGCGAGAAATTGCCAAGAAACTGAAGATCTCATACAGCGCTGTGTACTACTCCCTTCACAGAACAGCGCAAACTGGCTCTAACCAGCATAGAAAGGAAAGAGGAGTGGGAGGCCCCGGTGCACAACTGAGCAAGAGGACAAGTACATTTGTGTCTAGTTTGAGAAACAGACGCCTCACAAGTCCTCAGCTGAGCTTCATTAAATAGTACCTGCAAAACACCAGTCTCAACTTCAACAGTGAAGAAGCGACTCCGGGATGCTGGCCTTCTAGGCAGAGTTGCAAAGAAAAAGCCATATCTCAGACTGGCCTATAAAAATAAAAGATTAAGATGGGCAAAATAACACAGACACTGGGCAGAGGAAGATTGGAAAAAAGTGTTATGGACAGACAAATCTAAGTTTGAGGTGTTCGGATCATGAAGAACATTTGTGAGACGCAGAAAAGATGATGGGAGGTGTGCTTGACGCCATCTGTCAAGCATAGTGGAGTTAATGTGATGGTCTGGGGGTGCTTTGGTGGTGGTAAAGTGGGATATTTGTACAGGGTAAAAGGGATCTTGAAGAAGGAAGGCTATCACTCCATTTTGCAACTCCATGACATACCTTGTGGACGATGCTTTAATTGGAGCTAATTTCCTCCTACAACAGGACAATGACCCAAAGCACAGCTCCAAACTATGCAAGAACTATTTAGGGAAGAAGCAGTCAGCTGGTATTCTGTCTATAATGGAGTGGCCAGCACAGTCACCGGATCTCAACCCTATTGAGCTGTAGTGGGAGCAGCTTGACCGTATGGTACGTAGGAAGTGCCCATCAAGCCAATCCAATTTATGGGAGGTGCTTCAGGAAGCATGGGGTGAAATATCTTCAGATTACCTCCAATAAATTGACAACTAGAATGCCGAAGGTCTGCAAGGCTGTAATTGCTACAAATGGAGGATTCTTTGACAAAAGCAAAGTTTGAAGGACACAATTATTATTTAAATTAAAAATCATTATTTATAACCTTGTCAACGTCTTGACTATATTTCCTATTCATTTTGCAACTCATTTCATGTCTGTTTTAATGGATAACAAGGACATTTCTAAGTGACCCCAAACTTTTGATCGGTAGTGTAGGTGTGTGGTGTGCGTCAGAACATATTGTATTGTTTTCTTCGTTGGTTTGTTTGTCGATATGTGTGTCTGTCAATGACTGTGTGTGAGTGACCGTGTTGAAGTGTGTGAATGTCCACTCCCCTGCTAGACCCCATAGTAGAACTGTGAGGGATTGATAGGAGTCGTTTGGGTTGTTCTGACCTCCTACAAACAAAGATTTGGTCTCCGTGGCAGTGCAGTCTCCAGGACAACCTTAACACAAAAGTTGGCCAGAGCAGAGAATGCGAGCCTAGGATGACCTTGTTGATCTGCTGTCCGCTGGACCTGTGTGTGTGTGTGTGTGTGTGTGTGTGTGTGTGTGTGTGTGTGTGTGTGTGTGTGTGTGTGTGTGTGTGTGTGTGTGTGTGTGTGTGTGTGTGTGTGTGTGTGTGTGTGTGTGTGTGTGTGTGTGTGTGTGTGTGTGTGAGAGATAATCCCTTTCTGAATCCTCAATATTTCTCTTTAACCCCTGTGAGTGATTGATGACCCTGGCTCTGAATTCCCCCCTGCCTAAGATCCCCCCCACACACATCTCAGAAAATGTCCCATCACACATCTCCAGCAAGATGGATGATTTATTTCCTCCCACCCACAGATAACCACCATATCAATAGTAGTGCAACGCACGGAGAGAACGAGGGGAATTACGAGGAAAGAAAAAGAGAGGGAATGCTTTGAGCCTGCCGTTCAGACGCCCTCTCCCCTCCGACCCAGACAGCGCTATCCCATAATGCACCTGCATGGAGCCTGTGACGCACATTCCTCATTTTCCTCCTCCTCTCCATTGTTGTCCTCCATCATCCTCGGCCCGCCCCACCTGCGCTCTCCTACCCCTACAGCCTATGGGTGGGCTGAAACACAAACCGGGTCGTATTCACTAGGCACCAAACGACAGAAAACAGGCTGAATCGGGGAGGGACTACCTGAACTCGTCCAATAAGAAACTCTTGTTTTCTGTTGCTAATGAGTACGACCCAGGACAACGAAAGCAGACCAGAGTCCAGGAGAACCTTCATCTCTGCCCCCTCGGCCACCCTGACCTCTGTCTCTCTGAAGGAAAATCGACAGTCAGGGCGGGGGGGGGTGCGATAGACTTCAGCGGTTTTTGCGAGAGAGTAGAGAGTATCTTGCTCCCCACAAAGGCGAAATTATGAGAGTGGAGTGATTGGCTTCTTTTTTTAGAACTGTGCTGAGGTACAAGTCAATATTCATTGCCTTTGCTCTGCATCACTCTTCTTTATAGGTGCTGGCGAGAGGGAAGTGGGAGCGGGGGAAGAGGAGGGAGAGAGAGAGAGCGGGGGTTCTAGGCAGGGGGGGAGGAAGGAAGGTAGGCCAATCATTACACTTGTGAAGAGGTCTGACAGCCATCCAATTAACCTGATACTGCCCCCCCCTCCCACGCCTCAGAGGTGCCATATAAAGCCCCACCAAACACTTCTGCAAAACCCTACAGTACACCCAGGTACGAGGACTGTTTTGGAACGAGCAGAGAGCCTCGATGTCTTAGACGGACTGGGTTCCACGACTCCCATGCATGGTTTCCGCTTAATCGATGTCCGCAGAGTCACTGGTGTAGAGTAAGAGGGGTGTTAGCTCTGTGAAGAGCTCTGTCTCTGTCTGATGGGCAAGGGGGTTGGCTGTCTGTGGACTGGCCCCTATGCTTCTTTCACATGTCCTTTCTGTGACATGCCCTGTTCAGAGGTTATGGATCTGAAGTAGCACATCAGTGAGGATGGCAATAATGAAATGATTCTACGCTTTAGTGAGCATCGAGCACAAGCCTCGTCACATTTCATCAAAAGCCCTGCCTCGGATATTATTTCCGAACGCAGCGTAGACTTTGCTATTTTATACATCCTTTCGCTTCTTTCTCCCCTTCTCTCTTTCCCTCCCTCCCCTCTCACATCCATATCAGCACTGAGCGAACTGGTTGGATCCGGTGAGAGAGGCTGATGATGCTGTGTTAGGGATGGGGAGGCTGGTGTGTGTGTGTTTCTGCGATATGGGGAAACTGCAGTCCCGGTCCTGCTCTCGTATGCCATCGCGAGGCCTTGTCCTTCTGTACATCTGCAGACGGCCATGATCTTATAAGAACACATCGTTTTTCTTATAAGGAACCACACATTGCTTTCACACGCACGTTGACGGACAGTAATGAACGCTTAGGTTACAGTATATGGAATCGTATCGAATGGCGGCAAGAGGATATTATGTGTGTGTGTGTGTGTGTGTGTGTGTGTGTGTGTGTGTGTGTGTGTGTGTGTGTGTGTGTGTGTGTGTGTGTGTGTGTGTGTGTGTGTGTGTGTGTGTGTGTGTGTGTGTGTGTGTGTGTGTGTGTGTGTGTGTGTTGCTCTCGTAACCCGATGGTTCGGTATATGTTGTTCTCTGTAGCCTGACAGTTCAAGTAGCTCAAGCCATTGTTAATGCGAGGTCGTTTTCCCAAACAGCCGATTGCTCCAGAGGTCAGACTCATGGAAAATGTTTAAATATCACTGATGTTCAAGTTCTTTAAAAAAAGACACAGATGTGTTTTATTTTCAAATGCATATAGACACAATCATTTGAATTCCTTATTTTGGGCTTTGCATTTTCTGTCAATCAATTCCTAATCTCCGTTTAGGAGCGGTTTCCTGGACAGAGATTAAGCTATTATTTCTCTCTTTCAAAAGGCACAAAATAATTTCAATCAACAGAAAATATTTATTTGGTTATTAATCCAGGAATAGGCTTTATCTGAATCTGGGAAACCGGACCTTTCGGGTTTACGAGGACAGCACTGCATGCATACCATGCACACCTCCACTTAGGAAGTGGAGGATTGTATAATGTCAGGATGTTATCCATTTAAAAGCTCTTTTTATATTTTAACCTCTTTGTTTACCAAGAGACCCTAATATAAAACCTAATGTCCCAGAGGTGAATGAGGGCGATGGCCGGCTTCGAGACGTCTGTCTCACCATCCCCCTCAGCATCTCACACACACACACCGTGATCTCTGGTGATCCCTGGTCCCTCTGTCGCGTCACATTGACCGGCTGGGACTTGGGGGCTGGACCATGCACCTTGAACTCTAACCCGTGTGTGTGTGTGTGTGTGTGTGTGTGTGTGTGTGTGTGTGTGTGTGTGTGTGTGTGTGTGTGTGTGTGTGTGTGTGTGTGTGTGTGTGTGTGTGTGTGTGTGTGTGTGTGTGTGTGTGTGTGTGTGTAGGGGACATGAAGCAGCTGCTGGTATGGATCAGAGGGAACATGCTGAAGGAACGGCCAGAGCTCTTTGTCCAGGGAGATACTGTGTGAGTATTATACACACGCACACCGCAATACATTTTTTTTAGTGATCGACTGTTTATTCTTTTTGGGGTGAAACAGTTACAAAAGGAGCGATGCAGACATGTTTATATTTGTCCAAAATGTGTCCGAAAGGCACAGCCATCATTAAAGGAGATGGATACTACCGGACAGACAGGAGTTGTGGTTTGTGGATGCCCTGTCCTCCTCACCCATTATAGACTTTTATTGTTCCTTTTTTATAGGGGTCTATTTATAGTGGTAACTAGCTAATGAAGGGAGGACATGTGAGAGAGGGAGGAAATCTGTGCTACTACCTATAGATCTGTCTACTCTTAATCATTGTATGGTCACATTGTATTCCAAACTGGGATTATTTTATTTTAACCTGAAAACAGACATTTTTAACAGCTGCACCATATTAGTGGAGGCTGTTTACATGCTTTAATTAAAATTTTAAAAACATTTTAGTGATTTAGCAGACGCTTTTATCTAGAGCGACTTCCAGTAGTGAGTGCATAGATTTTCATACTGGTCCCCCGTGGGAATCGAACCCACAACCCTACCAACTGAGTCAGACGGGACTATGTTTTTAAGGTGTACTGGCCATGTCAGGGGAGGTTATGTATTTTATGCAGTATGGAAAGGGGAAGTGTGTTTTGAAGGTAAAGCAGCCTATCAGAGCATTGCGTGTAGCCCTCTGACTCTGTGATGTCGAGAGCTCGCCGACCGCGGTGGGGATGGAGGCAACTTCATACGTACAGCAAGAGAGGAAAGATAAACTACCTGCAGTTGTGGCGCATGTCGCTACGTCTTCAGCTACCATAGTCAGAGTTAAGGGGGCTACCGCAGTCTCCAACACCCCGTCTACAGCGCATGATCTCACACACCCGATCCGCGTCCTCCTGTGATGTGTAAAACATGTGCATGTGATTTTTTTATATCATTTTTCTTCCTCGTGTAGAATTATCTTCAGACTAGATTGCCTTACTTGTGTGTGTCTGAGGTTATTCTGTGGTGTTCAATGCAATGTCTTTTCCCCTTGATTTTAATAGGAGGCCTGGGATCTTGGTACTTATCAATGATGCCGACTGGGAATTGATGGTGGGTGTTCTAACAGAGTGTGTGTTGGGTGTAAAAGACTAAACACAAAAAGCTCACGCACGCTGTTCATTTGCACGGTATATGCTACAGCGTACATCTAAAAACTATACCGGTCTTTTGAGACTAAATGCATTAAAAAATATATATATATATATATTTATGAGCACACTTTTGATACCATTTCTGTTTAGTTTTTTTAACAGGAGAAAATCCACACTCCCTTTTGTCCATTTCCTCCATGTCTTTTCTATTTACCTGTTATAGCATACGTGTGAATGTCTGACTGTTTGTGTGTGTCTCTCTCTTTCCTTATTTAAACATATGTATATATTAAATATCCCTAGCATGCATGTGTGTCTCACACACACACACACACACACACACACACACACACACACACACACACACACACACACACACACACACACCTTTTATATAAATTCATTGAATGAAATCTCTCTCTCTGAAGGGTGAGTTGGAGTATGAGCTACAGGACAAGGACAACGTAGTATTCATCTCTACTCTCCATGGAGGTTAGAAAAGACTGGGTGTAGATGTCCACAGGCAGCCTCCACATACAATTCCCCTCACTTTCTTCTACTCCTATTGTTCCACCACAAAACTCGCTGGACTCTTAGACCTCTCCGGTCCAACCAACCAATCACTGAAAGAACGCTGGGATGCTATGATTTATGTTTTACCCAGACTTCAGCCTGTATTAATTCCTGATCTAGGATCATTTTTTGAAAAAAAATTTGAGATCATAATTATTGCAATTATAAGGACAGGGTGGGCCTGATCCTAGATCAGCACACCCTGACTTGTTTTTTTTGTTTTTTTATATATGGGTGCTGGTCCCCCAGAATGATTTTGTTTGTTTGTTGTGGAGTGAGGAGAAGATCTACCGAGAGGGACTCTATGGTGATGGCGTGAGTCTTTTCAGGGCCACAGTCATTAATATTCTGCTACAGTTCTGTCTCCATTCAAATAGATTCAGAAGAGACAGTAGGATTTGAGCTGATACTTTTTTGCATTGAACTCTGCATGTGATTGGTCTAGAATCATAATCATTTACCAGCTTTTAAACTTTTTTTTTTAAATTCACCGACAAAAATTGCTGCTTCAATCCTGCAATGTATGTTTTGAGACTAAATGGGTATTGAGACAATTAATCTGTCATAAAAATATGCATTTGGCTTGCTGTAATGTAACCATAAACAAATGTATTTAATTGGCTTACTAGATCAGATGAATAAAATGATTGCATTCTTTAACTCATTTATTACCTATCAAGTCTAACTTTCCCTTTCAACGACGTCTTTCTCTTTGCTGCAGTACAGAATAAAAGAAGTTGAATGATAAGGTCACAGTTTACTATGCCTCGCTCTACATGTCTAAGCATACACAACCTGTTTTACATCGTTGCTTATGTTGTCTATCCTTACCTATTCCCCAATAGTTACACGCAGTTGAATGATTTGCTTGACAATGTTATTATTATGGTATGGCATATGTTTTATTATAACGGTCCATATAGGCCAATAATAAGCATTTGAAAGTGTTATATCGTGATTTAAAACTGATCGATGTAAATGGGGTATCGGATTTGGAGTTATAGGCTGATTACAACGGGGATTTAAAGGACTATTTCTCCTCAGAGCCTTCACGTAGAATATTCATAAGGTCAACCTGAACGAAAGACCACGGCGGTTGTGGACTCTGATTTGCAACGGGAAACCATCTGATAATAGTAGCTATAATGGCAATGCAAATGAGCTTTGCGAGAGGGAGAAATGTGGTGTGTGTCAGTCGGTGCTTGGAAGGTTGAGCTGCAAATTTGAGTGTGCGTGTGTGTGGCGCGAGTGGAAGCCTTTTTTTTTAAAGGGGAGAAAGGGCTGAGAAAAGAACACACGGTGCACCCCGCGGCGTGACCTGTCGAGAGGCCATGAGTCGGTTGGGCTCCACAAAACACTGGATAATTATCAAAGACTCAAAGCCAGCCAAAGAAACGGCTTGTTTTAGCACGATGTTTTACTGCGTGTATTTATCCAAGTGATTTGTAGAATAGCAGCACATTTGAATTGAGTTTTAATCCCAAACTTTTTAATGGAATTTTATGGAACCATGAACGAGTGGGAGAAGTAGACTCGGGCCCTAAATAAAATGACCAACTACATTTGACAGTTGTTCTAATTAAATAATTATTTCTTATTGCCATTTTTTAAATCAGATGATATTGTTAAAGCCTTTATGGATGGATTCTTCTAAAGTAAGAGGAAACGGGATTTTGGGGATTCCTTGCATAAGCCTGGTCTATATGTGAGGTGATTTTTATATTTAAATTGCTTTATCTCCATAAACGATCTTTTCACACCTTTCCAGTTATGCACCGTTTCCCAAACTCGGCGTGAACGTTTGGTTTTTGCCCCAGCACTACGCAGCTGATTCAAATAATCATCTAATCATCAAGCTTTGATAATTTAATTCAGCTGTGTGTGTGGTGTCAGGGTGAAAACCAAAACGTGCACTGCTGGGGTCCCGAGGACCGAGTTTGGAAAACGCTGCATTTATGGAAGGTGAATAGGGTTATGTTTAGAAATATAAATCCACTTTATTTCAGTCTTCATAAGGAACTTATGCACGTTTCTTTGCTTTAGCATTTAGACCTGTACATTTTCATGATGCCCCCCCCAAAAAAAGAAAATAAAAATCTGTTCCCTGCGTTTTATTGGCTAAATTAAAAAATAAATAATAATAAAGCATTTATTTAGTTACCTTCTTGCGTCGTTTTTAGTTGACATGACAGCTAAAATAACACACCCAAACCAACCATAATAACAGGTGAATGGTGGGGCCTTAATTTACATCAATGCACCCTCGGTCTGAGGATACAGGGGATCGGGGGATGTGAGATGATGCCCTGCACCCTGCGTTTATAAATGGGGGGTTACGTTTGACCAGCAAAGTTAAGAATCAAGGTTGTAGGCCTCTCCTATGTTTTATGGTTAGAAAACGACCCCAATTCTACCATATTACTCAAGTCTTTGGCTAAGATGATATAATATTGTATATTATAAATATAAGCGTATTACTAACACTATTTGAATGTTACAACTATAAATATTAGGCTATGTATTGTATGAAATTACTATTATATTTGCATGATTTTTATTATTAATAATGGTATGGTTCGTTTTTTTTACCAATGTGTAAAACACAAAAACGTATTTCTCAAGTCTACTAAATATTACATAACAAAAAAAGAAATATCTCAGAAAAAAATATTCAATTGTTTTTCAATTCACAACCATTAAATGTGTATTTCAGCCAAACTGCAGGCAAAGCTGGGTGATGGGGCTGGAGAAATATAACCACAATTCATAAATGGGCCTGTTGTCTGTCGGATATTTGTTAAGCTATACATCGTTGTACAAAAACATTGTTTAATCTTGTGTGTGTGCGTGCCTGTGTGACAGAGAGACCTCAAAAATGTTGATCCTCATATACAATCAAACTGGCATTGTGTAACTTATGAAGGCATGCTTATTTACTAGTTTTCTCATACACATTCAGCACTTCTCAGGATGTTGATAATAATAATTTATTTAAACGGATCTAAAACATCTTTAAATATATTTTTTTAACCAAACGTTTAATTTAGAAACTACAACTGACCGACAAATTACGCCAAAGACTGTTTTACGTGATTCAAGTGTCATGCAACTAAATTCAGGCCAAGTGTTCAGGCCCCAAACGGTCCCTAATACTGGCATTCTACTGCTCTCTATCCAGCCAAACTCTCTTGACACCTTAGTGTACTGCAAATCCATGGGTTTACAGTTGTGCAATCAACTATTATGTAAAGATTTACAGGTCAGATGTGTTAGGTTTTAGGCCTATAGTTATATTTCAAACCAAATTAAAATAAGATATTCTACGATAATTAAAATAGGCTATATACCTATAAATCCTAGGCCTGACCTAAAATATCGGAATTTATTTTGGAATTAGCGGTACCATTAAAAAAACGATCATCCCTCTTGTAAAATGAGATCGTTTATGTTTACATATTAGTTCGACAGTTCTGTAAATTATGCAAATAGCTACATAAACAAGACTGATACTTTGATACTAAATCATGTTTGATATTGCCATGATCAAAGACAACATTTTACTAGACTTTATTATGAGGATTATTATCTCAAAGATAACGGTTAAATCAATATATATATTTTTTTACTATAAAATAAAACAGGCCTGTTTCCTTGATTTTAAAGCAAACCGAAACCGTCGTGAGGTCAGGTTGTCCAGTTGCATAGTGAAGAAATAACTAATATCCAAACATTTTAGATGCAAGACCTTAGGATGGCTTGATCGTTTTAGCCATTTAATGATGTAGAGCCCTAAAGTCACCGTTCATTATTTTGATAACTTGTGTCCTTTGAATAGGCTAATTTTACAGATGACACGAATCTCTCGGAAGGTTTATGTGGCTAGTCAAGTAACTGCATTGTAATAATGGCCAAAGCACTCGATATATCCATGACTCCAATCGATAGTTGCCATTTAAAACAACCCGATTTAATTAGATTTTCGACTAAGTGTAACACCAATTGGTGGATCCATCGGGCCTACACAAAACATACACCAGGAAACATACAGTACATTAGTCAGTCATATTGGTTTTCTTCCCTTTATTGGCCCAACATAATCTCATATGTTTATATCGAATCAAACTCATTTTAATCTGCTGAAAAATGGTGGATTATTCTTACCTGCAAATGAGACATTTTTTATAAAATGGTTATATGTTGTTTCTTGAATGTTCTGGGTTTTTCGTTTGGATAAAGCCAGGATGAATTTGAGTTTTCAGCAACAGATGTCCATGCACAATTCTTGGGGTTTCGTTTGATTTTGCTCAAGAATTGCGTTTGGACAATCAGTCGCTAACACTCTAAAATGGCCTTCTCGGAAAAAACACATCCAGACCTTAATTCGATTCAACACAAATGCATATATTAGTATTAGGCCTACAGAATGCACATACTTCCATTTCAAAATGATTTGCTAAATGTATACATTCATTGTTGGAAAACAACCCATCATGTTCTAAAGACAAACGAGATAGAGAGAGAGTGGTTAATAGAAAAGTTGCACTTGTGCATTTTTTTCCCATTCCTTTCGCTGCGTTGTATATGGTCACATGCTTCCATGGTCCTGCCATGTTCAACCATCCGAGCCACAGATGAGCCCGAATTCAAGTTATACATGTGTATTTCCAAACATGCAATAACAAATACAGTAGCCTGTAGCCAACTAAAAGCCTTCTAACTGAGCAAGTGTCTCGTTTCGATGGAAAATGTTTATAGAAAGAAATACACATTATGGCATCAAAAGTTGAATGCACTTGCTGTTTCATTAATTCATTCCCATCGGTTGGAAAAGTAGGCTTCACAATTCAATGTTATGTGGTGGCCTAGGCCTAAAACTGTCACTACTCATATTTACCAGTCTACCACAGTTCAAACCCTCAAATACTTGCAGGTTGAATTTTCTTTCCTCGCAAAAAGGAGATTTGTGCGAGGCAATGTAAACGCACTTTGCCTTTCACTAATATTTTTATGTGGCCCTAAACTGACAGAAACATCATTTACGAAATATCGCCTATTCTCAACTAATTATATAATGAGTCATGTAAAATAGTTTTAAATTAACCAAGACACCCTTCTACAAAGTCCAGGCTGTGTTGATACAACAAAAACGCTTTCGCCATCTCTGCTGCACCTGTTAAGGGCGCACATCCACGTAGTTTCCACACCGCGTCAGGAAAGAGTCCGAATCTTGATGGTCATCTTAAAAACAAATCTGCTGCAAACAAACCATTTCCAAAAATTAAAAATAATGAACAATATGAGTATTTGTAGTTGTAGTGTTTCTGTCCTCTGACGATTGTGAGACGAGGTGATGAAATCGAGAAAACCACTCAGTCCTGCCTGCGTTCTCTCCTCTATGCCCACGACGTGCGCAGCCCAGCCTGGATCATCATTCCTAACGCTCTAGGCAAGATGGGAACGCGTGCAGAGGAAGAATGATGCTCGGAGCGGGTTTGCTGGTTGCATTAAGCTCGCGTCTCGGCTTGCAGTACCTCCGCAGCAATTGACTTTCTGGGACCGTTGCTCCTCTCCTGGCTCTTTTCTTAGACTGGCGTAACAATACGGACGGCGAGAGAGAGTGGGGATGCTCTTCGCTTGGTACTGAATTTGAATAACACCACAGGGTGGACGATAAATGTCCATTGTGCTGTAGAAGTAATGAATCTCAACCGTCTTCTATGGGCACACACACAAGCCAGCAGCTGCGAGCGAGGGGACCAGCAAGCTCTTAAAGACACAACAGCCCTATTTTCTAGCCAAAAGGGATTACAATTCGAACACTGTTTATTCAGCGCCAAACCACTCTGACAACTCTGCACGACGCTTGTTTGCTCTGTGTTCTCTGTTTTTTTTTTGTAAGAACACAAGTGCAATGCAGTATCCAGGCACTTGGACATAAAGCAGTCCCTTGAACGCAATTTGTAACGTTTTGTTAAAGTGTAGAAGGCCAATATGAAGAATGGCATGCAAATGTATGAAAGGATGTGAATTAGTACAATTATTGGCTTTTAAATGTCACAACATTTTACAAACAAATTCAACTAGTTAAATGCATATATTATAGATCACCCATAATCACTGATTGCATTGTGAATGGGTTACACCTTCATATTTAGTTTAAATCTTATATTATGAGTTGAAGTTATTTCAAAGGTTATTTGGAATAAAATGTTGTTTTTTTCAACTAGGTCTATGGTGTACTTCTAAGCCTATAGACTGACAGGGGTAGGTGAATTAATGAATAACATTCTATTATAGAATCTGAAAACATGTAGTAAAGTACTCTTCTACTTTTGACAAAGGATATAGATTTTACATGGGTAGCACTACAATTATAGCATGTTGTTTTACTGTCGTAATCATGTACAATTTAGATAGTACCGTTGCGTAAACTTTAACCTTCATGACATTTTGCATAAGAGCCGTCTTAGCTGGTCATTTCAAGTTGATCCAACTGAAACGCTTTCACATAATAATAGCAAGCAACACACACAACCCTTATAGGTATAGGCCTTCCACCTGCACCCCCTTCACCCGTGACAACTATTCCATCCACTTATTCTAAACATCACCACATTAGCCAGGGGCGCGTTCAGGAGAACGCAACGTTACGGGACGTTCAGAAAGAAATGAGTTATGTAGAACAAATACGACTCTCCTACATGTAGAACAAGGAATAATGTTGTCTCTATTCATGGCATTTCTATCTGTAACGCTCAACAACCGTTTGCTAACTGAATGTGGCCCTGTTGTGTGTGTGTGTGTGCAGCATATATGCTCAGTAACATGCTAGAGAAGGAACCCCAGCCAGCGCATAGCCGCTCTCCTCTAGCAGATAAATCAGTGGGCAGAGCCTGCCCTCAGGCATGGGGGTCCTCCTCCTTAAAGTATACCCTTTTCCTTTTCATTCCTCTCAAGGAGGAGAGTTAACCTCTCCTGATCGGCTGCTTGGTGGGCTCTCCTCTCTCTCTCTCTCTCTCTCTCTCTCTCTCTCTCTCTCTCTCTCTCTCTCTCTCTCTCTCTCTCTCTCTCTCTCTCTCTCTCTCTCTCTCTCTCTCTCTCTCTCTCTCTCTCACACACACACACACACACACACACACACACACACACACACACACACACACACACACACACACACACACACACACACACACACACACACACACACACACACACACACACACACACACACACACACGGTATCTCCCTGGACAAGAGCTTGGGCCATTCCTACAGCATGTTCCCTCTGATCCACACCAACAGCTGCTTTATGCCCCCCCCCCCATTTTCATGTTCTGACTAGAGAGAAGGAATCCTGAGAGGAAGTAGGCTAACAGTGGAGCCTCCTCAGGCCTGGTCACAGATCTGTGTGTGCTGTCTGCAGTTGGCAAGTCATCACACAGATCTGGAACCAGTCTACCTCAGGCCTTGTTTATCACAACCATCTATCCTCTTTCAGAGACTAGTCTGTAAATAAATGTGACATTTTCCTCAATTCTCTTTTCTACTGAAAGGATGATTGGGTGGCTGAAGAGGTCAACTTCTATAGAAATAGAGTAGGCCTAGATGTGGTAGGACAGTTTCTGCCTGATATGAGAAGGGTTTTAATAAAGAATATGAACTGCTCCAGATTATCCTGTTTTAAACATCAGAGTTTTGAGGATTCATTTAGCCCTCTCATTGTCACCCTTCAGAAGTAGCCGAAAACTTAGATCACAGACAATCCCTTATACGGTGGTTCATTTCCTTTTAATAATACAAAACAAATACCTAAAGGGACACAGATTAGGTCTAGTGTTTAGTGGGGGACATCCCTTCCTCAGTGCCACTGGGCTCCTCTCCATTCACAAATGAATGTTCAGCTCACTGGCAGAAAGGAGCAGTGGGGGGGGCTGAAGCAACAGGGTGGCCAATGAACTCATCCCTGGGGGAGATGAAGAGGAGGAAGGTAAAAGTGGAGGAGCAGAATCCCCTAATATTGTACTGAGAACACATTCTCATTTACAGCAACAACCTGGGGAATGGTTACAGGGGAGGAATAGGTGACCATGATGGTATGAGGGACAGCTTGGGAATTTAGCCAAGGCACCAGGGTTAACACCCCTACTCTTACAATAACTGCCATGGGATCTTTAATGACCTCAGAGAGCCAGGACACCCATTTAATGTCCCATCCGAAAGACAGCAACCTACACAGGGCAATGTCCCCAATCACTGCCCTGGGGCATTGGGATATTTTTTTACACCTGAGGATAGAGTGCCTCCTACTGGCCCTCCAACATCACTTCCAACAGCATCTGGTCTCCCATCCAGGGACTGATCAGAACCAACCCTGCTTAGCTTCAGAAGCAAGCCAGCAGTGGGATGCAGGGTGGTATGCTGCTGGCTACTAATAATAATACATCTTTTTCAGATGAAGGCATCTCTACCCTGCTGCTAACGCAATGTGATTCTAGTGCTATGTGATGCTAGTGCTATGTGCTGCTAGAACAATGTGCTGGTAGTGAAATGTGCATGGGGCAGACTGCAGTTTGAAACGTCTCTGCTCCTTTGCTGACCTGGTAGTTACTAGTAGTCAAGTAGTCTGATCATTCTCAGCCCTGCTGCTAGTGCAATGTACTGCTAGTGCGATGTGCCGCTAGGGAAATGTGCTGTTAGAGTATTGCTCTGCTAGAGCAGGGGTACTCCAGTACTCTTTGAGAAGGTCCAGTCACACATTTCCTAGGTGGCAAAGGTCCGGATGGATATTGTTGTTTATCGGTGTATTAACACACCCCCATCTCACAACCATGCAACACCAAACTGTTTATACCCTTAGAGTTGGCGGAGAGAAAATGTTGCTAATTTCCTATATTTCTACACATTTTGCAAGGGGCAGCTCATTGTTTTGCTGATGTCCACTAGTTGAGTGTGAGGGTTCTAGAGCTAGTAAAATGTGCCGCTAGTGCAATGTTCTGCTAGTAAATGTGCCCCTTGGAAAATGTGCTGTTAGAGCTATGTGCTGCTAGGCAAATGTGCCACTAGGTCTATGTGCCTCTAGTTCAATGTGCCGCTAGTGCTATGTGTTGCTAGTGCTATGAGCCGCTAGGTCTATGTGCCGCTAGTGCTATGTGCTGCTAGGAAAATGTGCAGCTAGTTCTATGTTCCGCTAGGGCTATGTGCCGCTAGTTAAATGTGCCGCTAGTGCTATGTGCCGCTAGTTAAATGTGCCGCTAGTGCTATGTGCCGCTAGTGCTATGTGCCGCTAGTTAAATATGCCGCTAGTGCTATGTGTCGCTAGTTAAATGTGCCGCTAGTGCTATGTGCCGCTAGTGCTATGTGCCGCTAGTTCTATGTGCCGCTAGGGCTATGTGCCGCTAGTTCTATGTGCCGCTAGGGCTATGGTGCAACCAAATACCTTCAGAAGTCACATAATTAGCTAAATACAGTCCACCTTTGTGCAATCTAAGTGTCACATGATCTCAGTATATATGCACCTGTTCTGAAAGGCCCCAGAGTCTGCAACACCATTAAGCAAGGGGCACCACCAAGCAAGGGACGCCATGAACACCAAGGAGCTCTCCAAACAGGTCAGGGTCAAAGTTGTAGAGAAGTACAGATCAGGGTTGGGTTATAAAAAAACACCCGATACTTTGAACATCCCACGGAGCACCATTAAATCCATTATAAAAAAATGGAAAGAATATGACACCACAACAAACCTGCCAAGAGAGGGCCGCCCACCAAAACTCACGTACCAGGCAAGGAGGGTATTAATCAGAGAGGCAAGAAAGAGACCAAAGGTAGCCCTGAAGGAGCTGCAAAGCTCCACAGCTGAGGTTGGAGAATCTGTCCATAGGACCATTTTAAGCCGTACACTCCACAGAGCTGGGCTTTAAGGAAGGGTAGCCAGAAAAAAGCCATTGCTTAATGAAAGAAATAAGCAGACACATTTAGTGTTCGCCAAAAGGCACATGGGAGACTCTCCAAACATATGGAAGAAGGTACTCTGGTCAGATGAGACTAAAATGTAGCTTTTTGGCCATCAGGGAAAACGCTATGTATGGTGCAAACCCAACACCTCTCATCACCCCGAGAACGCCATCCCCACAGTGAAGCATGGTGGTGGCAGCATCATGCTCTGGGGAAACTGGTCAGAATTGAAGGAATGATGGACGGCGCTAAATACATGGAGATTCTTGAGGGAAACCTGTTTCAGTCTTCCAGAGATTCGAGACTGGGACGGAGGTTCAACTTCCAGCAGGACAATGACCCTAAGAATACTGCTAAAGCAGCACTCGAGTGGTTTAAGGGGAAACATTTCAATGTCTTGGAATGGCCTAGTCAAAGCTCAGACCTCAATCCAATTGAGAATCTGTGGTATGACTTAAAGATTGCTGTACACCAGCGGAGCCCTTCCAACTTGAAGAACCTGGAGCAGTTTTGCCTTGAAGAATGGGCAAAAATCCAAATGGCTAGATGTATCAAGCTTATAGAGACATATACCCAAGAGACTTGCAGCTGTAATTGCTGCATCTTCAAAGTGGTAGGCATGTTGCGTAAATCAAATGATACAAAACCCCCAATAATCAATTTTAATTCTAGGTTGTAAAGGCAACAAAATAGGAAAAATTCCAAAGGGGTGAATACTTTCGCAAGCCACTGTACATACAGTAGAGTATGTTATATACATTAGTGTCCGTGTCTTTACATAGTAGGTGTTTGATTGCAGGATTGTGTTTGTTTTGCTTTGCCCTCAGGACTCTGAAAGACTCACTTCCTGTTCCCAAAGTGGTGACTTCATAGAATGTTTTGGGAACCTTGTCTTCAGTCCTTTTGGTCTCCTGCACTCCTAACCCCTGTACCCCAAATACCCCCCCCCCCACCCCCAACCATGCCACTGCCTAAATGTCTCTTGGAATACGTTGACATCGCTGCTGAGTAAGAATGTAGGTGCCAGCCGTGGGAGTGTGAATGACAGTTATTGACCCAGCGAGCCCTGAGACGTCGGTGTGAGAACGAGGTTATTGATTGTCGCCACGGCAATAAAGATTCCAGAGGGTTTTCAGAGCATCCCGACTGGGGCCCCCTGAAGGGATTGTGACTTGGGGTTGAAAAGAGAGAGAAGGAGATTGGTAGACAGTGATGGGGGTGGGGGGCAGTATGTATCAGTAGGGTCCCTGGCTGGCAGACCCCCCACTACGTGTCACGTGTCACGTGTGTGTGTGTTGCGTGCTGGGTGCGTGTGTGTGAACACATTTGTCTGTGAGTGAGGGACAAGGGCCCCTCAACCGAGTTCTCCCATTTCCCCTCCACCCCCTTCCATTCACTGAATAAATATTTAGTCTCTCTCCATCTAGCTCGGCTGTGAACCTATTGGCCCGGGACCCCTCGGCCCTCTCTCCACACCCTGCCACCCCACCACACCATATTACTGACCCTTAACCCTGACCTCTAACCCAGCAGTGAAAAGTTACTGAACTCTTCCAGACCTGCTACTGCAGAGGGTGCTGGGAAAGTGGCCACCGGGTCATGGGGGGTCAGGGGGTGTGACAGGGTGTCATGAATAGAGGTCCCTTTGACCTTCTTGGTCCCCTGTCCAGAGAGCAGGGTAACACTCGATTGTCCCTCCAAACAACCTGAGTGCTGTGGCTGGCCCTCCCAAAGCTTCCTAAATTCATTTTAGGTCGCTGTCATCATTCCTTTCTTCTTCTCCTCTGATCTGTGCCATGCCGTTCTCTCTTTCTTTCTGTCTTTCACTCTCTGGCTCTGTTTTCTTTCCTGATTATACCTTCTTTCACGGTGTTGCTTGGTCTCTCTTCCTGTCCTTGAATAACTAACCGTTCATTGATTAACTGATTTTGGAATGTTAACTCAATGCTTCCCTCTACAGGCAATAAGCTGACATTTATAGAAACAAATGTTCTAAATTTGTAAATATAATTTCACCGACATAAACAATAAGGAGTGTGTGCTGTTAGATTATGCCGACTATTCGGCTGTTAAATAATTCATATTCATTCATACATTGTGTGTTGTAGCCTAAATTGTAAAGGTATAAAAATATGAAAGTGTGTATTCTTATTTCAAATGTATATAATACTGTACCTGTCTATTAATGCTATGTATTGTTATTTTATGTTTTTTTTTATTTGTCTTTATTCATGTAGATCTTTACTTGTGTATTCATGTATCATGTCTTCATGTCATTTTATGTTGTTCTGCCCACCAGTTGTAAATGGTGGAGGCAAAATGGTGAACAAGCATGTAAAGTATGATTTGCACATGTCAAATATGAGTTATGTAGTTGCAAAAGATATTTGCAAACGTGCAACTTCTTTGGAGAATAGATGCATCAACACTTGACAGCACATAGCGTGATGTGTGAATAAGTACAACAACACTTGACAGCACATAGCGTGATGTGTGAATAAGTACAGCAACACTTGACAGCACATAGCGTGATGTGTGAATAAGTACAACAACACTTGACAGCACATAACGTGATGTGTGAATAAGTACAGCAACACTTGACAGCACATAACGTGATGTGTGAATAAGTACAGCAACACTTGACAGCACATAGCGTGATGTGTGAATAAGTACAGCAACACTTGACAGCACATAGCGTGATGTGTGAATAAGTACAGCAACACTTGACAGCACATAGCGTGATGTGTGAATAAGTACAGCAACACTTGACAGCACATAGCGTGATGTGTGAATAAGTACAGCAACACTTGACAGCACATAACGTGATGTGTGAATAAGTACAGCAACACTTGACAGCACATAACGTGATGTGTGAATAAGTACAGCAACACTTGACAGCACATAGCGTGATGTGTGAATAAGTACAGCAACACTTGACAGCACATAACGTGATGTGTGAATAAGTACAGCAACACTTGACAGCACATAACGTGATGTGTGAATAAGTACAGCAACACTTGACAGCACATAACGTGATGTGTGAATAAGTACAGCAACACTTGACAGCACATAGCGTGATGTGTGAATAAGTACAGCAACACTTGACAGCACATAGCGTGATGTGTGAATAAGTACAGCAACACTTGACAGCACATAACGTGATGTGTGAATAAGTACAGCAACACTTGACAGCACATAACGTGATGTGTGAATAAGTACAACAACAATTGCAAACATGTAAGCTGATATGGGAAAACACTCAATGAGATTTGCAAGCATGCAACACAATTTGAGAATGAACGCAACTCATTTACTAAACCTGCGACGGGTTAATCTTCTGTGAATCCAATCCGCACCTACTTTTCTAATGAACAACTTCTCAATCTATTGTACATGGAACACCACATTTTATATGTATTTATGTATTTCCCTTTTGTCATATAACAGTTTCTACACATCATGGCACCATGCTTGACTGCAACAACAACAACGGTCATGGGGCGCATCCTGCCATTCAGCTGCATCTTCATCTAGCTCTTCAACAGCATCAGGTAAGATCGAGGGTCAAGTCTGCCACTCAACCATGACCCTGAATTAGCCTAGTGGTGCTTGTATAATGACTCACAAAGAAACACAAGTAATTCATTGATTATTAATGTGTAATTAACATTTATAACGAACAAGTAAATACCTACTAATCTCTTTAAACCAAGGTCAACTCGGCCTCTAAGCAAGGAGATGTTTTTATAAACATTTTATCTCACCAGACGTACTTCATGTTTGGTTTCCTGTTCCTGGTGTTCATCATTCCCCCCCCTCACCTGCTCCAAGGCCACCATGCGGCTGTGCTAGTTCCACTTGTGTGCACCCATACGTACACGGATCACAATAATGGCATGCTGTGCTCTCTCTCTCTTTGTATGTAAATGCATTGTGTAATATTTGTAACACGTATTTCCAACATTTCCAGATGATCTGTGCCGGTATGTTTAACCACCAATTGTGAAGTTTTCGCGTCAACAGTAAATCTCTTTTAAGTTTTATGAAAACATTCTGAATGATGCAAATGCTTCTTTCCCATATCACTCAATTAATCTCTACTCGTCAATCCAAAGCACTTAACACAGTGTTAACAAAATTGTATTGAACCGAACCTAAAAGAGTGTTCTTTGCTTTGCATATAGGACTCGCTGGTGGTGGCACTCCTTCCTGCCTGGCCTCTTCATGGCAGTCTACCAGTTTGTCTACGACATGCGCTACGTCTTCTTCAAGCTGCCGGTCATCAGTGTGACCACTACCATCCTCTACTTCACGTGATCATGGTGCTCATATTCTTCTTCTTCACAAGGGAGCCAACAACAATGCCACACTACGCAAGGCTAGACTCTGTAACAGCTTTTTTTGCAGAGGAGCTTAATTAAACAAATAGGGTATCACCTGATTTTCACTTTAACAAACAGTGCTGGAGTTTTTGGCAGATTCATTGGCTGTTTCCAGCCACCCCTCTCAATAGGAATTTTATCCGTCTTTAATGGATGGATAAAATAGCGAGCCGAGCCAGTTGAGCCAGTTGAAAATATTGATGCCAGGGATATTTTTGGTGTCTGTGTGCTCTTTTATTAGTTTTGTGTTTCTATTAATTTATTTCCAGTACCCTCTTACCTGAGTGGCATGAGTCCTGTGTGGCATCGCAACATTTCCATAGCTAGGACTAAAAGGGAGGACTTGTGAAGAGCAGAATCGACAACCTCTGCATAATCGAAACAGTTGCTTTGTGAGGTGTTAAAGTTCACAGTTGTTATGGAAACGCAGGCTAAAACGTACCGGTGGCCTGGCTTTGGCCCCAAGGGACGGCAGGTCCGCCGGAGCCATGGCCCAGTGAGACACTGAAATGTCTAAGCCTTTTGAGTTAAACACTGATGTACGGTCAGGTGGTCCCACCAGTCAATATAATTTGATCCATTATTGATCTCAAAGTAGAAAATAAAAGTAAAAAACGAATCCTAGATCAGTAGTACTCTAAGATGCTTTATGGATATGGGTCCAGATAAAACAAGTTGACCGTAGCCCCCCCCCCCCCGGCACATTAGCTATTGCTGAATATAAAAGTATGTAGACACCTGCACGTAGTTCAGTTGGTAGAGCATGGCGCTTGTAATGCCAGGGTAGTGGGTTCGATCCCCGGGACCACCCATACGTAGAATGTATGCACACATGACTGTAATTCGCTTTGCATAAAAGCGTCTGCTAAATGGCATATATTATTATATATTACGTAGAACATCTCATTCCAGAATCATGGGAATTAATATGGAGTTGGTCTCCCCCTTTGCTGCTATAACAGCCTTTGCTCTTCTGGGAAGGCTTTCCACTTGATGTTGGAACATTGTTGCATTCAGCCACAAGAGCATTATTGAAGTTGGGCGATTCGGGTTGGCTGTCGGCGTTCCAAAGGTTTTCGATGGGGTTGAGGTCAGGGCTCTGTGCAGGCAAGTCAAGTTCTTCCACACCGATCTCAACAAACCATATTTGTATGGACCTTGCTTTGTGCACGGGGGCATTGTCATGCTGAAACAGAAAAGGGCCATCTCCAAACTACTGTCACAAATTTGGAAGCACAGAATCGTCTAGAATGTCATTGTATGCTGTAGCGTAAAGATTTCCCTTCACTGGAACTAAGGGGCCAAGTCCGAACCATAAAAAGCAGGTCCAAACCATTTCTCCTCCTCCAGCAAACTTTACAGTTGGCACTATGCATTCGGGCAGGTAGCGTTCTCCTGGCATCCACCAAATCCAGATTCTTCCGTCGGACTGCCAGATGGTGAAGTGTGATTCATCACTTCAGAGAATGTGTTTCCAGTGCTCTAGAGTCCTACACCACTCCAGCCGACGCTTGTCATTGCGGCTGCTCGGCCATGGTAAGCCATTTCATGAAACTCCCGATGGACAGTTCTTGTGCTAACGTTGTTTCCAGAGGCAGTTTGGAACTTGGTAGTGAGTGTTGCAACCGAGACAGACGATTTTTACACGCTACGCGGTTCAGTACTCGGCGGTCCTGTTCTGTGAGTTTTGTGGCCTACCACTTTGGAGCTGAGCTGTTGTTGCTCCTAGACGTTTCCACTTTAACAACACTTACAGTTGACCGGGGCATCTCGAACAGGGCAGAAATGACTTGTTGGAAAGGTGGCATCCTATGACGGTGCCACGTTGAAAGTCATTGAGATCTTTAGCACGGGCCATTCTACTGCCAATGTTTGTCTATGGAAATTGCATGACTGTGTGCTCGATTTTATATACCTGTCAATGTGGTTAAAATAGACAAATCCACTAATTTGAAGGGGTGTCCACATAGTTACTGGGGACTGAGACAAGGTGGTTGGGAGACTCTGTGGCCCCGTCCAATGTCACCGCTGGACTGGGCCAGCCCGGAAGGCGGTCACCCAACCACTGAGGCAGTGGTGTGCTTAGCACATCTGAAAGAGAGGCACAACATTATTTGAGTTGCAATTCAGTCGACTTGTCAATACGAACTGAATTCAGTATTCTTCATGTTTGTGTATTCTATTATTCTAATTCTCAACAGTAAATTGAGACCACGAGTTCCAAAAATTAAAACATGATTTACATTTATTTTATTTTATTGGTCCACGGGCCTACAAAAGGGGGCCTCCAGTTGCCCATCCTAATCCATCTCTCAATTCAATTCAATTCAATTCAAGGGGCTTTATTGGCATGGGAAACATGTGTTACCATTGCCAAAGCAAGTGAGGTAGGTAATATACAAAAGTGAAATAAACAATAAAAATTAACAATAAACATTACACATACAGAAGTTTCAAAACAATAAAGACATTAAAAATGTCATATTATATATATATACAGTGTTGTAACAATGTACAAATGGTTAAAGCACACAAGGGAAAATAAATAAGCATAAATATGGGTTGTAATTTACAATGGTGTTTGTTCTTCACTGGTTGCCCTTTTCTCGTGGCAACAGGTCACAAATATTGCTGCTGTGATGGCACACTGTGTAATTTCACCCAGTAGATATGGGAGTTTATCAAAATTGGGTTTGTTTTCGAATTCTTTGTGGATCTGTGTAATCTGAGGGAAATATGTGTCTCTAATATAGTCATACATTGGGCAGGAGGTTAGGAAGTGAAGCTCAGTTTCCACCTGATTTTGTGGGCAGTGTGCACATAGCCTGTCTTCTCTTGAGAACCATGTCTACCTACAGCGGCCTTTCTCAATAGCAAGGCTATTCTCACTGAGTCTGTATATAGTAAAAGCTTTCGTTAAGTTTGGGTCAGTCAAAGTTGTCAGGTATTCTGCCACTGTGTACTCTCTGTTTAGGGCCAAATAGCATTCTAGTTTGCTCTGTTTTTCAAAAGTAATTTTCTTTTTGTTTTCTCATGATTTGGTTGGGTCTAATTGTGTTGCTGTCCTGGGGCTCTGTGGGGTGTGTTAGTGAACAGAGCCCCAGGATTAGCTTGCTTTTAGGGAACTCTTCTCCAGGTTCATCTCTTTGTAGGTGATGGCTTTGTTATGGAAGGTTTGGGAATCGCTTTCTTTTAGGTGGTTGTAGAATTTAACGGCTCTCTTCTGGATTTTGATCATTTGTGTGTATCGGCCTAATTCTGCTCTGCATGCATTATTTGGTGTTCTACGTTATACACTGAGGATATTTTTGCAGAATTCTGCATGCGGAGTCTCAATTTGGTGTTTGTCCCATTTTGTGATATCTTGGTTGGTGAGCGGACCCCAGACCTCACAACCATAAAAGGCAATGGGCTCTATGACTGATTCAAGTATTTTTAGCCAGATCCTAATTGGTATGTTGAATTTTATGTTCCTTTTGATGGCATAGAATGCCCTTCTTGCCTTGTCTCTCAGATCGTTCACAGATTTGTGGAAGTTACCTGTGGCGCTGATGTTTAGGCCAAGGAATGTATCGTTTTTTGTGTGCTCTAGGGCAATGGTGTCTAGATGGAATTTGTATTTGTGGTCCTGAAGACTGGACCTTTTTTGGAACACCATTATTTTGATCTTACTGAGATTTACTGTCAGGGCCCAGGTCTTGCAGAATCTGTGCAGAATATCTAGGTGCTGCTGTAGTCCCTCCTTGGTTGGTGACAGAAGCACCAGATCATCAGCAAACAGTAGACATTTGACTTCAGATTCTAGTAGGGTGAGGCCGGGTGCTGCAGACTTTTCTAGTGCCCGCGCCAATTCGTTGATATATACAGTGGGGCAAAAAAGTATTTAGTCAGCCACCAATTGTGCAAGTTCTCATTTTCATCACAGGTACACTTCCACTATGACAGACAAAATGAGTTTTAAAAAATCCAGAAAATCACATTGTAGGATTTTTAATGAATTTATTTGCAAATTATGGTGGAAAATAAGTATTTGGTCAATAACAAAAATGTATCTCAATACTTTGTTATATGCCCTTTGTTGGCAATGACAGACGTCAAACGTTTTCTGTAAGAGTTCACAAGGTTTTCACACACTGTTGCTGGTATTTTGACCCATTCCTCCATGCAGATCTCCTCTAGAGCAGTGATGTTTTGGGGCTGTTGCTGGGCAACACGGACTTTCAACTCCCTCCAAAGATTTTCTATGGGGTTGAGATCTGGAGACTGGCTAGGCCACTCCAGGCCCTTGAAATGCTTCTTACGAAGCCACTCCTTCATTGCCCGGGCGGTGTATTTGGGATAATTGTCATGCTGAAAGACCCAGCAACGTTTCATCTTCAATGCCCTTGCTGATGGAAGGAGGTTTTTACTCAAAATCTCACGATACATGGCCCCATTCATTCTTTCCTTTACACGGATCAGTCATCCTGGTCCCTTTGCAGAAAAACAGCCCCAAAGCATGATGTTTCCACCCCCATGCTTCACAGTAGGTATGGTGTTCTTTGGATGCAACTCAGCATTCTTTGTCCTCCAAACACGACGAGTTGAGTTTTTACCCAAAAGTTATATTTTGGTTTCATCTGACCAAATTACATTCTCCCAATCTTCTTCTGGATCATCCAAATGCTCTCTAGTAAACTTCAGATGGGCCTGGACATGTACTGGCTTAAGCAGGGGGACACGTCTGGCACTGCAGGATTTGAGTCCCTGGCGGCATAGTGTGTTACTGATTGTAGGCTTTGTTACTTTGGTCCCAACTCTCTGCAGGTAATTCACAAGGTCCCCCCGTGTGGTTCTGGTATTTTTGCTCACCGTTCTTGTGATCATTTTGACCCCATGGGGTGAGATCTTGCGGGGAGCCCCAGATCGAGGGAGATTATCAGTGGTCTTGTATGTCTTCCATTTCCTAATAATTGCTCCCACAGTTGATTTCTTCAAACCAAGCTGCTTACCTATTCCAGATTCAGTCTTCCCAGCCTGTGCAGGTCTACAATTTTGTTTCTGGTGTCCTTTGACAGCTCTTTGGTCTTGGCCATAGGGGAGTTTGGAGTGTGACTGTTTGAGGTTGTGGACAGGTGTCTTTTATACTGATAACAAGTTCAAACAGGTGCCATTAATACAGGTAACGAGTGGAGGACAGAGGAGCCTCTTAAAGAAGAAGTTACAGGTCTGTGAGAGCCAGAAATCTTGCTTGTTTGTAGGTGACCAAATACTTATTTTCCACCATAATTTGCAAATAAATTCATTAAAAATCCTACAATGTGATTTTCTGGATTTTTTTCCCTCATTTTGTCTGTCATAGTTGAAGTGTACCTATGATGAAAATTACAGGCCTCTCTCATCTTTTTAAGTGAGAGAACTTGCACAATTGGTGGCTGACTAAATACTTTTTTGCCCCACTGTATGTTGAAGAGGGTGGGGCTTAAGTTGCATCCCTGTCTCACCCCACAGCCCTGTGGGAAGAAATGTGTGTTTTTTTGCCAATTTTAACCGCACACTTGTTGTTTGTGTACATAGATTTTATAATGTCGTATGTTTTACTCCCAACACCACTTTCCATTCATTTGTATAGCAGACCCTCATGCCAAATTGAGTCGAAGGCTTTTTTGAAATCAACAAAGCATGAGAAGACTTTGCCTTTGTTTTGGTTTGTTTGGTTGTCAATTAGGGGGTGCAGGGTGAATACGTGGTCTGTTGTACGGTAATTTGGTAAAAAAAAGAATTTGGCATTTGCTCAGTACATTGTTTTCATTGAGGAAATGTACGAGTCTGCTGTTTATGATAATGCAGAGGATTTTCCCAAGGTTGCTGTTGATGCATATCCCACAGTAGTTATTGGGGTCAAATTCGTCTCCACTTTTGTGGATTGGGGTGATCAGTCCTTGGTTCCAAATATTGGGGAAGGTGCCAGAGCTAATGATTATTTTAAAGCTCAATTTCATTGAGCTGATTTCTGACGTGCTGTTCCTTCTTTTTCCATAGTGTATTTCTGTATTGTTTTAGTGATTCACCATAGTGAAGGCGTAGACTCAGGTTTTCCAGGTCTCTATGTTTTTGGTTGGACAGGTTTCTCAATTTCTTTCTTAGATTTTTGCATTCTTCATCAAACCATTTGTCATTGTTGTTAATTTTCTTCCATTTTCTATTTGAGATTATTTAGGTTTGATAGGGAAGCTGAGAGGACAAATATACTGTTAAGATTTTCTACTGCCAAGTTTACACCTTCACTATTACAGTGTAACATTTTACCCAGGAAATTGTCTAAAGGGGATTGAATTTGTTGTTGCCTAATTGTTTTTTTGGTAGGTTTCCAAACTGCATTCCTTCCATCTATGCATTTCTTAATGTTACTCAGTTCATTTGGCTTTGATGCCTCATGATTGAGTATTGCTCTGTTCAAGTAGACTGTGATATTGCTGTGGTCTGATAGGGGTGTCAGTGGGCTGACTGTGAACGCTCTGAGAGACTCTGGGTTGAGGTCTCTCTCTCTCTCCCTCTTCTCCCACTGCCCGGCCACTGGGCTTCCACTCATAACCATATTTGGTGGTGAGTGGAAATGCCAACCAGATGCTTCAGATTTATACATTCAGTGAAACATCTGGCTCATTGTTCTGTGGTGAAAGCACATTCCAGAATCACACCACCTCAAGGGTATTTTTATCTGTCGCTTGCTTGCAGTTCTATCTATTTTCTCTTGTTATTACTTTTTAAAATAGTTGTATTGTTCTTTAGTGTTCTTAATTAAAATGTTTGTTGCCGGTCCATGTCCGTTAGTGTTCTGTATTTCTATCATGTTTTATGTTTTGTGTTGACCCCAGGAAGAATAGCTGCTGCTTCTTCAACAGCTAATGGGGTTCCCAACAAAATAATAAAAACAAAACTAAAAACCATTTAAGGTTCAGAAAGTATTCATGTCCCTTGACTTATTTCCACATTTTGCTGTGTTACAGCCAGAATTGAAAATTGATTAAATAGATATGGCCTTTCACCCATCTACACATGTTTTTTATTTATTTAACCGTGGTTAGCGTGTTAGGCCAGTAACCGAAAGGTTGCTG
The DNA here is from genome assembly GCF_021184085.1 of Oncorhynchus gorbuscha. Taxonomy (NCBI): domain Eukaryota; kingdom Metazoa; phylum Chordata; class Actinopteri; order Salmoniformes; family Salmonidae; genus Oncorhynchus; species Oncorhynchus gorbuscha. The sequence goes on along the minus strand of NC_060183.1, from coordinate 37,526,815 downwards.
GATCGAATCCCCGAGCTCACAAGGTAAAAAGCTGTTGTTCTGTCCCTGAACAAGGCAGTTAACCCACTATTCCCTGGTAGGCCGTCATCGTAAATAAGAATTTGTTCTTAACTGACTTGCCTACTTAAATAAAGGTTAAAAACATTTAGAATTAACTAGGCAAGTCAGTTAAGAACAAATTCTTGACAATGATGGCCTACCTTGGCCAAGCCCTAACCTGGACAATTGTGTGAACCAGGGTCTGTAGTGACGCATCTAGCAATGAGATGCAGTGCCTTAGACTGCTGTGCCACCCAGGAGACAAAATGACAAAGTGAAAACATGTTTTTAGACATTTTTGCTAATTTATTGTAAATTAAATACAGAAATATGTAATTTACATAATCTATAAAACTTTGTGGAATTCCTCTCCCAGTGTCGTGGAAAGCAGACTGAACCAGATTTTCCTCTAGGATTTTGCCGGTGCCATTCCGTTTCTTTTTTTTATCCTGAAAAACTCCCCAGTCGATTACAAGCATACCCATAACATGATGCAGCCACCTCTATGCTTGAAAATATGGAGATTGGTACTCAGTAATGTGTTGTATTGTATTTGCTCCAAATATAACACTTTGTATTCAGGACAAAATGTCAATGACTTCACCAGTTTTTTTGTAGTATTACTTTAGTGCCTTGTTGCAAACCTGGAATATTTTTTATTCTGTACAGGTTTCCTTCTTTTCAGACTGTCAATTAGGTTAGTATTGTGGAGGAATTACAATGTTGTTGATCCATCCTCAGTTTCTCCTATCACAGCCATTAAACTCTGTAATTGTTTTAAAGTCACTGGCTGTAACACAACAAAACATGGAAAAAGTCAATGGGTGTGAATACTTTATGAAGGCACTGTAGCATGATGTTCTAATTGTTAGCATGCGATGTTAGCATGCGATGTGGACATTACTTTTGAGGTTCGAAAACATCTGACAAACTTTGATATAAGGAAAAGATTAACACCCTATCATTTCCAGATCTTATTTGGTGCTTATTTTTTTCCATTCATTTTTTTGTGTATACTGTAGATGTATCTACATGTCACGACTTCTGCCGAAGATCGCTGATTGATCCTCTTTTCATTTTCCTTTGGTTTTGTCTGGTCTTCCATCACACCATGTTCCAATCCAGTCAATTGCATGTTGTGTATTTAACCCTGTTTTCCCCCTCTTGTCCTTGTGGGTGATTGTTTATTTTAAGTGCTTGTGCACGTCTGTCCTGGTGTGCGTTGGGTTATATACCCATTTATTTTATTATTCTGTTTTCCAGTGGGTTTTGTTAATCAACTGCGCCGTTGGAAACAGTTATTTCTCTCCTATGTCTGACTTCTCTGCCGCTAGTTCGCAACCCTTATTCCACAATGAACGGCCTGGGATGTGGATTTAAAGAGAGTTCACATAAATTACTAAATTACGCATTGATTTCCTTACCCTGTAAGCAGGTCTATGAACGGGATAAGACAGCAATCCATGCTTGGGTTTTGTTTACCTGCTCACTGTGCCAAACTTAAGCATTTATAGCACAAAACCTATGTAAATGAGTATCCCTGATATTATAAATTTTCGCATTACTTTTCCAAATCATCTTAAAGTAACTTTACTGAGCCATACAATCCATTTTTTACACGTTGGAATGATTTGGACATGGAACGTGAAAATGCTTATTTCTGGGATATCCACTTGCATTGTGTTTGTGATATAAATGCTAAGCAAAACCACAAAACAGTTTTTGGGGGTGAACTGTTAGAATCATAGAAATATAATGATTATTCTAATTCTATGGTTGGTGTTGTTTGGCATGATGATAAATTAAAATCCAGGTAGGATTTATGACAGGGTAGGAACCAAAATGTTTCCCAGGGGACCCTAATCATATTTTAATAGCATTTACATTTACGTCATTTAGCAGACGCTCTTATCCAGAGCGACTTACAAATTGGTGCATTCACCTTATGACATCGAGTGGACCAAGATTTTAGAATAGCCTATCTGTTTAAAAAAATATATATGTTTATTATTTTACAATAAAAAATAAAATAAAAAAGACAGCAATACCAACAATGACATTCATTGTACTGTTGAATGGGACGGCCAATTTAGAGGACAAAACAAAACTTAACTCACACATACACAAAAACCTATTAGGTGGTACATGTATAAGAAGACAGCATATAGTCATTATATGCTGTGTATAGCAGTGTAGTTAAGCCAAAAATAGATATTGAGTGGAGTACAGCACAGAGTAGCAGCAGATCGTCAACCCAGTTATGAAGCGGGACGAGACCATTTATCCAGTATCGGCTGCCATATTTTGTAAAACTTTGGACTTCTATTGGAGGTATTGTATCGTATCTTTTCCATATGTATTACCTTCCCTAAATCCCGTAACCACATTTCAATGGTAGGTACAGTCTCCAGTTTCCAAAATTGCAATATGAGCCTTTTGGCTAATAGAGTACAAAGAGAGACAGCTTTCCCTTCGTGGTTATTCCCATCAACTGTACCAAACAGAGCGGTCAATGGGTCTGGGGCTAGAGCTCTATCAAAGGCTCTAGATAAGTAATCAAAAATGAGAGCCCAGTAAACATGTAACTTAGGACGTGTCCAGAATAAGTGGGTCAACGTCCCCTCGTCCTGTTTGCACCTCTCACACAGTGGTGAGGTGTCCGGGAATATTTTATGCAGTTTAACTTTTGAGTAATGTAACCTATGTATCACCTTAAACTGTACAAGGTTGTGTCTGGCATTCACTGAACTGTGGTTTATATTCCTGAGAGCTTCTACCCAGTCCTCATCTGAGATTTCTGACCCAAGTTCTTGTTCCCAAGCCCTTTTAATGGTGTCTGTGGATACCTCTATGTGGGCCTGTAGCACATCATACAGTCTAGAGACCGACCCTTTTGAATGGGGTTTGACAAGGATCAAGCTATCTAATGTAGGACTATTTGGCTTCATGCCATACTGTGGGATATGTGTCCTTATGAAATTCCTGATTTGGAGGTATCTGAAAAAATGTGTTGTTGGCATGTTGAACTCCCTGTAATTGTTGAAATGAAGCTGACTGACCATCTATGTATAGATTACCAATTGTTGTGAGCCCCTTCTCCCTCCACTGTGAAAACACCACATCATCCAATGCGGGGTGGAAAGCATGATTCAGGCAAATCGGGCTGTCAATCGGGCTGTCAATGTATACAGTGGGTATGTTAAGAAAGTACCTAATCTGTTTCCAGATCCTAAGCGTATGACAAATGACCGGGTTAGTCATAAGTGGATTTTTTTCACATATGATGGGCTATTAACAAGTGCAGGGAGTGAGGAACGTTGACAGGAGGCCTTCTCAATCAAAAGCCAAATGCAGGGATATCCTTCTGTCTCATCGCAGGTAAACTTTCCCTCCAGAAAGACACAATGTTCAGATTAGCAGCCCAATAATACAGTTTAAAGTGAGGAAGTCCAAAGCCCCCCTCTATTTTGTACTTGCATAAATGCTTCTTTGAAATTCTGGCTGCCTTGTTATCCCATAAAAATGGAGTTACTATTGAATCCAGTTTGTTAAAATAGCTTTGTGGTATGAAATTGGGTAGACATTGGAAGAGGTAAAGAAACCTGGGTAGGATAACCATTTTAATAGCGTTTATACGACCAACCAAGGAGATGGGCAGAGTTTTCCAAAAATCTATATTTTGTTTAAGCTAATATATTTTCATGTCCCAATTCGCTTTCAATAACTGATCAAGGTCTCTTGTCACTACAATGCCGAGGCTTGTGAACTTTTCCATCACTGTTCTAAACGGGGTAGATTGCAGAAATTGCATATCCTCAGGCCGTGATATTGGCATCAACTCACTTTTTTGCCAGTTTATCTTGTAGCCAGAGAAGGAGCCAAATGTGTTTATCAAGTTAAGTAAGGGTGGAATAGAAGTTTTAGGCTTGGACAAAAACAAAAGAACATCGTCTGCATATAGGGAAATGTTGTGCTGTGTGTCCTTTATTTTAACAGAAGCTATATCGGCACATGCCCGAATGCGAGTAGCAAGGGGTTCCATGGCTAGAGCGAAGAGAGCAGGCGAAATAGGGCACCCCTGTCGGCACCCCTTGAACAAGCGGAATGACTGCGACATTTCTTGATTGGTTACCACGGACGCCATTGGGTGTGCATAAATAATTCTTATCCAATTAATAAATTCCTTTCCGAACCCGAAGTGCTCCAGAACCGACATCATATATTTCCACTCAATCCGGTCAAACGCCTTCTCTGCATCAAGAGCGATTACCACTGCCTCAACCTTATGATCGTGATACATTACGTTGTGAATAGCTCTAGATGCCTGTACATGCCTTAGCTGTCTTGCTAATAATTTATGTGGTTTGTCACCCAGTTCAAAATAACTTTGTTGCGTTCTAGCAAGTAAAGAGCCCACCCATTTCGAAAGAATGGTATTGTATTCATATTTTAACTTTGTGATCTTCTCAAGGACTGTATACGAGGAATTCGTCCTAAAAACGTTCTCCTGTTCCCCTAACTCTCTTTCAATTTCTCTTAGCCTAGTATTGGCGTGTTTCTTCCTCTCTGATGTATAAGAAATAATGTAACCTCTAATCGCAGCCTTTAGAGATTCCCAAAGGGTGGAGTCGTCAACATCCCCCGTGTCGTTAGTTCAGAGGAAAAAGGCAATCTGCTCCTTCAAATACTGACAAAAAGCCTCATCTTTCAGCAGGTATGTGTCTAAGCGCCACGGTCGCCGACCTGTCGACATATTGTCGAGTTTCAGCACCATGGACAGAGGAGAGTGGTCCGTAATTAGAATAGGGTGATAGGTAACCGACTCAGCTGCTGAAATTAGTTTGTCGAGTTTCAGCACCATGGACAGAGGAGAGTGGGCCGTAATTAGAATAGGGTGATAGGTAACAGACTCAGCTGCTGAAATTAGTTTGGAGTCCAACAAAAAATAGTCCATTCTGGAATATGACTTATGAACTGATGGAAAAGAAAGAGAAATCCCTGTCTGTTGGGTGCGTCAGTCTCCAAATATCGACAATGTTAAGGTTTGTCATCAATGTATTTAGACAGACACTGGCATTTGATTGTTGAAGTGACCTTGATAGCTGTTTATCTAAAAGAGGATCTAACGTACAGTTAAAGTCCCCTCCAACAATAACACTTGTATCCGAAATATTTGGTATGTCCTTAAATACCCTTTGAAAAAATAATGGATCATCGAAGTTGGGTCCATTTAAATTGACCAAGGTTACTGGTTTCGAATTCAGTGTACCAGCCACAATAATATACCGACCATTAGGATCTGAAATCGAGGATGAGTAAACAAACGGAATGTTTTTCCTTATCAGGATTGCTACCCCTCTCGCTTTTGCATCAAAGTTAGACTGGTATATCTGACCGATCCAGCCGACTCGTAGTTTGGCCTGAGCGGAGCGTTTAATATGAATTTCCTGAAGAAACACTATGTCAGCACCCAGTGATTTAAGATGAGAGAGAACCTTAGCTCATTTAACCACATGCCCTAAGCCATTACTGTCATGTTTTGTCATTTATTATCTTGTCTTGTCCCTGTGCTTCCCATTCTATTCGTTTCCCTCTGCTGGTCTTATTAGGTTCTTTCCCTCTTTCTATCCCTCTCTCTCCCCCTCCCTCTCTCACTCTCTCGCTCTCTCTTCTCTCTATCGTTCCGTTCCTGCTCCCAGCTGTTCCTATTCCCCTAATCATCATTTAGTCTTCCCACACCTGTCCCCGATCCTTTTCCCTGATTAGAGTCCCTATTTCACTCCTTGTTTCCCGTACCTGCCCTGTCGGATCCTCATTTATAATTCACCGTGCTGTGTCTATGTTTTGCCCTGTCGTGTCGTGTTTCCCTCAGGTGCTGCGTGGTGAGCAGGTGTCTGAGTCTGCTAGGTTCAAGTGCCTTCCCGAGGCAACCTGCAGTTCTCGATCAAGTCTCCAGTCTGTTCTTGTCTTTACGTGTAGTATTATGCTTTTTGTTTTGTAAAGTTTATTCTGGATTAAATACTCTGTTTTCGCCAAGTCGCTTTTGGGTCCTCATTCACCAGCATGACAGAAGGATCCGACCGAGGAATGGACCCAGCGACTACAGACGCTCGTAACACTGCCGTCGAGATCCAAGGAGCCATGCTCGGCAGACACGAGCAGGAATTGTCTGCTGCTCGCCATGCCGTGGAGAACCTGGCCGCTCAGGTTTCCGACCTCTCTGGACAGTTCCAGAGTCTTCGTCTCGTGCCACCTGTTACTTCCTGGCCTGCCGAGCCTCCAGAACCTAGGGTTAATAACCCACCTTGCTACTCCGGGCAGCCCACTGAGTGCCGCTCCTTTCTCACCCAGTGTGAGATTGTGTTCTCTCTCCAACCCAACACATACTCTAGAGAGAGAGCTCGGGTTGCTTACGTCATTTCACTCCTTACTGGCCGGGCCCGAGAGTGGGGCACAGCTATCTGGGAGGCAAGGGCTGATTGTTCTAACAATTACCAGAACTTTAAAGAGGAGATGATTCGGGTTTTTGACCGTTCAGTTTTTGGTGGGGAGGCTTCTAGGGTCCTGGCTTCCTTATGCCAAGGTGATCGATCCATAACGGATTACTCTATAGAGTTTTGTACTCTTGCTGCCTCTAGTGACTGGAACGAGCCGGCGCTGCTCGCTCGTTTTCTGGAGGGACTCCACACAGTGGTCAAAGATGAGATTCTCTCTCGGGAGGTTCCTTCCTGTGTGGACTCTTTGATTGCTCTCGCCATCCGCATAGAACGACGGGTAGATCTTCGTCACCAGGCTCGTGGAAGAGAGCTCGCATCAACGGTGTTTCCCTGCTCCGCATCGCAACCATCTCCCTCCTCTGGCTCTGAGACTGAGCCCATGCAGCTGGGAGGGATTCGCATCTCGACTAAGGAGAGGGAACGGAGGATCACCAACCGCCTGTGCCTCTATTGCGGATTTGATGGACATTTTGTTAATTCATGTCCAGTAAGAGGCCAGAGCCCATCAGTAAGCGGAGGGCTACTGGTGAGCGCTACTACTCAGGTCTCTTCATCTAGATCTTGTACTACTATGTCGGTCCATCTACGCTGGACCGGTTCGGGTGCTACATGCAGTGCCTTGATTGACTCTGGGGCTGAGGGTTGTTTCATGGACGAAGCATGGGTTCGGAAACATAACATTCCTTTCAGACAGTTAGACAAGCCTACGCCCATGTTTGCCTTAGATGGTAGTCATCTTCCCAGTATCAAATTTGAGACACTACCTTTAACTCTCACAGTATCTGGTAACCACAGTGAGACTATTTCTTTTTTGATTTTTCATTCACCTTTCACACCTGTTGTTTTGGGTCATCCCTGGCTAGTATGTCATAATCCTTCTATTAATTGGTCTTGTAATTCTATCCTATCCTGGAACGTATCTTGTCATGTGAAGTGCTTAATGTCTGCCATCCCTCCCATTTCTTCTGTCCCCACTTCTCAGGAGGAACCTGGCGATTTGACAGGAGTGCCGGAGGAATATCATGATCTGCGCACGGTCTTCAGTCGGTCCCGAGCCAACTCCCTTCCTCCTCACCGGTCGTATGATTGTAGTATTGATCTCCTTCCGGGGACCACTCCTCCTCGGGGTAGACTATACTCTCTGTCGGCTCCCGAACGTAAGGCTCTCGAGGATTATTTATCTGTGTCTCTTGACGCCGGTACCATAGTGCCTTCTTCCTCTCCGGCCGGGGCGGGGTTCTTTTTTGTTAAGAAGAAGGACGGTACTCCCTGCGTGGATTATCGAGGGCTGAATGACATAACGGTTAAGAATCGTTATCCGCTTCCCCTTATGTCATCAGCCTTCGAGATTCTGCAGGGAGCCAGGTGCTTTACTAAGTTGGACCTTCGTAACGCTTACCATCTCGTGCGCATCAGAGAGGGGGACGAGTGGAAAACGGCGTTTAACACTCCGTTAGGGCATTTTGAGTACCGGGTTCTGCCGTTTGGTCTCGCCAATGCGCCAGCTGTTTTTCAGGCATTAGTTAATGATGTTCTGAGAGACATGCTGAACATCTTTGTTTTTGTCTATCTTGACGATATCCTGATTTTTTCACCGTCACTCGAGATTCATGTTCAGCACGTTCGACGTGTTCTACAGCGCCTTTTAGAGAATTGTCTCTACGTAAAGGCTGAGAAGTGTTCTTTTCATGTCTCCTCCGTTACTTTTCTCGGTTCCGTTATTTCCGCTGAAGGCATTCAGATGGATTCCGCTAAGGTCCAAGCTGTCAGTGATTGGCCCGTTCCAAGGTCACGTGTCGAGTTGCAGCGCTTTTTAGGTTTCGCTAATTTCTATCGGCGTTTCATTCGTAATTTCGGTCAAGTTGCTGCCCCTCTCACAGCTCTTACTTCTGTCAAGACGTGTTTTAAGTGGTCCGGTTCCGCCCAGGGAGCTTTTGATCTTCTAAAAGAACGTTTTACGTCCGCTCCTATCCTCGTTACTCCTGACGTCACTAGACAATTCATTGTCGAGGTTGACGCTTCAGAGGTAGGCGTGGGAGCCATTCTATCCCAGCGCTTCCAGTCTGACGATAAGGTTCATCCTTGCGCTTATTTTTCTCATCGCCTGTCGCCATCTGAGCGCAACTATGATGTGGGTAACCGTGAACTGCTCGCCATCCGCTTAGCCCTAGGCGAATGGCGACAGTGGTTGGAGGGGGCGACCGTTCCTTTTGTCGTTTGGACAGACCATAAGAACCTTGAGTACATCCGTTCTGCCAAACGACTTAATGCCCGTCAAGCTCGTTGGGCGTTGTTTTTCGCTCGTTTCGAGTTTGTGATTTCTTACCGTCCGGGTAGCAAGAACACCAAGCCTGATGCCTTATCCCGTCTGTTTAGTTCTTCTGTGGCTTCTACTGATCCCGAGGGGATTCTTCCTTATGGGTGTGTTGTCGGGTTGACAGTCTGGGGAATTGAAAGACAGGTTAAGCAAGCACTCACGCACACTGCGTCGCCGCGCGCTTGTCCTAGTAACCTCCTTTTCGTTCCTGTTTCCACTCGTCTGGCTGTTCTTCAGTGGGCTCACTCTGCCAAGTTAGCTGGTCATCCCGGTGTTCGAGGCACTCTTGCGTCTATTCGCCAGCGATTTTGGTGGCCGACTCAGGAGCGTGACACGCGCCGTTTCGTGGCTGCTTGTTCGGACTGCGCGCAGACTAAGTCGGGTAACTCTCCTCCTGCCGGTCGTCTCAGACCGCTCCCCATTCCTTCTCGACCATGGTCTCACATCGCCCTAGACTTCATTACCGGTCTGCCTTTGTCTGCGGGGAAGACTGTGATTCTTACGGTTGTCGATAGGTTCTCTAAGGCGGCACATTTCATTCCCCTCGCTAAACTTCCTTCCGCTAAGGAGACGGCACAAATCATTATCGAGAATGTGTTCAGAATTCATGGCCTCCCGTTAGACGCCGTTTCAGACAGAGGCCCGCAATTCACGTCACAATTTTGGAGGGAGTTCTGTCGTTTGATTGGTGCGTCCGTCAGTCTCTCTTCCGGGTTTCATCCCCAGTCTAACGGTCAAGCAGAGAGGGCCAATCAGACGATTGGTCGCATACTACGCAGCCTTTCTTTCAGAAACCCTGCGTCTTGGGCAGAACAGCTCCCCTGGGCAGAATACGCTCACAACTCGCTTCCTTCGTCTGCTACCGGGTTATCTCCGTTTCAGAGTAGTCTGGGTTACCAGCCTCCTCTATTCTCTTCCCAGCTTGCCGAGTCCAGCGTTCCCTCCGCTCAAGCGTTTGTCCAACGTTGTGAGCGCACCTGGAGGAGGGTGAGGTCTGCACTTTGCCGCTACAGGGCACAGACTGTGAGAGCCGCCAATAAACGCAGGATTAAGAGTCCTAGGTATTGTTGCGGCCAGAGAGTGTGGCTTTCCACTCGCAACCTTCCTCTTACGACAGCTTCTCGTAAGTTGACTCCGCGGTTCATTGGTCCGTTCCGTGTCTCCCAGGTCGTCAATCCTGTCGCTGTGCGACTGCTTCTTCCGCGACATCTTCGTCGCGTCCATCCTGTCTTCCATGTCTCCTGTGTTAAGCCCTTTCTTCGCACCCCCGTTCGTCTTCCCTCCCCCTCCCGTCCTTGTCGAGAGCGCACCTATTTACAAGGTACATAAGATCATGGACATGCGTTCTCGGGGACGGGGTCACCAATACTTAGTGGATTGGGAGGGTTACGGTCCTGAGGAGAGGAGTTGGGTTCCGTCTCGGGACGTGCTGGACCGTTCACTCATTGATGATTTCCTCCGTTGCCGCCAGGATTCCTCCTCGAGTGCGCCAGGAGGCGCTCGGTGAGTGGGGGGGGTACTGTCATGTTTTGTCATTTATTATCTTGTCTTGTCCCTGTGCTTCCCATTCTATTCGTTTCCCTCTGCTGGTCTTATTAGGTTCTTTCCCTCTTTCTATCCCTCTCTCTCCCCCTCCCTCTCTCACTCTCTCGCTCTCTCTTCTCTCTATCGTTCCGTTCCTGCTCCCAGCTGTTCCTATTCCCCTAATCATCATTTAGTCTTCCCACACCTGTCCCCGATCCTTTTCCCTGATTAGAGTCCCTATTTCACTCCTTGTTTCCCGTACCTGCCCTGTCGGATCCTCATTTATAATTCACCGTGCTGTGTCTATGTTTTGCCCTGTCGTGTCGTGTTTCCCTCAGATGCTGCGTGGTGAGCAGGTGTCTGAGTCTGCTAGGTTCAAGTGCCTTCCCGAGGCAACCTGCAGTTCTCGATCAAGTCTCCAGTCTGTTCTTGTCTTTACGTGTAGTATTATGCTTTTTGTTTTGTAAAGTTTATTCTGGATTAAATACTCTGTTTTCGCCAAGTCGCTTTTGGGTCCTCATTCACCAGCATGACAATTACAGTTCCAGCTGACTATCTTTATTCCACCTGGTCTACTCTGTGCTCTGTCACTATGTGGCATCTCTTATTTTAGAGCAAATTGTTGCTGTCATACAAAACTCAGAAGAAAAACGTCCCGCAGGGCGGGAGCTTGTCATGCCACCTGTACTAATCATAAACGTGAACATAAAACACATACCCCATCCCCCCTCCCGTCCCTTTACTGAGTGACTTCCCCAAACGAAGCACTCCTTGGCTAACACACAAGCCTTAGGGTGTCTATACATACAGCTTGAACTAACTCGTCATCTATAGATGCTCCGCATATACGCTAATATTAAATAACACTTAACAATTAACTCTCACGTTATGGGGTGAGTGGCGCTAAAACATGATGTGCCAAACAATGCTATATTAGCCACAGCATCTCACCAATCATAAGTCCCAAATTCTGATCTTCTTATTCGAAAAGACATAGTCCGGAAATCCAAACACATTCCTGGCCTGTATTTGGTCATTTAGCCGGCTGACACAGCCGTTCTGTATCCTCACCCAGGGAGCTTGCTTGTCAAGAACAGATCGACAGATCTTTTGGGTTGTCAAGCGTACCTGTTGATCCTTCGACTATCACCTTAATTAAACCGGGCTGGGAAGAGGAATCCATATCGGATGTTGGCCGCCCTGCATTTGTTGCGTACCTCATCACACTCTTTCCGTTGGTTCCTCACCTCCAAGGTAAGATCTGGGTAGGAAGACACCCTGACTCTGTTGAAGTTAAGGGGGAACTTTTGACTAGCCAGCTTGAGGATGAGATCCCTGGTCTGGGGATAGTGCAGCCGTGCGATGAAAGGCCTTGGTGGTCCGCCCTTGGCCGGCTTCGTTGCCTGAGATCTGTGTGCTCGGTCGATCAGGATGGCCGTTTTGAAGTGTTCACTCCCCAGCAGGGCCGGTGTCAGTTCCGAGACAAATTCAGTGGGTTTCCCTTTCTCAGTGTCCTCCTGGATGCCACATATTCAGATGTTCTGGCGTCTTGAATGAGACTCAAGCATTTCCAGACGGGCTTTCAGGGTTTTGTTGTAATTTTTGAACGTTTCGCACTGTTTCTCTATGTCCTGTAGCCTGGCCTTGTGATCGACTGTCGTTTGCTCAACCCCATGCACCCTTCTCTGAGTTGCCTTCACAGTTTCGGCCAAAGTCCCAATACTCTTTGAGATATCAGTCAACCTTGTGTCCACCTTCTTACTTAGTGAGTTTATGGCAGCCAGTATGTCACTTGCGTAGGCTCTGTGGGGATCTCTTGGAAGCTAGCCTCTTCAGCTAACTCCTCGTGGGTTGGCGACGTTGAAATTGGTTCGTTGTCTATCTCATTCAAATTATCTTGTTTAGCACTCCCTTTTCTGGTGCCTTCTCCCTTTGTCATATTTCTTTGAAGATATAGGTCGTGAGAGGTTAAGATAAATACTCATTTGTTTCAAAATGGAGCGGAGCTCTAGCAAAGCACGTCTACTCCATAGCACGCTCTCTAGTGCCCCCCAGAATAGCCTATCTGATTCAGAACATGCTGTTGCACAAACAACATGCTGATCTTCACCACCACTGTTCGAGCTAACATTTGCTTTTCCCTAGCTAGTGCACTTAGCTAGCCGATTAGCATTATTGATTCATATTATTTTAGACACGGGTTGTAAATCTGTAGTTAGCCTGAAGTAGTAACACTGTAATCATATTATTGCATTGTAATTGCATACTAATGCAGTTTAGCTGTTTAAGTAATTACATAAGAAGATCAAAAAAGACTGGCTGTCATGAAATGTAATTTGATTAATTTCCAAATTTCACAGGTACCAAAAACGAAAGAGAAAGTCTGACAGACTTAACTTCTAAATAACACAAAATAAACATGAATCAGTGGGAGGGAGGGTGAGATGTGGTGGAGCTGGGCAGTGGTGGGGAGTTAATGATTCATTTTATTGTTCTTAATGCTTCAGATGGTTAATATGTTTCAAATGATATGTTTTGCTCTTGATGAAGTACGTAACGTGGTCTCGCATCTACCAAAACATGTATCTAATTACCGAAATGCATCAATGATAAAATATTCCTTGAATAATATTACAGCATTACAAATATTTGAGCTGTGCATAAAATTTCGCTGTGCATAAAATTTTTATAACTTCTGTATTTTAGGCAATTCAAAACATTTGCAACATTTTCGAGATGCTATGTTTTTTTCCCTTCTATCTTTAAGTGTTATGGCAATTAGAGTTTATTGTGCATGGTCTTGGGAAATAGGTTAAAAAATCATAAAATCTGAAAGGTTAAGATGATTGATTTAACAGACAAAAATTTGAGATGGTATTTTATCCATTACAAAATTGAAAAAAAGTATTTTCAGTCTTTACCAAGAGCAATACCAAGTATGTCAGAATCACGGATGCGGATCTTATAACAAAATACTAAATGCACTTGTTACAATGGCAGTAATCATACACCACAGCTACTATTTCTACATTTTTAAATGCACTCCAGTAGGCTACCAATTCCGTTACATCTCAACATAAATAGTATAGTAGCAAATAGTTAGATTGTAACATGCCGTTCATTTCCAGTGTTGGGGAAGCTACTCTGAAAATATAGTTTACCAAGCTACCAATTACTTTACACTGGAAGAAGTTAAGATACACTGACAAAATTCACATCTACATTTCTGTTATAGAGCTGTCATTTTCATTGAAAGGAAGTCTAAGAAGTGGTAGATCTGTTCTATGTGCGCTATTTCCATGCTTCATGTTCTTAAGTTTCGCTTTTGCACTTGTTACTTTTGTTTTTTTTATACACCAAATCAAATTGTGTTAGTCACATTCACCGAATACAACAGGTGTAGGACCTTACAGTGAAATGCTTACTTACGAGCCCCTAACTAACAATGCAGTTTAAAAAAAATATGGATAAGCGATAAAAGTAACAAGTAATTAAAGAGCAGCAGTAAAATAACAATAGCGAGACTGTATACAGGGGGGTACCGACACGGAGTCAATGTGCGGGGGCACCGGTTAGTTGAGGTCGTATGTACATGTAGGTAGAGTTATTAAAATGACTATGCATAAATGAGAGCAGAGAGTAGCAGTAGTGTAAACAGGGGCTGGTGGGGGGGGCACTGCAAATAGTCTGGGTAGCCATTTGACTAGATGTTAAGGAGTCTTACGGCTTGGGGGCAGAAGCTGTTTAGAAGCCTCTTGGATCTAGACTTGGCACTCCGGCACCGCTTGCCGCGTGGTAGCCGAAAAAACAGTCTATGACTAGGGTGGCTGGAGCGTTTGACAAATTTTAGGTCCTTCCTCTTGACACCGCCTGGTATAGAGGTCCTGGATGGCAAGAAACTTGGCCCCAGTGCTGTGCTGGGCTGTTCGCACTACCCTCTGTAGTGCTTTGCGGTCGGAGGCTGAGCAGTTGCCATACCAGGGAGTGAGGAGATTGCAGTGATGCTCTCGATGGTGCAGCTGTACCTTTTGAGGATCTGAGGAACCATGCCTGAGGGGGAATAGGTTTTATTGTGCCCTCTTCGACTGTCTTGGTGTGCTTGGACCATGTTAGTTTGTTGGTGATGTGGACATCAAGGAACTTGAAGCTCTTAACGTGCTCCACTGCAGCCCTGTTAATGAGAATGGGAGCGTGTTTGGTCCTCTTTTTCCTGTAGTCCACAATCATCTCATTTGTCTTGATCATGTTGAGGGAGAGGTTGTTGTCCTGGCACCACACGGCCAGGTCTCTGACCTCCTCCCTACAGTCTATCTGGTCGTTGTCGGTGATCAGGCCTACCACTGTTGTGTCATCAGCAAACTTAATGATGGTGTTGGAGTCATATTTGGCCATGCAGTCATGGGTGAAGAGGGAGTACAGGAGGGGACTAAGTACACACCCCCGAGGGGCCCCTGTGTTGGGGATCAGCGTGGCAGACGTGTTGTTGCCTACCCTTACCACCTGGGAGCGGCCCGTCAGGAAGTCCAGGATCCAGTTGCAGAGGGAGGTGTTCAGTCCCAGGGTCCTTCGCTTAGTGATGAGCTTTGAGGGCACTATGGTGTTGGACGCTGAGCTGTAGTCAATGAACAGCATTCTCACATAGGTGTTCCTTTTGTCCAGGTGGGAATGGGCAGTGTGGAGTGCGATTGAGATTGCATGCCAATTGCATGCTCCCTCAAAATTTGAGACATCTGTGGAATTGTGTTGTGTGACAAAACTGCACATTTTTGAGTGGCCATTTTTGTCCCCAGTACAAGGTGCACTTGTGTAATAATCATGCTGTTCAATCAGCTTCTTGATATGCCACACTTGTCAGGTGGATGGATTATCTTGGCAAAGGAGAAATGCTCACTAACAGGGATGTATGAAAATTTGTGCACAGAATTTGAGAGAAATACGCTTTTTGTGCTTATGGAAAATGTCTGTATAGGTTATGATAAACTTGACAAAAAGAAGAATATATAAAAACAGATCAGATTCATTAGATGCATTTGATATTGAAAATTCATGTTTTGTTTGTGTCTAACTTATGTCTTTCAGGTTGGTGTATTGGAATGGCCTGTTCTGCACTCTATATTTCAAACCAAAGCAAGACAATGTTTAAAGCTCTATGGATCTACAAACAGGCGAGCCTCTAAAGTCTTTGGATGTAGTTGCAGTGTGATGATGGTGTGTTCTGTGTTATTCCTTTGTCTATCCAAAACTAACTGAATGGTGAATGAATGTATTTACTGTGTGATTATTGTTTGTTCTGTTAGTCCGATGTTTTGTCTTTTCAAATACCAACCGAATGGTGAATGAATGCATTTAGAGTCAATTAATAAATCAATCAACATGTTTAGATGATTGTGTCTTCTGTATAATTCCTTTGTCTTTTCCAATAGTGAATGGTGAATGAATGTATTTACAGTCAATCAATCAATACAGTACACTATATATACAAAAGTATGTAGACACCTCTTCAAATTAGTGGATTTGGCTATTTCAGCCACGCCTGTTGCTGACAAGTGTATAAAATCGAGCACACAGCCATGCAATCTCCATAAACAAACATTGTCAATAGAATAGCCTTACTGAGGAGCTCAATGGCTTTCAACGTGGCACCATCATAGGATGTCACCATTCCAACAAGTGGTAGGCTACACAAGCTCACAGAACAGGACCGCCGAGTGCTGAAGTGCATGTCGCGTAAAAATGTTCTGTCCTCTGTTGAAACACACACCACTGAGTGGAAGCAACGTCAGCACAAGAACTGTTCGTCGGGAGCTTCATGAAATGGGTTTCTATGGCCGAGCAGCCACACACAAGCCTAAGATCACCATGCGCAATGCCAAGCATCGGCTGAAGTTGTGTAAAGCCATTGGACTCTGGAGCAATGGAAACACGTTCTCTGGAGTAATGAATCCTGCTTTACCATCAGGCTGTCCAACAGACAAATCTGGGTTTGGCAGATGCCAAGAGAACACTACCTGTCCCAATGCATAGTGCCAACTTTAAAGTTTGGTGGAGGAGGAATAATGGTCCGAGGCTGTTTGTCCTGTTTCTGGCTAAGCCCGTGAAGGGAAATCTTAACGCTACAGCATACAATTACATTGTAGATGATTCTGTGCTTTCAACTTTGTGGCAATAGTTTGGGGAAGGGCCCTTTCCTATTTCAGCATGACAATGCCCCGTGCACAAAGCGAGGTCCATACAGAAAAGATTGGTCGAAATCAGTGTGGAATAACTTGGATGGCCTACACAGAGCCCTGACCTCAACCCCATCAAACACCTTTGGGGTGAATTAGAACGCCGACTGCAACCCAGGCCTAATCGCCCAACACCAGTGCCTGACCTCACTAATGCCCTTACGGCTGAATGGAAGCAAGTCCACGCAGCAATATTCAACCATCTTGTGGAAAGCCTTCCCAGAAGAGTGGAGGCTGTTATAGCAGCAAACTCCATATTAATGTCCATGACTTTGGAATGAGATGTTTGACGAGCAGGTGTCCACATACTTTCGGTCATGTAGTGTATGATTACTGTGTGTCCTGTGTTATTCCTTCATCTTATACCATCTGAATGGTGAAAGTCTGGTGTCGTTTCGTCTTTGAGAATAGAAGTTAGAAGTTAGAAGAATAGAAGTTGTTTCTTAGGAGGGGAAGGGAAATGTTTATTTTACATTCTGTATTTTTGATCAAAATTCAACTCCAGTTTAACTGGGATAAGCTACAAATAATAATTGTGGGGTAGGCCACATGTTATAAAGATGGTTATAGCTCTTAAACTGAATCATGTTATCAGCGTGTTTCCACTGTCCATATCTGCCTACACCTTTAACGCCATAGACAAAATGATTACTCAGTTTATTTGGACTATTAAAAGGGCAAGGATGAAGCTATCGCAACTCCGGATATGACCCAGATGTAGACACAGGAGGTAGATAGTACAGTTTATCTTGACGGAACAAGATGAACTGGCAACAGACAACAGAAAACGCTGGTATAAATACACAGGGGATAATGGGCACAAATGGGAGACACCTGGTGGGGGGTGGAGACTAGTACAAGGCAAGTGAAACAGATCAGGGCATGACAGAACCTTCAGCCAAAGACTTAGACGAGAGGATTAAAGCTCCCTAACATGTCATTACATCAAGAAGCATTTATAACTGTCCGAATTGGGCTCTCTTTATTAAGAACTCCAATAGGCCAATTTGGGTTGACACGGAAGAAGAACTTAATGCCCCATTTGGCGCATCATATTATCTGAGTCAACACTTAAACGTGGGACTGCAGAATCCCATAATGTCCCATACTAAGAAATGTGGCGTCAGATAAATAAGAGAGACCAGAGGCCGAACATGTTCAAGCCACAGAGATCAACACTGAGCAGCTAATTGAAGGTCTCAAAAATAATCTGTATTTTTATTTAGAAATCAGGGTAGAACACTGAAAATGCTGTTCTTTGACTAGAGATCCACATTGAACACCATAGTGCCCTCAAAGCTCAGCACTAAGCTAAGGACCCTGGGACTAAACACCTCCCTCTGCAACTGGATCCTGGACTTCCTGACGGGCCGCCCCAAGGTGTTAAGGGTAGGTAACAACACATCCACCATGCTGATCCTCAACACCGGGGCCCCTCAGGGGTGGGTGCTCAGTCACCTCCTGTACTCCCTGTTCACTCATGACTGATGGCCAGGCACGACTCCAACACCATCATTAAGTTTGGCGATGACACAACAGTGGTAGGCCTGATCACCAACAATGATGAGACAGCCTATAGGGAGGTCAGAGACCTGGTCGTGTGGTGCCAGGATAACCTCTCCCTCAATGTGATCAAGACAAAGGAGATGATTGTGGACTACAGGAAGAAGAGGACCGAGCTCGCCCCCATTCTCATCAACGGGGCTGAAGTGGGGCACGTTGAGAGCTTCAAGTTCTTTGGTGTCCACATCAAAAATAAACTATCATGGTCCAAACACACCAAGACAGTTGTGAAGAGGGCACGAGGAAGCCTATCCCCCCTCAGGAGACTGAAAAGATTTGGCATGGGTCCTCAGATACTCAAAAAGTTTTACAGCTGCACCATTGAGAGCATCCTAACTGGTTGCATCACGACCACAAGGCACTACAGAGGGTAGTGCATACGGCCCAGTGGGCCAAGCCCCCTGCCATCCAGGACTTTTATACCAGGAGGTGTCAGAGGAAAGCCCTAAAAATTGTCAAAGACTCCAGCTACCCTAGTCATAGACGAGAATCGGTACCGGAGCACCAAGTCTAGGTCCAAAAGACAGCTTCTACCCCCAAGCCATAAGACTCCAGAACAGCTAATCAAATGGCTACCCAGACAGTTTACACCCCCCCCTCTCTTTTACACTGCTGCTACTCTCTGTTTATTATCTATTATCTATCTATCTCATGATTAACGAGATGTGGTGTGATCATAACAACATACAGGAACTCAAGTCCTTTTGCTCACCTGACCTAGAATTCCTTACAATCGAATGTCGACCGCATTATCTACCAAGAGAATTCTCTTCGATTATAATCACAGCCGTATATATCCCCCTCAAGCAGACACATCGCTGGCACTGAATGAACTTTGTAAACTGGAAACCACATACAGTGGGGCAAAAAAGTATTTAGTCAGCCACCAATTGTGCAAGTTCTCCCACTTAAAAAGATGAGAGGCCAGAAAATTACATTGCAGGATTTTTAATGAATTTATTTGCAAATTATGGTGGAAAATAAGTATTTGGTCACCTACAAACAAGCAAGATTTCTGGTTCTCACAGACCTGTAACTTCTTCTTTAAGAGGCTCATCTGTCCTCCACACGTTACCTGTATTAATGGCACCTGTTTGAACTTGTTATCAGTATAAAAGACACCTGTCCACAACCTCAAACAGTCACACTCCAAACTCCACTATGGCTAAGACCAAAGAGCTGTCAAAGGACACCAGAAACAAAATTGTACCAAAACCTGCGGGCTCTCCTTCACCTCAGCCAATGTGAGTAAAGCATATAAATGTGTTAACCCTCGCAAGGCTGCCGGTCCAGACAGCATCCCTAGCCGCGTCCTCAGAGCATGCGCAGACCAGCTGGCTGGTGCATTTACGGACATATTCAATCAATCCTTATCCCAGTCTGCTGTCCTCACATGCTTCAAGAGGGCCACCATTGTTCCTGTTCCCAAGAAAGCTAAGGTAACTGAGCTAAATGACTATCGCCCCGTAGCACTCACGTCCGTCATCATGAAGTGCTTTGAGAGACTAGTCAATGATTATATCACCTCCACCTTACCTGACACCCTAGACCCACTCCAATTTGGTTTCCACCCCAATAGGTCCACAGATGACGCAATTGCAATCACACTGCACACTGCCCTAACTCACCTGGACAAGAGGAATACCTATGCAAGAATGCTGTTCATCGACTACAGCTCAGCATTTAACACCATAGTACCCTCCAAACTCGTCATCAAACTTGAGACCCTGGGTCTCGACACCGCCCTGGGTCTCGACACCGCCCACCGCCCTGTCCAGGTCCTGGACTCCCTGACGGGCTGCCCCCAGGTGGTGAGGGTAGGTAACAACATCTCCACCGCTGATCCTCAACACTGGGGTCCCACAAGGGTGCATTCTCAGCCCTCTCCTGTACTCCCTGTTCGCCCATGACTGCGTGGCCATGCACGCCTCCAACTCAATCATCAAGTTTGCAGGCGGTAGGCTTGATTACCATCAACGACGAGACGGCCTACAGGGAGGAGGTGAGCGCCCTCGGAGTGTGGTGTCAGGAAAATAACCTCACACTCAACGTCAACAAAACAAAGGAGATGATCATTGACTTCAGGAAACAGCAGAGGGTGCACCCCCCTACCCACATCGTCGGGACAGTAGTGGAGAAGGTGGAAAGTTTTAAGTTCCTCGGCGTACACATCACGGACAAACTGAAATGGTCCACCCACACAGACAGCGTGGTAAAGAAGGAGCGACACCAAAAACACTCAAACGTTTACAGATGCACAATCAAGAGCATCACCGTCTGGTACGGCAACTGCTCCGCCCATAACCGTAAGGCTCTCCAGAGGGTAGTGAGGTCTGCACAACGCATCACTGGGGGCAAACTACCTGCTCTCCAGGACACCTACACCACCCGATGTCACAGGAAGGCCAAGAAGATCATCAAGGACAACAACCACCCGAGTCACTGCCTATTCACCCCGCTATCATCCAGAAGGCGAGGTCAGTACAGGTGCATCAAAGCTGGGACTGAGAGACTGAAAAACAGCTTCTATCTCAAGGCCATCAGATTGTTAAACAGGCATCACTAACATTGAGTGGCTGCTGCCAACATACTGACTCAAATCTCTAGCCACTTTAATAATAATAATTTGGATGTAATAAATGTATCACTAGTCACTTTAAACTATGCCTCATATAATGTTTACATACCCTACATTACTCATCTCAAATGTATATACTGTTCTTATTCATTCCTTTACACTTAGGTAGTTGTGAAATTGTTAGATTACTTGTTAGATATTACTGCATGGTCGGAACTAGAAGCACAAGCATTTCGCTACACTCGCATTAACATCTGCTAACCATATATATGTGACAAATATAATGTAATTTGACTCTGCACCGGTACCCCCTGTATATAGCCTCGCTAATGTTAATTATTTACTCTTTAATTATTTGTTACTTAAGTGATAATTTTTTTTTTAAACTCATCTATTTTTTTGACTTATTTTTCTTAAAACTGCCATGTTGGTTTAGGACTTGTAAGTAAGCGTTTCACTGTAAGGTATTCAGCGCATGTGACAAATAACATTTGATTTGATTTGAATAGCATTGTTGAGGACCTCTTGAACCATTTGTTGTGCATTTATGACACACTAGTGATGCCATCAGGATTCACTTTATAAATAAGCAAATAAATGTGGATGAAAAATGACAATCTCAGGAACTTGCTTTAACAACTCCGCAGTATTTGAGGGATGCATTCGATGCATAAGCTATGAGTGGATGCTGGAGCATTATTGTGTGAAAGAATTGGGCATGGTCAGTCCAATTGAAGTACCCCTTGAGCAACAAAGATGGTTATAAAACAAGATCATTTCAGCATGCTTTAAAAAAAATAGCAAGTAATGAAGAGGTTTGGGCCACATTTAATCTGGACCAAAAGCCACAAAATGATGAAATTCTGGAAGATCTTACTGTTGGTGAATTGTTCAAATCAAATTTCAACCTAACCTAACATAGCAGAGCCTAAAACTGCAGTTCTATGTCGATTCAATTGAAGTGTCAATCCATTGGGTTTTAAAGAAGGCAAGCACAAATGGACCACAGTATACTTTACTGTAGATTAGGAAATCTTGACCACAACGATACTTACCAACTTCAAAATATATACCTCTCCACACCGCCTCATTCAAAAACAAGTCACCACTTACGAAGAAGTGCTCGAGTCTTTGATAATACGTGACATCCAGGAATTGGAAACACAGGGTATGAAGTTATCGTTCAATGGTGAAAACAAAACCTTCTGATACATAATCACAACAATCTCAGCAGATATCCTCTCTGCATATGCAGTTGCAGGGTTGAGCAAAAACTTATCCTCTAGTCGCATTTTTCGCTTCTGCTTGGCTACCAATGGGGACATTTGCTCAAACATTACTGAAGAAGAATGCACCATGCGTGACCCAGACAACTACCATTTGCAGGCTGTGGCAGAAAATCCAGACAAAGCATCGATGTTTGGCATCAAAAAAAGACTGTTGCTTCTCTGCTGAATCATGTTTCATCTCCAATTACCCATCTGTTTCCACCAGACATCATGCATGACCTTCATGAGGCCATCATACCCACAATGCTCAGACTAGTGCTGAGAGGAAGGCCCTAAAAATGGTCAAAGACTCCAGACACCATAGTCATAGGCTGTTCTCTCTGCTACCGCACGGCAAGCAGTACCGGAGCGCCAAATCTAGATCCAAAAGGCTCCTTAACAGCTTCTACCCCCAGGCCATAAGACTACTGAACAATTAATCAAATATCATTTTTGAATCTGAGAATCAAGAGACAAAATATTGATAAAAATCACCTTGTCCGAGAGAGATGTACATGGTTATCAAAATGTCATGCCAGGGTAAGAATACACGAAACACAGCCCTTATTTTAAGTGTTTCTAAAATCCCCTATGGGAAAATGGAAGGGTGGGAAAATGATTGGAACCATTTCCCTGTTTGACCGCTAGGTTTTATGGGTATTATGACACCTCAACTGTGGGGCTCTATGTACATTTTAATGTGCTGATCTAGTGATGGTTCTGTACCGATGCTGCGCATTTCATGGCAAAGTTTGCAAATAACAAATGATAGGTTTTGGGGAAAGTATTTCTGTCAACCCACAAGATGGTTATCACCGGTTACACACACAGAGTGATAGACAAAAGCACGTACCACACAGACAGGGGTGGGATAATGTCAACGTTGCATTGATTATATAGTAGCTGGGAGCGCATAATTGATTAACGCTTCGAACACACCGACTGCGTCATCACATCAATGCTGCATAACATTTTGCGCAGCTACGCAACTATACTGAATGCAGATTTCTACACATGTGTTGCAGGCGGTTGCGTGCAGTTAGACACATGGAGGAGAGAATAATTTTCGCAGTCTCCTCAACCGTGTCTTATTGGCAACGACTGACAGCTACAGGGATTTAAACATAAAAAATGCTGCTTGGAGACAAGTGTCCATGATAGTTGTATTGCCAGGTCAGTTTAGTAGTGATCTACTAGTGCGACCACCGCCTCCACCGGTGCAGCGAGACCCTCTGTCATCTACTAGTGCGACCACCGCCTCCACCGGTGCATCAAGACCCTCTGTCATCTACTAGTGCGACCACCGCCTCCACCGGTGCAGTGAGACCCTCTTCGTCATCCACAAGTGTGGGCACCACCGGTGCATCAAGACCCTCTGTCATCCACTAGTGCGACCACCGCCTCCACCGGTGCAGCGAGACCCTCTACGTCATCCACAAGTGTGGGCGCCACCGGTGCATCAAGACCCTCTGTCATCTACTAGTGCGACCACCGCCTCCACCGGTGCAACGAGACCCTCTACGTCATCCACAAGTGTGGGCGCCACCGGTGCATCAAGACCCTCTGTCATCTACTAGTGCGACCACCGCCTCCACCGGTGCAACGAGACCCTCTACGTCATCCACAAGTGTGGGCGCCACCGGTGCATCAAGACCCTCTGTCATCTACTAGTGCGACCACCGCCTCCACCGGTGCAGCGAGACCCTCTACGTCATCCACAAGTGTGGGCTCCACCGGTGCATCAAGACCCTCTGTCATCTACTAGTGCGACCACCGCCTCCACCGGTGCAACGAGACCCTCTACGTCATCCACAAGTGTGGGCGCCACCGGTGCATCAAGACCCTCTGTCATCTACTAGTGCGACCACCGCCTCCACCGGTGCAGCGAGACCCTCTATGTCATCTACTACTGCGACCACCACCGGTGCAGCGAGACCCTCTACGTCATCTACTAGTGTGACCACCACCTCCACCGGTGCAGCGAGACCCTCTACGTCATCTACTAGTGCGAAAACCACCTCCACCGGTGCAGCGAGACCCTCTACGTCATCTACTAGTGCGACCACCGCCTCCACCGGTGCAGCGAGACCCTCTACGTCATCCACAAGTGTGGCGCCACCGGTGCATCAAGACCCTCTGTCATCTACTAGTGCGACCACCACCTCCACCGGTGCAGCGAGACCCTCTACGTCATCTACTACTGCGACCACCGCCTCCACCGGTGCAGCGAGACCCTCTACGTCATCTACTAGTGCGACCACCGCCTCCACCGGTGTAGCGAGACCCTCTGTCATCTACTAGTGCGACCACCGCCTCCACCGGTGCAGCGAGACCCTCAACGTCATCGACTAGTGCGACCACCGCCTCCACCGGTGCAGCGAGACCCCCGTCATCTACTACTGCGACCACCGCCTCCACCGGTGCAGCGAGACCCTCTACGTCATCTACTACTGCGACCTCCACCGGTGCAGCGAGACCCCCGTCATCTACTAGTGCGACCACCGCCTCCACCAGTGCAGCGAGACCCTCTACGTCATCTACTACTGCGACCTCCACCGGTGCAGCGAGACCCTCTATGTCATCTACTACTGCGACCACCACCGGTGCAGCGAGACCCTCTACGTCATCTACTAGTGTGACCACCGCCTCCACCGGTGCAGCGAGACCCTCTACGTCATCTACTAGTGCGACCACCGCCTCCACCGGTGCAGCGAGACCCTCTACGTCATCTACTACTGCGACCTCCACCGGTGCAGCGAGACCCTCTATGTCATCTACTACTGCGACCTCCACCGGTGCAGCGAGACCCTTTATGTCATCTACTACTGCGACCACCACCGGTGCAGCGAGACCCTCTACAACGTCTACATCATCCACAAGTATGACCACCACTGCTGCAGCCATGGAAGATGATGAAATGGAGGAAGCACCTCTGGATCTAGGACCCCCTGAGATTAAATCAAATCAAATGTTATTTGTCACATACACATGGTTAGCAGATGTTATTGCGAGTGTAGCAAAATGCTTGTGCTTCTAGCTCCGACCATGCAGTAATATCCAACAAGTAATCGAACCTAACAATTTCACAACAACTACCTTATACACACAAGTGTAAAGGAATGAATAAGAATATGTGGCTAGTGATACATTTATTACATCAATTTTTCCATTATTAAAGTGGCTAGAGATGAGTAAATATGTTGGCAGCAGCCACTCAATGTTAGTGATGGCTGTTTAACAGTCTGATGGCCTTGAGATAAAAGCTGTTTTTCATGCTCTCGGTCCCAACTTTGATGCACCTGTACTGACCTTGCCTTCTGGATGATAGCGGGGTGAACAGGCAGTAGCTCAGGTGGTTGTTGTCCTTGATGATATTTTTGGCCTTCCTGTAACATCGGGTGGTGTAGGTGTCCTGGAGAGCAGGTAGTTTGCCCCCGGTGATGCGTTGTGCAGACCTCGCTACCCTCTGGAGAGCCTTACGGTTGTGGGCGGAGCAGTTGCCATACCAGGCGGTGATACAGCCCGGCAGGATGCTCTCGATTGTGCATCTGTAAAAGTTTGTGTGTTTTTGGTGACAAGCCAAATTTCTTCAGCCTCCTGAGGTTGAAGAGGCGCTGCTGCGCCTTCTTCACCACGCTGTCTGTGTGGGTGGCCCATTTCAGTTTGTCCGTGATGTGTACGCCGAAGAACTTAAACCTTCTCCACTACTGTCCCGTCGATGTGGATAGGGGGCTTCTCCCTCTACTGTTTCCTGAAGTCAATGATCATCTCCTTTATTTTGTTGACGTTGAGTGTGAGGTTATTTTCCTGACACCACACTCCGAGGGCCCTCACCTCCTCCCTGTAGGCCCGTCGTTGTTGGTAATAAAGCCTACCACTTTAGAGTCGTCTGCAAACTTGATAATTGAGTTGGAGGCGTGCATGGCCACGCAGTCATGGGTGAACAGGGAGTACAGGAGAGGTCTGAGAACGCACCCTTGTGGGGCCCTAGTGGAGAGGATCAGCGTGGTGGAGATGTTGTTACCTACCCTCGCCACCTGGGGGTGGCCCGTCAGGAAGTCCAGTACCCAGTTGCACAGGGCGGGGTTGAGACCCGGGGTATCAAGCTTATTGACGCGTTTGAAGGCTACTATGGTGTTAAATGCTGAGCTGCAGTCGATGAACAGCATTCTTACATAGGTATTCCTCTTGTCCAGATGGATTAGGGCAGTGTGCAGTGTGATTGCGATTGCGATTGCGCTGTCTGTGGACCTATTGGAGTGGTAAGCAAATTGGAGTTGGTCTAGGGTGTCAGGTAGGGTAGAGGTGATATGGTCCTTGACTAGTCTCTCAAAGCACTTCATGATGACGGAAGTGAGTGCTATGGGAGATCAGATCCTGAAAAGGATTTTCAGCTGCACCATCGAGAGCATCCTGACGGGTTGCATCACTGACACCGCCTGGTATAGAGGTCCTGGATGGATAGGAAGCTTGGCCCCAGTGAAGTACTGGACCTACATGTACATATTACCTCAATACCGGTGCCCCCGCATATTGATTCTGTACTGGTACCCCCTGTATATATTTACTGCTGCTCTTTAATTATTTGTTATTCTTAATCTCTTTTTTTTTGTATTTTCTTAAAGCGGCAGTGTTAAAAGGGCTTGTAAATAAGCATTTCACTGTAAGGTCTACACCTGCTGTATTCGGCGCATGTGACAAATAAGGTTTGATTTGATTAAAAAGGGATTTTAAACCAACTTTGGGAAAAGTTAGTCATAATGAACATCCTGTAAAAGTACATTGATGTCATATAGGGGTTATTAACTAGAGAAGCCATTTAGCTAGCTTGGTTGCACATAAAATATATCTAATATCAATCAATTATGCTATCAAAGGCTTTAAAAATGTACTAGAATGTAGCTTACCAGAGACAAATCGCCAGGCGTTAAACTGGACTGATGGACTCCCGGTAGTTGGTATCCAGGTCCTGCCTGGCCCAACAGCGCGATCAAGACCACCTTTATCATTGTTGGTCTTATTGTTTAAAGTGCCTACTCTCTACCATCTTGACTGCATTTCACACCAAAACTATACATTTTGGAAGGAAATTGTATTATAGGCTCTCACAATTCATTTTTAGATGTCAATCGAATAAATAATACGCTACTTGGCAAATAAATGAATAAAAAGAATTTAAAGAAATTCCACCGTCAAACTGTTTTTATGTAATCGCACATTTTGTTTTACTGGATATGTGTGCAACAAAAATGCAACATTCACATTTTGCTACTTTCTGTCAAGTCTACGCATACAATTTGATGCATACGTTCAATTGATGCATACGTTTGATAAATCCAATGTGTGCACCACACAGAACGCACTGCAACTGCCTCTGCAACGCAATACTGCAAGGCAAACGCAGCGCTCCATTGGAAATGAATGTACTTCTGGTGCACCAAAACGCAAGACACAGTTGGTATGTTCGAAGCGCTAGAGTTGTTGAATGGGAGTGAGAAGTGTTTTGATATTTATTTTTTATTTAAACCTTTATTTAACGAGGCAAGTCAGTTAAGAACAAATTCTGATTTACCGTGACGGCCAACCAAAAGGCAAAAGGCCTTCTGCGGGGACGAGGGCCTGGGTTTCAAAATTAAAAATAAATACAATGTAAATATAGGACAAAACACATGTCACAACAAGAGCGAGAAAGAAACACTACATAAAGAGAGACCTAAGACACCAACATAGCAAGGCAGCAACACCTAACACAGCATGGTAGCAACACAACATACAACATAACAACATGGTAGCAACACAACATAACAACAACATGGTAGCAACAACATAGTAGCAGCACAAAACATGGTACAAACATTATTGGGCACAGACAACAGCACAAAGGGCAAGAAGGTAGAGACAACAATACTCACGCAAAGCAGCCACAACTGTCAGTAAGAGTGTCCATGATTGAGTCTTTGAATGAAGAGATTGAGATAAAACTGTCCAGTTTGAAATGGATGAGAGAGCTTCCTACTGCCTGAGCTATGTTGTTGATGTAAATTGACCCAGGTGTTTTTTGGGGGTCAAGTTTAAGGAGCTCCTTTAGCACCTCGGACTCAGTGACTGCCTGCAGGGAGAAACTTTGTAGCGGGGCAGGGGAAAAAGAGGGAGAAGCATCGGGGATAGTCGCATTAGAAGGGGTGGGAAATGAGAAAATGTTGGATGGGCAGGGAGGCATGGCTGAGTCAAATAGGAATCCTGACTTAATGTGGTGATTTCAAAGCTCAGCCATGTGCTTCTTGTCAGTAACAACCACATCAACCACATCATCAACATTAAGGGACATGAGGAGGAGAAGAGTTTATTCTCCAGGTCTTTAATCATTTTCCAGAACGTCTTGGGATTAGACCCACAGAGAGAGAACCGATCCTTAAAGTAACTAATTTTGGCCTCCCGGATAGCCTGAGTGCACTTATTTCTCATTCACCGGAACAATAGCCAGTCAGCCTGAGTATGCTTGTGCCGAGCCCTTCGCTAAATGCAACTCTTGAGGTGGAGTAACTCTGCAAGATCACGGTCGAACCAGGGGCTGAACCTGTTTTTAATTCTCATTTTCTTTAAGGGGGTGTGTTTGTTAACAATACCACTGAAAATATATTTTTTAAAGAAGGTCCAAGCGCCTTTGACAGAGGGGATCAAGCTGATTCTATACCAATATACAGAGGCCAGTTCGTGAAGGAAGGCTTGCTCATTAAAGTTTTTTAGCAAGTGTCTATGACATATCAGGACAGGTTGTTTCACTGTGAAGCTATTACGAACACAGGCTGTAAAACAATGATGAGTAAGGTCATTGCAGAAAACACCATAAGAAGGTAATACATATTATAAAAACCTCAACATGATACTGTCATTCAAATGGTCAGAATTGGTTAAATAAGGTTATGCATGCCAAATAAGAGCAGGCAAAGTTATCGTGTCAGGCGAAATGTATAGCTATCAAAAGTTTTACCATTGCAACATTTGATGTAGGCTACAATGGCATTCACCATGGGAGTGCTTAGAGTTCACAGGTGGCGATGCCTCATCGCGATTGTTACAAATAGTGGGGAATAACCAATGTCATTGAGTGTCATCACTATCTTTCCTTTGCCTTACCTCAAACCGTCACGATTACCAACTGAGAAACTTTTATGAGTTGATTTTACTCCTGATTCAGAGTTTGTCTGATCAGTGTCTTAACATCACCCTAAAACCTACTCTGAGCTGGGAGTAGTTGTTGTCTGAAAACAGGTTAACAGGACCTTTTATCTAGCCTAGTTCACCCATATTTTATTTTTGCAAAAAATAAAAAAGTAGTGTGTATTTCCAGTAGTTTGCTAACGTTAAACTTGTACATAGCAACAAAAATATGAACTACTGAAAACCCTAATTAGATGTGAATTAAATGCAACTACCACTATGCCACTAGTTCCTCGCCAACATTGCTGACAGATTTTGGTGCGGAAGCTGTAGAAAATGTAATTTAAAACCTTTCGCCGACACACGTCGGATTTGGGCACGGAAAGAGCCTCATCTGCTGCATTTTAAGGGGAGGGTTAAACATTTAGGAGAAAGACATTTTTTAAAACTTAGTGCTGACGCGGACTGGGAGCTGGAGCAGCCGACTGGGCTGTGAACTCCACCATGTTTCTTTGGGTTTTAGTTTTAGTGGCCTTCGTTTCTAGAACAGAATGTTATTTTTCGGAGGAAAAATATCAAGAAGAGTCGAAAATTCAGCCGCCAACGATTATTATTGCGATCATTGCTCGGAACGCGGCGCACTCTTTGCCATACTACCTCGGGGCGTTGGAGAGGCAGAACTATCCCAAAAACCGCATCTCTGTATGGTAAGTGGCAGCCATCCCGCCAGCGCTGTTTCCCTGGACGCTATTTGTTCGAATGTATCAAACTCGCCGGCGATCAATCGCATTTAGTTTAGATTAAAAATTAACACCCCTCTTCTCCCCAGTCCCCACAATCCCTTTAGAATCCTCGATCATCACCCGACATATAAAATAATGAGTGCTTCTGCTACTGTAGGCTACTCCAACTTTGTTTTCCAAGTTAGTCTCTAATGCAGAGTTTATGAAAGTTAAATTGTAGGCTAGGCCGACTGTTGCACTGCATTTCGCAATTATATGATTTTCATTATAATAGCCTATACTTTACACTACTGTCTGCATGTTACTGTATGCTTTGCACATATGACATTTCCATGTGATTCCACTGTAGCCCTAAAGGGATTTCCTCTTGTGCATATTATGTTTTTCATACGGAAATCTTTCTGCATATTCATGATCGACTCCTCATTAGGGCAAACGATGTGCGTGGCTTTTCTCGATTGTATGTGTAATGTTACCACATCGGTTTATCCGATTTGCAGTGTCTGATTCCTAGTTGTGTGGTGCTTGTATGCAAACCAAGTGGTCACGTTATACACTGTATAAGTGCCAGACAGTGTCTTTATTCCCATGTCTGCAGGGCAGCAACCGATCACAACGCTGACAACACTACAGCTGTTCTGAAAGAATGGCTGACCGTCATGCAGAAGTTCTATCACTATGTGGAGTGGAGGCCCATGGAGCATCCTACGTAAGCTCCGTTTCTGTTCAGCATTATCTTGTATTTTCCCCGAAAGTCTGTGCGATTGGAGACCTATACAGCGTCCATCCTTAATGAGTTCTGTTCAGCATTATCATGAGTTCAACATTGTCATCCAAAAAGGGCATGTTGTTGATAGTTGTGCACCTCCCAGAACCCAAGGCCAAGGGCTTAAAAGCATCTGGTCAACATGAGCCCCTGCTTTGTTGTAAAAGCCTTACTAGCACACACAGAGTAATATTTAAAACATGCTGTTTAAGGAATGTAACTTTTAAAAAAGGATGAAAAGAAAAGAGAGCTTCAAAAACAATGTTAGGTGGTTACAGAGTATACTGATACACAGTGCTACCTGACCTCAGTGGACTTCTAATTGAATCTCTCTAAGTACACTATATATACACACACACACACAACAGAATGTGGACACCCCTTCAAATGAGTGGATTTGGCAATTTCAGCCACACCGGTTGCTGACAGGTGTATAACCTCGAGCACACAGCCATGCAATCTCCATAGACAAACATTGGCAGTAGAATAGCCTTACTGAAGAGCTCGGTGACTTTCAATGTGACACCGTCATAGATTGCCACCTTTCCAACAAGTCAGTAAGTCAAATTTCTGCCCTGCTAGAGCTGCCCGGGTCAACTGTAAGTGCTTATTGGGAAGTTGAAATGTCTAGGAACAACGGCTCAGCCGCGACGTGATAGGACACACAAGCTCACAGAATGGGACCGCCAAGTGCTGAAGCATGTAGTGTGTAAAAATTGTCTTTCCTCGGTTGTAACACTCACTACCGAGTTCCAAATTGTCTCTGGAAGCAATGTCAGCACAAGAACTGTTTGTCGGGAGCTTCATGAAATGGGTTTCCATTGCCAAGCAGCCACACACAAGCCTAAGATCACAATGCGCAAGGCCTCCCGAGTGGCGCAGCGGTCTAAGTCACTGCATCGCAGTGCTTGAGGCGTCACTACAGACCCGGGTTCGATCCCAGGCTGTGTCACAACCGGCCGTGACCGGGAGTCCCATAGGGCGGCGCACAATTGGTCTCGCGTCGTCCGGGTTAGGGGAGGGTTTGGCCGGGGATGGTGGCTTTATTTGGCTCATTGCGCTCTAGCGACTCCTTGTGGCGAGCCGGGCGCCTGCAGGCTGACCGCGATCGTCAGTTGAACAGCATTTCCTCCGACACATTGGTGCAGCTAGCTTCCGGGTTAGGCGGGCAGGTGCTAAGGAGCGCAGTTTGGTGGGTCATGTTTCGGAGGATGCAAGACTCTACCTTCTCTCCCGAGCCTGAATTGCAGCGATGAGACAAGATCGTAATTGAAATTGGGAGAAAAAGGGGGAAAAAAACATTACAATGCGCAATGCCAAGTGTTGGCTGAAGTGGTGTAAAGCTCACCGCCCTGGACTCTGGAGCAGTGGAAACACATTCTCTGGAGTGATGAATCACACTTCCACCATCTGGCATTCCGACGGACAAATCTGGGTTTAGCGGATGTCAGGAGTATGCTACCTGGCTCAATGCATAATGCCAACTGTAAAGTTTGGTGGAGGAATAGTGGGCTGGGGTTGTTTTTCATGGTTCGATCTAGGCCCCTTAGTTCCAGTGAAGGGGAACCTTTACGCTATGGCATACAATGATATTTTCCTGACGATTCTGTGCTGCCGGCTTTCTGGCAACAGTTTGGGGAAGGCCCTTCAATGGTCATACAGAAATGGTTTGTCGAAATCAGTGTGGAAGAACTTGACTGGCCTGCACAGAGCCCTGACCTCAACTCCACATCAAACACCTTTGGGAGGAATTGGAACACCGTCTGCGAGCCAGGCCTAACCGCCCAACATCAGTGCCCGACATCACTAATATTCTTGTGGCTGAATGGAAGCACGTTTCTGCAGTTTTTTTCCCAACATCTAGTGGAAAGCCTTCCCAGAAGAGTGGAGGCTGTTATAGCCGCAAAGAGGGGAACCAACTCCATACTAATGCCCATTATTTTGGAATGAGATGTTCGACGAGCACATACTTTTGGTCATGTAGTTGGTACCTCAAAGCAATGCAGGCGGGGGTAGTGGGTGCCCCCCCACCCCCATTTTTACTCTGCTGCTCTGTTTATTATCTATGCATTGTCACTTTACCTCTACCTACATGTACATATTACCTCGACCAACCTGTGCACCTGCAAATTGACTCATTGGCTTGTAAGTAAGCATTTGAGTGTAAGGTTGTATTCGGTGCAAATTAGTTTTGATACTGTAGCACGTGTGCGCATGGGATTGATTGTGTGTGTCTTGTTTGGCCTGTGCAGGTCCTACCCAGGAGAGATGGGGCCTAAATACTGGAGCAATGGCAGATATGAATACCTGATGAAACTCAAACAGGCTGCTCTCAACTTCGCCAAGCAACGCTGGGCTGACTACATACTGGTACAATCCCAAATCTCTACTCTGTCCACTGACTAGAAGTTCTAGGTTTATCGCATTAGCTTATCCACTGCCTAGAAGTTGAAATCAAGGGTTGTTGGGGTAAATTATATTTTAATTCGGGAAGTAAACTAAAATTGCAAATCTCCTGCATTGGTTTTCAATAACCCTGGCTCTCTATCGAGATCATCTCGGACTCTTTACTCGAACCTAAACACTCGCAGAAAACACACACTCTCTCTCATACTCCTTCAGTATGCAGACACAGACAACATCTTGACCAACCCAGAGACCCTCAACCTCCTGATAGCAGAGAACAAGTCTGTGGTCGCCCCCATGTTGGACTCCCAGGGAGCTTACTCTAACTACTGGTGCGGCATCACTCCACAGGTACGAGTGTGTGTGCGCGCTTGGGTATGTGTCTGGTTACACATGCCCGTGTGAAAATTACACGTGTTTAATATTGCACACTGGGTTTTGTTTGAATGACAGATTGATCGGTGTGTCTGTACTCAGGGTTACTACCGGCGTACGGCTGAGTATTTCCCCACCAGACACCGCCATCGGCTGGGCTGCTACCCGGTGCCCATGGTCCACTCTACCTTCCTGCTGGACATGAGGAAGACGGGCATGAAGAAGCTGGCCTTCCACCCTCCTCACCAGGACTACTCCTGGCCCTTCGATGACATCATCGTCTTCGCCTTCTCTTGTCGCGTCTCAGGTAGGGGCCTACAGTGCAGAATGTACAGTAAAGCACGCACACTTTCTCTCGCTCGAGTAACATATAATCGCAAATGTCGGCGAGTTCAAAGTAAGAGGCCAGATGGTTATATTCACGTGTTGCTGGTACTCCCGTGTCGACGTTAGCTGTTTTGATGACCGAGTTGACTGTGCGATTCCAGAGGTGCAGATGTACCTGTGCAACAAGGTGAGGTATGGATACCTGAACGTCCCAGCCAAGCCTCACCACACCATAGAGGACGACAGCATCAACTTCAGCCACCTCATCCTGGACGCCATGAGTAAGAAACTTTATTTCATATTCTACAGTGATTTGAGTGTAGGTGCTATATTCTAAACGTTTATTATGGTATATAACTAACAGTGAAAGATCTGTAATACCTTTTATAGTATTAATAACAGCTCTGTTCTCCTTCTAGTTGACGGACCCTCCATGGCCCCCTCCAAATATGTCAGCCTCTTCCCCAAACGGAGAGACCTCATGGGCTTTGATGAGGTGACAGAGCCCAGGGGCGCCCAAACCTCTCAAGGACTAGAATAGAGCAAATAAGTAGAACTGGTTTGGGGGGAAACTGCTGTAGACTAATGGTGTTCTACTCGCTCACTCAATCTATGGATCATTGTGTCTTAGTTGACCTCTGACCCAGACTCTCCATTAATGTAGGTGTACCTGATCAACCTGCGTCGGCATCAGGACCGTAGGGACAGGATGCTGTACTCTCTCAACGAGCTGGAGATCGACGTCAAAGTGGTGGACGCCATAGATGGAGGGTGAGAAATTAGCCTGATAATCCAGGCTGAATCATTTTAAACAGAGCTGAATTCAGTCTGATATTCAGGCTGTGTGAGGACGAAAAGCTTGGCAGAGCTATAGCACTGAGGGACATGTACTTACAAGAGAAAGACGGACACTGTATGCGTGTGTCTTACAGAGCGCTGAACAGCAGTGATATAAAGATCCTTGGAGTGGACATACTACCTGGTTACTATGACCCGTTCTCTCGCCGTACCCTGACCAAAGGAGAGGTGGGATGCTTCCTCAGCCACTATTACATCTGGAAGGAGGTGAGGATCAGACACAAATATACATCCACAACAAGAAACCAAAAATTGTTGCTCAAACAGAACGGGGTACTAACAAACAGTCACTAACAACAACCAAAACAAGACAGGTGGGGTTCAAGGAGGGCTTCTCAAAGACACTCATGGGGGTGTCCACTGAATGTTGACTAGCAACAAGAATGACAATTTATGACTAAATGACAATGTACTAAATGTCACTGAAAGTGAGGCCTAAAAGACGCCCACAAAATTGGCCCCAGACCAGGCAAACCAAAATAAAAACCCACTCCAACTTATAATATGGAGTTGTTAAGTGACACAAACTAAACCAAGACAGAAAGGCTTTGTTTATCAACTTAAATACGCAAAGCTATATAAAAAAGAAAAATGTGCAGCTCTTCCAACATCTCTCATGTCAACTGGAGCATTGGGCCAGCCACTCTTAAATATCACCTGGCTAACGAGATGACAAGCCAGCACAGGTGTAACACATAATGACTGACAAGGTGACACCAATCAGTGCTAATGTCCAACCTCGAAATATAAATGGAAACGACAAAGCCTGTAATACCTTCCCACATATTTCTGTTGGACGAGTTTGCTCACAAGCAACAGAAAATATTACATTTCACAAAATGGTCAACTTAAATGCGTTGCTACCTAAATGTTAATTGTTGGTCTCTCCTATACAAGACAAAACAGTCACTTATTTATATAACATATACACACTACTGTCCAAAAGTTTGGGGTCACTTAGAAATGTCCTTGTCTTTAAAAGAAAATCACATTTTTTTGTCCATTAAAATAACATGAAATTGATCAGAAATACAGTGTAGACATTGTTAATGTTGTAAATGACTATTGTAGCTGGAAATGGCAGATTCTTTATGGAATATCTACATAGGTGTACAGAGGCCCATTATCAGCAACCATCACACCTGTGTTCCAATGGCACGTTGTGTTAGTTAATCCAAGTTTATCCTTTTAAAAGGCTAATTGATCATTAGAAAACCCTTTTGCAATTATGTTAGCACAGCTGATTTTTTTTTCTGATTTAAAGAAGCAATAGAACTGGCCTTTAGACAAGTTGAGTATCTGGAGCATCAGCATTTGTGGGTTTGATTACAGGCTCAAAATGGCCAAAAACAAATAACTTTCTTCTGAAACTCATCAGTCTATTCTTGTTCTGAGAAATGAAGGCTATTCCATGTGAGAAATTGCCAAGAAACTGAAGATCTCGTACAAGGCTGTGTACTACTCCCTTCACAGAACAGCGCAAACTGGCTCTAACCAGAATAGAAAGAGGAGTGAGAGGCCCCAGTGCACAAGTGAGCAAGAGGACAAGTACATTAGAGTGTCTAGTTTGAGAAACGGACGCCTCACAAGTCCTCAACTGGCAGCTTCATTAAATAGTACCTGCAAAACACACTACGAACTCTCCAGGGTACTTTTCTGATAACCCATCAGGTTCCTAATATAATAATAATAATAATAATAATAATAATAATAATAATAATTAATAATTATAATAATAATAATATATGCCATTTAGCAGACGCTTTTATCCAAAGCGACTTACAGTCATGTGTGCATACATTCTACGTATGGGTGGTCCCGGGGATCGAACCCACTACCCTGGCGTTACAAGCGCCATGCTCTACCAACTGAGCTACAGAAGGACCTCCTCTTCTTTGGGTTCCTTACAAACGACAGGATTTAGCACAAATTCCCTCAAGCCAAATCGTTGCCCAAAATGAACGAGACCTACTTCACCAGTAGGCTAGATCTCACTTGAGTTCCACATTATACAAAGGAACTTCCATGCACCCCATCTCCACACCTTAAACTACCAAGTTGCTGAAGTTTCAGACAAAGGCGAAACACCCTCCAATATTAAGGATTGGGCTGCCCCAGTGTCTCGCGGTATCCTCACATGTTGCTTAACAGCATCGCCACTCTGCAGAGACACGAACTCGTCTGAAACAATGGGTTCATACACATCTGAGATATCCCAACCAGATATTCACGGGCCGGAGTGCTCTCACAAGGAGAAGCTGCTTTCCCCCTCTCTCATCTTTCTTTTTAACTTAGGACACTGAGAGACCACGTGTCCTTTCTCACGGCAGTAATGACAAACTGCCGCATACGAAGAATCCGTTTTCTGCTGATCCTTGTCTTTGGTCACTAGGGGAAAAAGATTGAAACCTCACAGTATGAGGTGACGTCTCAGGATTGCTTTTGGGTTGGGGTAACTGCTGGGTGCTTTGTTTGTCAAAGACTCCAGTCACCCTAGTCATAGACGGTTCTCTCTGCTACCGCACGGCAAGAGGTACCGGAGCACCAAGTCTAGGTCCAAGTGGCTTCTAAACAGCTTCTACTCCCAAGCCATAAGGCTACTGAACATCTAATCAAATGGCTACTCTCTGTTATTATCTATGCATAAGTCACTTTAATAACTCTACCTACATGTATATATTACCCCGATTAACCAGTGCTCCCGCACATTGACTTTGTACCGGTACCCCCTGTATATAGACTCGCTATTGTTATTTTACTGCTGCTCTGAATTATTTGTTACTTTTATTCGTTATTTTTGTAGGTATTTTTCTTAGCTGCATTGTTGGTTAAGGGCTTGTATGTAAGGAAGCATTTCACTGTAAGCTCTACACCTATTGTATTCGGCGCCTGTGACAAATACGATTTGATTTTGAAGGTAGTTTTATGTGTCAACACTGCAGTTTTCTCAGGAGTGAGGTCCTTGTGCTCATAAATGTAGGTAGCAACCCTTTCGGGAAGGCAATTTCTTGAACTGTTTGAGTAGTAGGAGTGTCTTTTAAATCCTTGACCTCTTGAGAACCACACCACTGGTCAAAAAGACATGCTTGTTGCCTTGCGAAATTCAACATGGCTTTGTGATTCTGTCTTTTTTGTTATTTACAGAACTGTCGTCTCTATGCCTCTCGGACCAACTTGTAAACCCGGAGGATAGAAGCTTGTAATCTGAACTCTGGTCAAGAGGGGAAGTGGCGTACACTTTCTTTTTTTCAGCATTTCCCACAAGAACACTTTGGGAGGAGCACTGACCAAATATCTCACGGCCATTTTAGGGACGTGTCGAGTCCTCTCAAATAGAGGAAAATATACGTCCACCTCCTTATCGTTGGGAGGCGGTACAAGCCGCCTGTTCTGACCCAAATCAAACTCCGACGGTACAGGATGGGCCTGTCTTGATTCTGAGTACTTCCATCTCTTTTAATCGAATGGCATGTTCACGTTCTTGTTCTAGTCTGGGTGCACATTTTCTCTTCCTTTCCTTGTGCTAAAGTTCCAATTTCTGTTGCTCCCGTTTTGCCTTGAGTTCCACCTCTCTCAGTTGCCCGTCTACAGGGTGTCCTCTACCACCCGTAGAAACCCTTTTCATCATCCTTCCTCTCCAGGATTTCCTCCTCCACCAAAGCTGTATTGATTTAACTCTGACTACTAGCTTTTGAATCTGCATGTGCCACTTTGATGTCATTATTCTTTGTTTGCATTGATGAGCAGATTCGTCTTCGGAAATGTATCTACCAACTCCCAAGTAAGGTTGTCCACAAATTCTTCCAACTTAAATTCCATGGCGTTAAATTTTTACTTTTTTATTAACCTGTGTGCTTATGCAACTTTCTAACTGATTTCACCAATCTTATAACCCCTCTGAGTGGTTGTCAGTGACACAAACTCTACCCAAAAAGTGTATTTTGAACATTAAAATATCTGGCTACAGTAGAGCTTCAGAATAGGTGATTAGAGCAACTGCTATACACATGGGAAACAAGATCCCGGAGGAACACACACACACACACAACAGACCTGGGGGTTATGTTAGCAGCAGCTTAATTGACTTGTTCAGTGAAGCAAAAATGCTTCTCTGGTCTGTCATTAGAGCTTTTCTTAACTACTAGTTATCACCCATTCTCATCCATCTCTGTCCCTCTCTGCTCTCATCTCCCCCTACTGTCTTTCCCTTGCTCCCCCTTCCTTTCTCCCCCTCTCTCCCCACCCTTCTCTCACCCTTCCATCTCTTCTCCCCTCCATCTCCCCCCTCCCTCCCTCCCTCTCAGATGGTAGACCAGCAGATGGATAAGGCTCTGATCTTCGAGGACGACGTTCGTTTCCAGGCCAACTTCAAGCGGCGCGTGCTCCGTCTGATGGAGGAGGTGGAGATGGTGGAACTGGACTGGGACATCATGTGAGTCAGTGTCACAGTCACCCAGGCGACAGCCGTCCACCCACGTTGTCATGGAGACGGAGAGGAAAGGGCCGAGCTGCCCTGGAGTCATTTCGTACGATGAGCTAAACTCGGTTGAGAGGGGGGGGGGGCGTTAATTGTTACATCTAATGTAATAATTGCATATTAAGTCGATTGTTTCTTTTGTTATTACGCAAGTGGAATGAAGAATAGTCCCGTTCCACAGCAGTTACTACACTAGCAATACGTCATCCTCTGCCTGACCTGCCTCTCTCCCCGTCCTCTGTCCGTAGTTACCTGGGCCGTAAGCAGGTGACGCCGGGTGACGAGGAGGAGGTGGTGGAGAACGTGAGGAACCTGGTGGTAGCAGACTATTCCTACTGGACCCTGTCCTACGCCATCTCTCTCCAGGGGGCCCAGAAGCTGCTCAACGCCGAACCCCTCTCCAAGATGCTGCCCGTCGACGAGTTCCTGCCCATCATGTACGATAAACACATCAAGTAAGTATACTTTGACATTTCTTTATTTCTTCATTTCTTTAGCCGTTCGCAAGTCCTCCTTCAGTCAATGAGACCAAAAAACACCAAGTAAGTGGAACTGAAACCTGAAGAATTGTGTTAAGTACACCCAAGATAATTGCCCGACTTTAGCTCAAAGGGATAACAGTCTTGTGGATTGCGGAAGACCTGGGTTCAAAACCCAGTCAGTGAGAGAGCCAGTGTCACAAGTATCCAACCTGTTTTTGATGAACGCCAGCTCCAAGAGTCCAATACTAGGGTGAGTTTCCTGAAAGTTTTGTATCACTAAGAGCATCCTTCATCCATTGCCAACAATGGACATATAAGGATCATGCTACAAAGCTGTAACTCTGCTTTGTGCCACTCAATATTGCAGTGCATCATGAGAGGTAAACAATGTCCTGTTGAGGCTTGAAATATGCAGACAGACAGACTGATTGAAAGTAAGTTTACATTGTAATTCTTCTGACAGCCAACTCTCTGATCCGCCCATAACCTTTGGACTTTATAACATAGCTGCGGAAAGTAGGGTTGCTGAATCCGAATACATTTGAAGTATTATTATTTTAAAGTATTTTCTCTGGGAAAAAAAATTATTCACAAAAGTAGTGCACTGGGCCTTCTCTAGTCCTGTATTAGTGGACCGATATAGGCATCTGTAGCGCAGGCAAATTATAGCAGTCTGTAGCCCCCCCCCCCCTCCATCTATCTACATGGATCAGTCCAAAATGACTTTTTAACTCTGTCATGGAAATAAATGTATTTCCTGTTACCAAGGCATTTATGGTTTCTATGACTTCCGTTTTCTATGTGGACCAATTTATCAGTGAATTCTGAATATCTATCTAAGG
The DNA here is from genome assembly GCF_021184085.1 of Oncorhynchus gorbuscha. Taxonomy (NCBI): domain Eukaryota; kingdom Metazoa; phylum Chordata; class Actinopteri; order Salmoniformes; family Salmonidae; genus Oncorhynchus; species Oncorhynchus gorbuscha. Next base: position 37,486,365 of record NC_060183.1, on the reverse strand, counting down.
ATTGTTCCATAAGGTTGTGTTTTTAGGGAGTGATATTGATTTCTTGTACAATACATTTCATTTTCTTCCATATTGCCACAATTTATTCAACTTCATGACCTCTTTTTATCCCCAATTTCGTGATATCCAATTGCGATCTTGTCTCATCGCTGCAACTACCCAAATTTGCTGGATAGAGGCGCTTCGTTTAACACCATTCCGCTTAACCTGGAAGCCAGCCGCACCAATGTGTCGGAGGAAACACAATTCAACTGACGACCGCAGTCACCCCGCAAGCGCCCGGCCCGCCACAAGGAGTCGCTAGAGTATGACGCCTCAAGCACTGCGATGCAGCGACTTAGACCGCTGCGCCACTCAGGAGGCGTTATAAATGTTGTTCATGTGCCACAATTTATTACATTTAATGACTCCTTTCTATGCGCACCAAAAGTACGATGTGCTTTACGGGTTTTACCTGTGAATGCCTAACACTGTAAGATCATATTTTATAAGTTAGCTAGTCCAATAGAACGAGCTTTCAAAGGATGCCCACCTGACCCAGATTGCGATTTATAATGGGCTGTTTTTGGATTGTGTAAACAACAACAGCAAGCGTGCTTGCTCTAGTTCCTCAATAGTTAAGACTCTTCTTTCAATCATTAAAGCGCGCTGAAATTACGTAGGAACTGTGCATACTTTGGAGAGGTGTGTGTGTGTGGCCACTTGGAGACGCCAGTTAGTCCTCTCACTCAAACCCTTGTCATTTCTTTGTTTTATGTTGCGCCTACCCCACCTTTTTCCGGGAATATTCTTATCACGTCACTGAATGTATGCGGTGAAAAGTACAGTCAAGCCCAATAGTGTAATGTTTGGCTTCAGTCTTGTCAGGTCAACTGTTTTGTCCTCAGCTTTGGTTTAGTTTTCCAATAATCTCCAAACGGTTCCTTTTCAATTGCTGCCACGCTTATGCATATGATTTTCACACTTCTTCTGAAGAAACATTTCAGTTTAGCCCTCTCCATATAGGCCAATTGCCACATGTAGCGCATTTTCATTTTAGTTCAATCAAAAAGCGCTGCTTTGTTCATGTGAGTGTCTCCAGGCTTTCTGCAGACTGACTTGGCTTGTCGTAGCATTCCAGTTTCATGTGGTCATCTCTCTCTCTCTCTCTCTCTCTCTCTCTCTCTCTCTGGCTGCTAGACCAAGTTAATAAAAGCCCAGAGCCTTGGGAGAAGGCTGTTGGAATGCTTCGGTGTCCTTTTAAGACTGCCTTAGTGTTCCGTCATGCGTGGAAACCTGGCCAGCTGCCATAACTCCCTATTCCCTGCTCCACCTTTCCCCTCTTCCCATTCTCCTTTTTCCCCTCAGTGGTTCTTCTGATTTGATAAGCTTGACTTGTCCTGAAAATAATTCACTAGAGCCACATGGCGTTGAATCTGGGCATTCTGACACACTGACTTATTTCTTCCAAAGACAGTTGTCATTCCTACAGAAGCCAGATATATGCCCGGTACTTGTGTTATAATAACCTTGTTTCCACAAAATGTTGAGTGTGTTCTCACATGCTTGTATTAATCTCTCGGAATGTACTTTTGTCATTTTTAGAGGTCACATTCAAATCTCTTATCCTGATTAAGATTATAGTTTTGTTTAGAGTAGCAGTGAATTGTGGCCAACAATAGGCTTCTATACTAAACAAAGTATGCCCCATGATCTTGTAATCTGGACAGTACTCTCAACCATGTAACTGCTAGTTTTCTAGTGGGATTTTACATTTCTCTACGTGTCATCATTGTCTATAGCCTGTGACCACTGGTAACTCTCAATTAGAGGTTTTAATATGTTAATATTGCCATCTGACCTGATATCTAATCTCCCTCTTCTGTTCCACAGTGAGGACTACAAGTCTCACTTCGCGAACCGTAACCTGCAGGCGTTCTCTACGCGCCCCCTACTGGTACAACCAGCCCACTACGCTGGGGACCCCGAGTGGGTGAGCGACACGGAGACCTCCACGCTGTGGGACGACGACAACGTGCGAACAGACTGGAGGGGTTCCCACAAAACCCTGAAGGGGGCACCTCAATCCGACATGCTGCAGGCAACGTATAAGGATGAGCTCTAGTTGAACCATATTAGTGCCTGATTCACACTGTCGGGCCAACTCAAACCGCACTGGGCTTGACTTGGGATGTTGTCTTTTCACGCTGTTCTTTTCCAGCACGGTTCCAGAAACTAAAGTAGGCAGCACAGATTGGATCGGTTTGGCTCCGTAGTGTGAAAAGTGTAATGGGTTCCTGGTTATAAGTGCCACTGCTGACAGAGAGGAAGATCTCTGCTATTCACAAGTGCCTTCATTTCTGACTGTGTATATCTATTTCGCCATTTTGTACTGGGTATGTCTGACCGTAGTCACTGGGAATGACTGGATATACATACAGTGGTGACGCCGGCTGAGGCTCCAGAGACTTGGTCTGCTCACATCAAGTGACCCCAGATCTGTTTTCAAAGTGTTTGTGTGTGGCTTTGTCTGTGTACGGATGCTGACGTTTACAAATGTTTTTTTGACTCATGAACGTTGTCCTTGGCTGTCCATCTGTGCATCAACTGAACATTCCAGGGTCTGGACTCACCTCACTGTACACTTAGTCCCCGGGGGTCGGCCGACAGAAATGACCGGAGGGGGAACCCATTCTCTTTTATATCACGTTCCACTCTTATTCAGTGTATTGTGAGAACAGTCTCAAAAGGTTTTCTTTACTTTAGCAAAGTAACTACATACAAGTTGAACTGCGAGCCCTTACCACACAAGGTAAGGATCCTGTAGCTAGCAGTGTGACTGATCTACGACAGGAGCAGTGTCTCTCTCTCTCTCTCTCTCTCTCTCTATGCCTGACCTCGTGGTAGAGTCTCTCACTAGAGCAGACAGAAGTCAACAGACCAGAGAGAAGCCGGCCAACTTAGGTGTTGATGGTGCCAATTGCTACAGCGATCGTGTTACAGTCTGACTGAGCTCATTGGTGTCGGTTTGTGTTGGTGTTTTTATAAATGCATACAAGTTCCAATATTTGTACAATTCTTATATACAGTTTTCCTAATTTATTTTTTAGCATTATATTGTGATTTTTGAATGCACAATATTAAACCCAAGTGCAATGTCTTAAGGGTAGTGAAATGCATGTACACTCAAGTGTACAAAACATTAGGAACACTTAGTATTGAGTTGCACTTTCCCCCCTTTTGCCCTCAGAACAGACTCAATTTGTCAGTGTTAGGATCCACAAGATGCCGAAAGCGTTCCACAGGGATTCTGGCCCATGTTGACTCCAATACTTCCCACAGTTGTGTCAAGTGGGGTGGACCATTCTTGATACACACCGGGAACTGTTAAAAAAACCCAGCAGTGTTGCAGTTGTTGACAGATTCAAACCAGTACACCTGGTACCTACTACCATACCCTGTTCAAAGGCATTTAAATCTTTTGTCTTGCCCAATTGTCTCAAGACTTAAAAATGTGTCTTTAACATGTCTGTCCTCCCCTTCATCTACAATGATTGAAGTGGACTTAACAAGTGACATCAATAAGAGATCAGCGTAGCCTAGTGGTTAGAGCGTTGGACTAATAACCGGAAGGTTGCGAGTTCAAACCCCCGAGCTGACAAGGTACAAATCTGTCGTTCTGCCCCTGAACAGGCAGTTAACCCACTGTTCCCAGGCATGTTCCCAGGCAGTCATTGAAAATAAGAATATGTTCTTAACTGACTTGCCTGGTTAAATAAAGGTTTTAAAAAAATTATAAAAAAATATTTTTAAAAAATCATAGCTTTCACCTGGTCAGTCTGTCATAGAAAATGTTTTGTACACTCAGTGTTTATGTCAAGCAAAAGTAGCACATTTGGCAGGAGCCTTGCTTGTGCCAAAAGTGTTAAAAATGGATGTGACAATTATGTAACTTAATTGTTTATACATTAATAAAAATCTACATCATTTTGTTTATTATGCGTTGATATAAATGTACTCTTTAATTTTGAAGATACATTATGTGCTGACATGAAAGCACCACAAGAGGGCATACCCCTTTAACCAATCAACATGTTGGCCATAAAAAAAAAGAATGTTTAAAATATTGATTTAATCTGTTACTTATTAAAACTTTGCTGTGCAGTGATGGTATTCTGTAAACCTTGACTGGAATTTTGAAAAGGGAAATTCTCTTTTTCCCTTTGTGTCATTTTTAGGGAAGTGTAGCAACTCTGAAATAAGAGTCTTCTACTCACACCCAACTTGGGCAGGAGCTGGAAAAAAATAAAATAAATACAAATATATATTTTTATTTTATTTATTTTAAATGTCCACTCACTTTTTGCTGTTTCCACAAGAGCTAGCTCTCTCTCTCTCAAACACTAACCACGCTGTGGAACAAGTTTGTCTATCCATCCATGTCATAATATTAACCCCCCCTCTCTCTAGATAACAAGACTTGCCTAAACTGAGCAGAGATGGTTCTGAAATAGGCGGGTACATTCCATTCCTTCCCAGACATTCCTGGGAACCCCTCACGCATGCATGGTAACCTATATGCCAGGGTTCACTGAACTGCACACATGCATAGTAACCTTTTAGTTCGGGACATTCTGTCAACTGCATATGATTCTGTGAACTCGATGACCTCATTTCACCAGTGCCGATAGTCGGCAGAAGGTCCCGGAATAACATCTCCAAATGAAATCCGTCATCAGAACGTTCTATAATTGAATAGAAAATAACTGTAGCTCAAAGACCTTATTTTCAAGAACTGTTCTACAGGAGGAACTCGATTGAAACTGTTCTGAGTGTTCCCCGGGGGGGTGTGGCCAATACCTACCAGTTTAGGTGTGCGTGGGAATGTGTGTGCATATGGGCATAGTACGTATGTGCACGTGTGCTATTTCATGCGCGTGTGTGTTTATTCATGTGCATGTGGTTTGTGCTTACGTGCGTTCATGCACACAGCGCGTGTGTTTCTTCAAGTGTGTGCACGTGGCACAGTTTCCCACAACCTCCTCTCATCATGCACCCTCGTCTCTATGCTGTATCTTACACGTGCATGTGTGCTTATTCAAGTGTGTGTGTGTGTGTGTGTGTGTGTGTGTGTGTGTGTGTGTGTGTGTGTGTGTGTGTGTGTGTGTGTGTGTGTGTGTGTGTGTGTGTGTGTGTGTGTGTGTGTGTGTGCGCGCGGCACAGTTTCTATGTTGCAGCCAGTTCAGAGCTGCGAGTTTACTGCTTTGCACTGCTCCTTCATATCTGGCTAGAGGCTGTCTGGACTGGAGAGAACCCGCTTCCAGGGGTGGGGACATCACCAAGCTCTCCAATTGGTTCTGAGGGGAAGACAGGGTTCCGCGAGGTCACAGAAATATGCAGCGGCATGAGGCAACTTTCTCCTTATATGATCACTGCAGAAAAACAATGCCAAAGCATAATGGTACTGTAGTATAGGTGATCCACATACCTTTGGAGGTTGTGATTGTCGGTGTGAGCCGTACCATATATTTATATACTTTTATATAATACACCTGCATTTTTACAGTCAGGTCCATAATCATTGGCACCCTCGATAAATATGCTAAATAATATAAATACTGAGCTATATTGTATGCTCAAAAAAAATGGGAAATTATATTTTATACTAATACAATTGCTCAGAGAAAGTCATTTTGTTGACTTTCTGGGGGGGGAATGAAAAATATAGGGGTTGAAATTATTGGCACGGTGGCACCCCTGTTGTCAATATTCTAGCACGTCCCCTTACGAGGATGACACTGATCCTTTTTGCTAAAATGTTGTATGATATCGGAGAACACGTTGGGAGGGATCTTAGACCATTCCTCCATACAGAATCTTTCCAGATCCTTGTTATCCTTCATCTGCTCTTATGGACTTCCCCTCTTCAATTCAAACCACAGGTTTTCAATGGGGTTCAAGTCTGGAGACTGAGATGGCCATTGTGTATTGTTAATTTTGTGGTCAATTAACCACTAATCTGTGGAATGTGATGTGTGGTCGGGGTTTTTCTCTTGCTGGAAGATTCACTTGTCGTTAAATGTCACCCTCCTGGCAGAGGCAACCAGGTTTTTGGCCAAAATGTCCTGGTACTTGGTAAAGTTCATGATGCAGCTGACCTTATCAAGGGCCATAGGACCAGAAGAAGCAAAAATAGCACCATAAAAAAATGCACTACTATATTTTACTGTAGGTTTGAGGTACTCTTCTGCATATTCTTCCGTTTTTCGACACCAAACCCAACACTGGTGTGCGTGGCCAAAGATATCTATTTTCATGTCATCTGACCATAGCCAGTGCTTGACTTGGACATAAATAGGTGCTGCTACTCATTTTGGCATCTGGTACTGTTTATATTTAGGTGCAGGAGCGGCAAAATACGTTTGAGCTAATATTCTACGAGAGGAACAGGAGCTCAAGCAGTAGAAATTTGAGGTGTCGGTCCTTAGACACTGTGCAATCTAACCAATCTAACCTCCAAACGAGCTTCAATGCCATACAACACTCCTTCCGTGGCCTCTAACTGCTCTTAAACGCTAGTAAAACCAAATGCATGCTTTTCAACCGTTCGCTGCCTGCACCCGCACGCCCGACTAGCATCACCACCCTGGATGGTTCCGACCTAGAATATGTGGACATCTATAAGTACCTAGGTGTCTGGCTAGACTGTAAACTCTCCTTCCAGACTCGTATCAAACATCTCCAATCTAAAATCAAATCGAGAGTCGGCTTTCTATTCCGCAAGAAAGCCTCCTTCACTCACGCCGCCAAACTTACCATAGTAAAACTGACTATCCTACCGATCCTCGACTTCGGCGATGTCATCTACAAAATAGCTCCCAATACTCTACTCAGCAAACTGGATGCAGTTTATCACAGTGCCATCCGTTTTGTACTAAAGCACCTTATACCACCCACCACTGCGACCTGTATGCTCTAGTCTGCTGGCCCTCGCTACATATTCGTCGCCAGACCCACTGGCTCCAGGTCATCTACAAGTCCATGCTAGGTAAAGCTCCGCCTTATCTCAGTTCACTGGTCACGATGGCAACACCCACCCGTAGCACGCGCTCCAGCAGGTGTATCTCACTGATCATCCCTAAAGCCAACACCTCATTTGGCCGCCTTTCATTCCAGTTCTCTGCTGCCTGCGACTGGAACGAATTGCAAAAATCGCTGAAGTTGGAGACTTTTATCTCCCTCACCAACTTCAAACATCTGCTATCTGAGCAGCTAACCGATCGCTGCAGCTGTACATAGTCTATCGGTAAATAGCCCACCCAATTTACCTACCTCATCTCCATACTGTTTATATTTATTTACTTTTCTGCTCTTTTGCACACCAGTATCTCCACCTGTATATGACCATCTGATCATTTATCACTCCAGTGTTAATCTGCAAAATTGTAATTATTCGCCTACCTCCTCATGCCTTTTGCACACAATATATATAGACTCTTTTTTTCTACTGTGTTATTGACTTGTTAATTGTTTACTCCATGTGTAACTCTGTGTTGTCTGTTCACACTGCTATGCTTTATCTTGGCCTGGTCGCAGTTGCAAATGAGAACTTGTTCTCAACTAGCCTACCTGGTTAAATAAAGGTGTTCTCAACTAGCCTACCAGGTTAAATAAAGGTTAAATAAAAATAAATACAAATAAAACTCATCTCTGGTGAGCTCCTGCCCAAGTCAAGCATTTTACCAGAGGACATAAAAAATATATATATATATATTTTTTTTAAACAAATAATGTCAAATGAAAAGCTGAAAGGCCTTGAGTCTATCAATATTGGCTTAACAAGTCACATAATAAGTTGCATGGACTCTTGTGCAATAATAGGTCTCTCAGTCGAGCAGTGAATTTCAAACACAGATTCAACCACAAAGACCAGGGAGGTTTTCCAATGCCTCGCAAAGGAGAGCACCTATTCGTAGAGGGGTAAAAAAAAAGCAGACATTGAATATCCCTATTAATTACACTTTGGCTGGTGTATCTATAGACCCAGTCACTACAAAGATATAGGCGTCCTTCCTAACTCAGTTACTGGAGAGGAAGGAAACCACTCAGGGATTTCTCCATGAGGCCAATGGGGACTTTAAAATGGTTACAGAGTTTAATGGCTGTGATAGGAGGAAACTGAGGATGGATCAATAGCAAGGCCGTTACTCCACAATACTAACCTAATTGACAGAGTGAAAAGAAGGAAGTCTGTACAGAATAAAAAATATTCCTGTTTGCAACAAGGCACTAAAGTAATAGTGCAAAATATTTGTCAAATCCATTAATATTTGGTCCTGAATACAAAGTGTAATGTTTTAGGCAAATCCATTACAACACATTACTAAGTATCACTCTCCATATTTTCAAGCATAGTGGTCGCTGCATCATGTTATTGGGTATGCTTGCAATCGTTAAGAACTGAAATTGGCTTGCTGACTACAGGAATGTCCACCAGAGCTGTTGCCAGATAATTTAATGTTAATTTCTCTACCATAAACTGCCTCCAACATTGTTTTAGAGAATTTGGCAGTCAGTCCAACCGGCCTCACAAACGCAGACCACATGTAACCACGCCAGCACAGGGCCTCCACATCCGGCTATTCAAACTGATCCGCCTGGCACCTTCTACCATACCCCGTTCAAAGGCACTTAAATCTTTTGCCTTGCCCATTCACCCTCTGAATGGCACTCATACACAATCCATCTCTCAAAAATCTCAAGGCTTAAAAATCCTTCTTTAACCTGTCACCCAAAGTTAATTTAAAAAGTGACATCATAGGTTTCACCTGGTCAGTCTATGTCATGGAAAGAGCAATGTTCCTAATGATTTGTACACTCAGTGCATAGATAGATATATATATATAGCTCTAGATCATTATGGTAACTGTAGTAATGGTAAGAACTTACAGTATGAGGAGCAGACGGGCCATGTTCAGTGGGTAGACGCTGTGGAACGTTGTGGATAGAAAAAAAAAGAAACGTCCCTTTTTCAGGACCCTGTCTTTCAAAGAGAATTTGTAAAAATCCCAATGACTTCACAGATCTTCATTGTAAAGGGTTTAAACACTGTTTCCCATGTTTGTTCAATGAACCATAAACAAGTAATGGACATGCACCCGTGGAACGGTCGTTAAGAGACTAACAGCTTATAGACGGTAGGCAATTAAGGTCACAGTTATGAAAACTTAGGACACTAAAGAGGCCTTTCTACTGACTCTGAAAAACACCACAAGAACGATGCCCAGGGTCCCTGCTCATCTGCGTGAACGTGTCTTAGGCATGCTGCAAGGAGGCATGAGGACTGCAGATCTGGCCAGGGCAATAAATTGCAATGTCCGTACTGTGAGAAGCCCAAGACAGCGCTACAGGGAGACAGGACGGACAGCTGATCATCCTCACAGTGGCAGACCACGTGTAACAACACGGTACAGGATCGTGTAAATAGGTACAGGATCGGTACATCTGAACATCACACCTGCGGGACAGGTACAGGATGGCAACAACAACTACCCGAGTTACACCAGGAACGCATGAGAGATGTGAGTGCTACAGGGCGATAGTCATTTAAGAAGGTTACCTTGGCTTTCTTGTGCAGGGGGACTATGGTGGTCTACTTGAAACAAGTTGGTTGTCACACCCTGATCTGTTTCACCTGTCTTTGTGCTTGTCTCCACCCCCCTCCAGGTGTAGCCCATCATCCTCATTATCTCCAGTATATTTATACCTGAGTTCTCTGTCTGTTGCCAGTTCGTTTTGTTTCGTCAAGCCTACCAGTGTTTTTTCCCGTGCTCCTTGTTGTCTGTAGTTCCTGTTTTCTAGCTTTCCCGTTATTTTTACCATTCTGTCTGCCTTGTCCCTGAGCCTGCCTGTCATTCTGTACCTTGTCACACTACCCTGGATTACTGACCTCTGCCTGCCCCTGACCTGTCGTTTGCTTGCCGCCCTGTTTCTGTAATACACTTTTGTTACTTCAAAACTGTCTGCATCTGGGTCTTCTCCTGAGACTTGACATTGGTATTCCAGACCGGGTCAGGGATAGGTTGAAATGTCAGTAAAGACACTTGCCAGTTGGTCAGAATATGTTCTGACGTGTCCTGGTATTCCATCTGGCCCCGCAGCATTATGAAGTTTAATATGTTTTTGAAAGTCTTACTCACATCGGCTACAGAGAGCGAGATCACACAGTCGTCCAGAACAGCTGGTGCTCTCATGCATGGTTCAGTGTTGTTTGCCTCGAAGCAAATATAGAAGGCATTTGGCTCATCTGGTAGCCTTTGCTTATTCAAACATTTTTAGAATAGAAAATGGTGGGAAAATGTATATATATGACCTATGTAAAAAAAATATATAGACCCTTCGCTTTCATTTGATAGCCTATTTGACATGCTCCTGTGAACTTCACATGTTTTGTGCTCATGCGTCCTTTCACACTGAACAAAAATATAAGCGCAACATGTAACAATTTCCAACATTTTACTGAGTTTCAGTTCATATTAGGAAATCAGTCAATTGAAATAAATTAATTAGGCCCTAATCTATGGATTTCACATGACAGGGAATACAGATATGCATCCATTGGTCACAGATATCGTAAAAAAAAATGATGGGCGTTGATCAGAAAAGCAGTCAGTATCTGGTGTGACCACCTTTTCCTCATGCAGCTCGACACATCTCCTTCGCATCGAGTTTATCAGGCTGTTGATTGTGGCCTGTGGAATGTTGTCTCATGCCTATTCAATGGCTGTGCGAAATTTCTGGATATTGGTTTGAACTGAAACGCGCTGTCGTACACGTCCGATCCAGAGCATCCCAAACATGCTCAATGGGTGACATGTCTGGTGAGTATGCAGGCCATGGAAGAACTGGGACATTTTTAATATCCAGGAATTCTGTACATTACCATGCTGAAACATGAGGTGATGGTGGCACGACAATAGACCTCAGAATATCGTCACGGTATCACTGTGCATTCAAATTGCCATAGATGAAATGCAATTGTGTACGTTGTCCATAGCTTATGCCTGCCCATACCATAACCCCACCACCATGAGGCACTCTGTTCACAACGTTGACATCAGAAACCACTCACCCATACAACGCCATCTGCCCGGTACAGTTGAAACCGGGATTCATCTGTGAAGAGCACACTTCGCCAGTGTGCCAGTGGTCACAGAAGGTGAGCATTTGATAGCATCATGGTATCATGGTACACTCATTTCCAATGGAACGCTCCATTTGCCTTTGTGTTGCCAATGTGTGCAGAGGCAGTTGCAGTGTGTTCTGTTGCTGAGGTCCTTGATGATCTTCTTGGCCTTCCTGTGACACCATGTGCTATTAGATGTCCAGGGCAGTCAGTGTGCCTTGGTGAAGCATTAGGGTGTCTGCACCACCCTCTGGAGAGCATTGCGGTTACGGACAGTGCAGTTGCTGTGCAGCCCGACAGGATGCTTTCAATGGTGCATCTGTAGCAGTTTGTGAAGGTTTTACACCTTGATCACACCGATAGTGTCATTGAGCAAAATAACACGCAGCATCATCTGTTTATAGGTGCAACAAAAGTTCAACATGCTATCATTTCTGTCAAGCAGTCTACGCACACAGTCTGATGCATACATTTGATAAATTCAACGTATGCACCACACCCGAGCCATGGCCTGTTCACCCCGCCACCATTTAGAAGGCAGAGAGAGTACAGGTGCATCAAAGCTGGGACCAAGAGAATGAAAAACAGCTTCTATCTCCACGCCACCAGACTGTTAAACAGTCACCACTAGCTGGCCTACGCCCAATACCCTGCCCTGAACTTTAGTCACTGTTACTAGACAGCTACCACCCGGTGCTCTACCCTGCACCTAGAGACTGTTGCCCTGTGTACATAGTAATTGAACACTGGTCACTTTAATAATGTTTACATACTGTTTTACCCACTTCATATGTATATATTGTATTATAGTCCAGGCCTATCCTATATAACTACTGCCGTACACACCTTTTCAATTAATTTAGTGCCCATAATGTCTATACACACCATCATATAGGTTACTTTTATATTTATATTCTGGACTCTGACATTGCTTGGTCTAATTTTGGGATTTGCATGTGTTGTTTTGTATGGTCAGGTATTACTGCACTTGTTGGAACTAGAAACATAAGCATTTTGCTACACCTGCAATAACATATGCTAAATACTGTATGTGTACTCGACCAATAACATTGCATTTGATTTATTTCTATTTGATATTCACAACTCTGGAGGGTACACACCTTGAGGAACATCTCCCAATAATCTCCCGTATTCACAATACTGGTGTACTAAATACAATACACTATAGCCTACACCTTTAGCCTACACAAGAGGTAATACAATGCACAATACACTATAGTCTACACAAAGCAGGTAATACAATGCACACTACACTATACCCTACACAATACAGGTAATATAATACACTATAGCCCATACCTTTAGCCTACACAATACAGGTAATACAATACACTATAGCCTACACCTTTAGCCTACACAGTAGAAGGTAATACAATGCACAATACACTATGGCCTACACCTTAACCTACACAATACAGGTAATACAATGCACTATAGCCTACACATTACAGGTAATACGATGCACAGTACACTATAGCCTACACAAAACAGGTAATACAATACACTATAGCCAATACACAACAGGTAATACAATGCACAATAGATGATAGCCTACACAAAACAGGTAACACAATAAACAATAAACTATAGCCCACACAAGTACACAAGACAGGTAATACAATAGACAATACACTATAGCCTATACAATACAGGTAATACAATATTTCCATTAGTTCTATTAGTTCCATTAGTTCTATACGTCCCTAGGTCTTAGCATATTCAGCCATTTTGTTATGATTATTCAGTCATGTTATGAGAGTGGCTGATGGTTTGGTCCGGGCTTTGCATGATTTGGTCCAGGCTCTGAGAAGAGGAGGGGAGAAGAAACAGCTGTGGCCCCTGCTGGGGGCTTCTCCTGCCATGTGCAGGGTTAACCCCATCTCTCATCAACCACACACACACTGCTCTGCTCTGCCTAGCAAAATTTGTTTTAATTAAAAATATATAAATATATATATATATGTTTTATGGTCACATGCAGTGAAATGTGCTGTTTTACAGGGTCAGCCATATTAGTACAGCGCCGCTGGAGCAAATTATGGTTAAGAGCCTTGCTCAAGGGCACATCAACAGATTTTCACCTTGTAGGCCAGGTATTAAAACCAGCAACATTTCAGTTACTGGCCCAACACTCTAATCTTAGGCTACATGACACTAGGGGAATAGAGATCACATGCATCCCTCCAGGGGTGTATTCATTTGGCCAATTCTGGTGCAAAACGTTTTCCTTAAACTTATTTTTTTTAACGAAACGGGGAGGGACCTACCTGAATTTGTCCAAAAGAAACTCGTCGTTTTGCTCTGTTTGCTTCCGTTTGGTTCATAAACGGTTTTTGTAATGAATACACCCCAGGAGCCACAAATTATCCTGGCTCAAAACAATCAACCTTTATTTTTAGACGGTTACTTAGATGGTCAAATAAGGTGTACAAAATGTTAAGTGTATTTAAGTGACAACTATATATTTCAAGATAGGCGCTAAAAGGCAAATATGAATGAAAAAGCTGGTTGAAATAATGCAAAAGTGTTTCAGCAGTTGGTGCTCTCAGCGGACAACATTGTAGCTTCATCCTTACTTCTTGTCATCGAATGTTTCAGTGCTGATTACCCAATATTCTCCTCCTGAAGTTCTCTGTGATGAACTAGCCTCTACTGAGATATTAGAGAAACGAGACAGGAATCCCATTGCAATGAATGACGAGCATATAACGCTTCACCCAGCAGACTGTAGAATCGCTTTCAATCCCTTTTCAAAATCAGTCGAAAATAAAATATTTGTAATGTTGAACTTGTTATTGACGAAATTCATGCTAATGTTGGGGGTTTGAGCTAACGCCCAATTGAGTATGGTTACATACACAAAATAATGTGATTATTGTAGATAGTCTGATTAATATAATAGTTCGATGAAAACGTTTTAGATGCTTTGCAAGAACGATTTCCCTAATAATCCTGTTTACATGGTCACATTTTATTAGAGTGCCTGATGGCACTCTAATAAAATGCAGAAAATAAACGTTCTACTACAGCGACCATGTTATTTTTGGAAGTATATCTGATTTTGAGTTCGGACATATAAAGTTAGTATGTGAAAAGTACTTCATACACGGGTTCCAAACTCACTCCACTCATGCTAGAGGCTCACCGAGCTGCAAATATATGATAGAACGCTCCTTTAGGATCTCGCTAGCTCGTGCTTGGCTCTGCCAACTTCCTCTTTCTTCCGGTCACTATGATTAATTTGCTCCCATTGGAAACGACAGGCAGTGGTCTATCTTGGGTTAGTTCTAAAAACTCTTTGTTATAACAAGGCGACACTCAATTTGAACCCCTCCTCCACATTTACTGTATTGGTTGAACAGTGCGGAAGACGATCTCCTCGAAAGTTTTTTATTCTCCTCATCGTCAGTACGGAGTGGATCTAGTTCCAGGCGTTTATTTTACGCCTGCTTCGTTTTAGGTTAGGAATGATCAAACTGCTGCTGCCAGCGATAACCACACTTTGAGCTCGGGGTCAGACACCACACGGCCATTTTCGAGTGAGCTTCATATAAACGGTCTCCGGCTGTATGCTTTCCCCCTGTTATTGCATTTTTGGGGGTCAACTTTAATCAAGAACAGAAGCGTATAGGAGCGAAGTAAGTGTTTGCGTGTAGGGGAGCACACAAAACAGTTAACTAACTTTATATTACACAACGGGTGGGTCTAATCCTTGATCCTGGATGCAGTTGAAATGCCTATTGTCCTCTTCGATTTGACTGGGTAATCAATTGTCATATCAACCAAACTAGACAATTTGTTAACTTGGTCTCCAGTGTAAAACGCATCTAGACATATTCTCCCATTTATTTTAGACTAGCACTTGGCTTTCAATAGCGGAGATTTGTATAAACAAATGTCGAATGTTTCATTGGCATGACACGGAGTATAAAGGAAAACCTGTATCCGATTTCAGGCTATCAAATTCAGCCAACATTGGTAAAAATATTTACTGTTTATTTGCGAAGGCCTATGTGGCTAATAACACATCAAACTCAAGTGGAACATTTTCACTAGGCTATTCCATTTAGACAAAAGTGAATGTTGTTTCTGTGGATGCACGATGCAGTGCTACAGGTTCTCCCATTAGAGCCCAGGTCAAGTATTGGTAGCTGCCCTCTGTTTAAACCAAAAATGATTTAAAGTGCATTTAAAACGCAACACACTTTACAGTAAAAAAAACAACAACATTAAGGAGATTTATTTCACCTTTATATGTATGATGGCTGTGATGTCACTACTGTTAATAATAATAATAATATATGCCATTTAGCAGACGCTTTTATCCAAAGCGACTTACAGTCATGTGTGCATACATTCTACGTATGGGTGGTCCCGGGGATCGAACCCACTACCCTGGCGTTACAAGCGCCATGCTCTACCAACTGAGCTACAGAAGGACCATTGCAAAGCGTGATCATCGCAGCACCTTGTGCTGGGGACAATAAAAGGCCACTCGTTTTGTCATAAAACAAAATGCCACAGATGTCTAAAGTTTTGCGGGAGCTTGCCATTGGCATGCTGACTGCAGGAATGTCCACCAGAGCTGTTGCCAGATAATTGAATGTTAATTTCTCTACCATAAGCCACCTCCAACGTCATTTTAGAGAAGTTGGTAGTACGTCCAACCGGCCTCACAACTGCAGACAATGTGTAACCACGCCAGCCCAGGACCGCCACATCTGGTTTCTTCACCTGTGGGATGGTCTGAGACCAGCTACCCGGAGAGCTGATGAAACTGTGGGTTTGCACAAAAGAAAGAATTTATGAAGAAACTGTCTCGGGGAAACTCATCTGCATGCTTTTCGTCCTCACCAGGGTCTTGACCTGAATACAGTTCGGCGTCGTAACCAACTTCATTGGGCAAATGCTCACCTTCGATGGCCACTGGCATGCTGGAGAAGTGTGCTCTTCACAGCTGAATCCCAGTTTCAACTGTACCGGGCAGACGGCATGTATGGCATCGTGTGGGCAAGCGATTTGCTGATGTCAACTTTGTGAACAGAGTGTTCCGAGGGGGTGGGGTTATGGTATGGGCGGGCATAAACTACGGACAACGAACACAATTGCATTTTATCGATGGCAATTTGAATGCATAGAGATACCGTGATGAAACCCTGAGGCCTATTGTCGTGCCAGTCATCCGCTGCCATCGCTTTATGTTTCAGCATGCTAATGCACGGCCCCATGTTGGCAGGATCTGTACACAATTCCCTGAAAATGTCCTAGTTCTTCCATGGCCTGCATACTCACCAGACATGTCACCCATTGAGCATGTTTGGGATGCTCTTGGTCGACGTGGACGAAAGTGTGTTCCACTTCATGCCAATATCCAGAAACTTCGCACAGCTATCGAAGAGGAATGGGACAACATTCCACAGGCCACAATCAACAGCCTGATCAACTATGTGAAGGAGATGTCTCACTGCATGAGGCAAATGGTGGTCACACCAGATACTGACTGGTTCTCTGATCCACGCCCTTATCTTTTTTTTAAGGTATCTGACCAACAGATGCATATATGTATTCCCAGTCATGTGAAATCCATAGATTAGGGCCCAATGAATGAATTTCAATTGACTGATTTCCTTATATGAGCTGTAACTCAGTAAACTCTTTTGAAGTTGTTGCATGTTGCGTTTTATGATTAGTGTAATTGGTATGAGCTTTAAAATATTTTCCATGTGGGTTTTTTTGTAACAGAATGACAAGACACTAGGTAATATTTCTTAAATTTACAAAAGGCAAAACTAAATGTATAAATGTTTTAGTTGGCAGGGGTCTTTACTTCAACATTATTGTGCAATACCTTTTAAAAAACTTTTTGTGCTAGACGTTTTCCAAGACCCCTTTTCCATCTGTTTGACCAGAAATCAAAGCGTTTCATTATTTCACATTTTTAGGATGGAAAATATAGATATGCCTTCATTTCTAAAAAATAAAAAAAATATATAGTCTCTTGGCTCCCAGTAATATATTTTTTGGCCAAGGTCTCGATTTTCAGAGTTTGGTGGATGTGTAACTTGGTTGGGTAATAGAAGATATGGGAATCGTTAAGCCCCCCCCCCCCCTTTCCTGTCTGTCAGTCAATGGTGGTTTTGGTCGATGTCTCAGTCTCATGTAACCAGATAAGGATGTCTCTGAATTGAGGAAGCACCCCTTACCTCTCTGATTCAGAGGGGTTGGGGTAAATGTGGAAGACACATTTCCGTTCTACAACTGACTAGGTATCACCCTTTCCCTTTCACTAGCTGTAAGTCTGACATAAGAGATTTTTCTATGGCTGAAAGGTTCGTTGACATCGAGTATTGAGGATGCATTAAAAAACGGCATCCTATTCCCTACATCGTGCACTACTTTTGACCAGAGCCGTATGGAACCCTTGTCAAAAGTAGTACACTACATAGTGAATATGGTGACACTCGGGATAAAGAATAGCACTTTTTCTTCCCAAATGTGGGTAGTCAATGCCATGCAGCACAAAGAGAATCGGTGAAATGGCTTTGGTCCGTGACGTTTGTTTTACATGCTGTGCCTCACATCGAGACTCGCGTGATGGTTGTCATGGCACAAGGTTCAGGTGCAGGTTCCGGCTCAGGTTGGCTCTGTGGTATACGAGTCAGACATCTGTATTGTCTTGCACGGATGACTAGGACTCGCACACTGTTGCTCCACCATTCCTGCAATAGAGTGTGTGGGTCCTATTCATCTCCCTATTAGTTTTCCATAGCCTAGAACGACCCCCTAAAGCACAGGCGTCAAACTCATTCCGCGGAAGGCCGAGTGTCTGCGGGTTTTTTGCTTTTCCCTTGTACTTGATTTGAATTAGTCACTAATTAGTAAGGAACTTCCCACACCTGGTTGTCTAGGGTTTAATTGAAAGGGGAAAAAACAAAAACCTGCAGACACTAGGCCCCTCCATGGGATAAGTTTGACACCTTAAAGGGATGTGATTTTTGACTATATTTGACTGTCTGCAGGAGGCATAGTCCTGGTAGCTGTGTAGCCAGGCCAGAATCAGACCGATATGTGTCTCTGTGTGCAGGGGCCATGGCCTTCCTGGGGACAGCAGTGCGGAAGGTGGCTAGCTGCCGTCCGGCCCTCTCCCCGCTGTGCCGCTCTGCCACCACCTCCCGCCTCTACAGCTCCAGTTCAGAGCCCACCACGGAGAAGAGCGTCCCCTACGAGAACGTACTCAAGGTCTGTGTGATGGTTTTTGTGTCATCCTCTATGGTTACTGTCTACAAAAAAATCCTCAGAAACCGTACTCTTTTCAGATGATGATAACACTCTGACCTGAGTGGGCGGTGCAGTATCCAGATGCACATTTCCAAGCGCTCTGATTGGTTTGGAATGGCAGCACTATGATTTTTGAGTGACCACTAAGTTAGACTGAGCAGCCAAACTAATAGCATTGCAGTTCTTCACAAACCGGTGCACCTACTACCGTACCCCGTTCAAAGGCACTTAAATCTTTTGTCTTGCCCATTGAATGGCGCACACATACACAGTCCCTGTCTCGATAGTCTCAAGGCTTAAAAATCCTTCTGAAACTTGTGTCCTCCAGAGGTTGACAGATGAATTGGAATGGCAATTAATTAGGGTCGATTTCAAGTTTTCATAACAATCGGCATTATTGGACACCGATCATGACCGATTACATTGCACTCCACGAGGAGACTGCGTGGCAGGCTGACTACCTGTTATGCGAGTGCAGCAAGGAGCCAAGGTAAGGTGCTAGCTAGCATTAAACCTATCTTAACATAATCACAAGTTAACTACACATGGTTGATGATATTACTAGTTTATTTAGCTTGTCTTGTGTTGAATATAATCGATGCGGTGCTTGTTAATTTATAATTGAATCATAACCTACTTCGCCAAAGGGGTGATTTAACAAGAGCTTTTGCGAGAGAAAAAAATCAGTCATTGCACCAATGTGTACCTAACCATAAGCATCAACACCTTTCTTAAAATCAATACACAAGTATATATTATTAAATGTGCCTATTTTGTTAATATTGCCTGCTAACATGAATTTCTTTTAACTAGGGAAATTGTGTCACTTCTCTTGTGTTCTGTGCAACAGAGTCAGGGTATATGCAGCAGTTTGGGCCGCCTGGCTCGTTGTGAACTATGAAGACTATTTGTTCTTAACAAAGACAGCCAACTTCGCCAAACAAGGGATGATCTAACAAAAGCGCATTTGCGAAAAAAGCACAATCGTTGCATGAATGTACCTAACCATAAACATCAATGCTTTTCTTAAAATCAATACACAGAAGTGTATTTTTTTAAACCTGCATAAAATAAATCCAGGTTATCAGGCAATATTAAACTAGGGAAATTGTCACATCTCTTGAGTTCATTCCACGCAGAGTCAGGGTATATGCAACAGTTTGGGCCGCCTGGCTCGTTGCAAACTAATTTGCCATAATTTTACGTAATTATGACATAACATTGAAGGTTGTGCAATGTAACAGGAATATTTATACGTATGGATACCACCTGTTAGATAAAATACAGAACGGTTCCGTATTTCAAATCAAATGTATTTATATAGCCCTTCGTACATCAGCTGATGTCTCAAAGTGCTGTACAGAAACCCAGCCTAAAACCCCAAACAGCAAGCAATGCAGGTGTAGAAGCACGGTGGCTAGGAAAAACTCCATAGAAAAGCCAAAACCTAGGAAGAAACCTAGAGAGGAACCAGGCTATGTGGGGTGGCCAGTCCTCTTCTGGCTGTGCCGGGTGGAGATTATAACAGAACATGGCCAAGATGTTCAAATGTTCATAAATGACCAGCATGGTCAAATAATAATAAGGCAGAACAGTTGAAACTGGAGCAGCAGCACGGCCAAGTGGACTGGGGACAGCAAGGAGTCATCATGTCAGGTAGTCCTGAGGCATGGTCCTAGGGCTCAGGTCCTCTGAGAGAGAAAGAAAGAGATAATTAGAGAGAGCACACTTAAATTCACACAGGACACCGAATAGGACAGGAGAAGTACTCCAGATATAAAACTGACCCTAGCCCCCCGACACAAACTACTGCAGCATAAATACTGTATTTCACTGAAAGAATAAACGTTTTGTTTTTGAAATGATAGTTTCCGGATTTGACCATATTAATGACCTAAGGCTCGTATTTCTGTGTGTTATTATGTTATAATTAAATCTATGATTTGATAGAGCAGTCTGACTGAGTTGTGGTAGGCAGCAGCAGGCTCGTAAACATTCATTCAAACAGCACTTTTGTGTATTTGCCAGGAGCTCTTCACTGTGCTTCAAGCATTGAGCTGTTTATGACTTCAAGCCTATCAACTCCCGAGATTAGGCTAGTGTAACCGATGTGAAATGGCTAGCTAGTTAGCGGGGCGTGCGCTAATAGCGTTTCAATCGGTGACGTCACTCGTTCTGAGACCTTAAAGTAGTTGTTCCCCTTGCTCTGCAAGGGCCGCGGCTTTTGTGGAGCGATGGGTAATGCTGCTTCGAGGGTGGCTGTTGTCGATGTGTTCCTGGTTCGAGCCCAGGTAGGAGCGAGGAGAGGGCTGGAAGCTATACTGTTACATTGGCAATACTAAAGTGCCTATAAGAACATCCAAAAGTCAAAGGTATATTAAATACAAATGGTATAGAGGGAAATAGTCCTATAATTCCTATAATAACTACAACCTAAAACCTCTTACCTTGGAATAATGAAGACTCATGTTAAAAGGAACCACCAGCTTTCATATGTTCTGAGAAAGGAACTTAAACTTGAGCTTTTTTTACATGGCACATATTGCACTTTTACTTTCTTCTCCAACACTTTGTTTTTGCATTATTTAAACCAAATTGAACATGTTTCATTATACATTTGACTCTAAATTGATTTTATTGATGTATTATACTAAGTTAAAACAAGTGTTCATTCAGTATTGTTGTAATTGTCATTATTACAAATAAATATATATATTTTTAGGCCATCCAATAATCGGTATCGGCGTTGAAAAATCATAATCGTTCGACGTCTAGTCTCCTCCTCATCTACACTGATTGAAGTGGATTTAACAAGAGACATCTATAAGGGATCAGCATTAACTTGGATTTACCTTGTGTTCACTTTGTCAGTCTGTCATGGAAAGAGCAGGTGTTCTTAAGGTTTTCTATACACGGTGTATAGCGTTTTATTTATGTACGTTGCAAGGCCGTCATTGTAAATAAGTATTTGTTCTTAATTGACTAGCCTGGTTAAATAAATACATAAGTTAAATGAGGACCACAATAGTAATGTCTCGAACGTATGTGTTTACAGCTTCTGCCCCAAGCATTCGAGTCCTGAACATCTAATCAAATGGCTACCCAGACTATTTCCATTGCCCCCCCCCCTATGCTGATGCTACTCTGTTATTATCTATGCGTAGTCACTTTACCCCTACCTACATGTACATATTACCTCAACTAACCGGTGCCCATTGACTCTGTACCGGTACTCCCTGTATATAGCCTCGCTGTTATTTTACTGCTGCTCTTTAATGAGTTATTTATTTTTTACTTAACACTTATTTTTCAGTAAGCATTTCACTGTAAGGTCTACACAAGTGCCAAATAACAATCTGTTGCTTGTAAAAATCAAAAAAATCAAAATGTCATTAAAAATAAAAAATCTAATAAGGAATGTAGTTTTACTATGTGTGCCTTTAAAAAACAACAACTATTTAAACAAATCTCATGGTAGGTGGAGGAGGGTGGCAGTGGGCCTACCAAGCCCCTTCCCAAGTCAGCAGAGGCTGTGGTAATCGGAGGGGGAAGCCTGGGATGCCAGACAGTCTACCACCTAGCCAAGATGGGCATGACCAACGTGGTGCTGCTGGAGAGAGACCGACTGACCGCCGGAACCACCTGGCACACAGCAGGTAGGTAGTACCCACCTAACAACCCAGAAGCCTATCCGGGCTGTGGCTTTTTCTACTATGGATTCATTCATGTGTAGGGTTGATTTGTAAATGGATCCGTAATGTATATCAGTGTTGTTTTAAATCCTGGTCCTGGGGACCCAAAGGGTAATATGGAGGATGCATTCAAGGTAATGTCACATTAAATGCAGATAGAAAAATAAATGCATAATGATGACCACTTTACCATGCTTACAGATTTATTTTTCCACTTTTGTTTACTTGACCTAAATTGCATACTCTATGAAAATGACCATAGAGCATGGTTTATAGCCTCTGGGGGGTGGTGACAGGGGCATTCTTATGACATTGCCAGCTGAAAATTTGAGCTCAATTTCCAAAAAGACAAGTTCTGTAGCTTTTGTGTGATATGCCACCGATATTGAAGCACTGCGGACCCGGGACTGGGTCCAAAACAACCACGCAGTTTAACAGGTTTTAAAGGAGAAAAATATAACCTCTGGGATTGTTAAAGGGGAGTCTAATTGGCCAGGAAACACATTTACTTACATATTAGTCCCCCCCCCTCTCTCTGTCTTAGGTTTTTTCTCTCCCTTTTGATCTCTTTCGCTCTCCTGCTCCCTCACTAATCGTCCCTGTCTCTTGTGGTGTCTCTGTCCCAGGTCTGCTGTGGCAGCTGAGGCCCAGTGATGTGGAGGTGGAGTTGCTAGCCCACACCAGACAGGTGATCAGCCATGACCTGGAGCAAGAGACCGGTCTAGAGACTGGCTGGATCCAGAACGGAGGCCTCTTCATCGCGTCCAACAAGCAGAGGCTGGATGAGTACAAACGTCTCATGTCGGTACGCTCAATACAGGACCAGACTACACTGGACTGGGGACTTAGGTTAGACTAGTTTGGGTAGAGGTTGTCACTCTCTAACAAGCAGAGGCTGGACGAGTACAAACTCCTCACGTCGGTACGTATTATAGACTGGGCCCTGCTGCTCCAGACTAGACTGGACTCAACTGAGTGAACTTGTATAACTTGTTGGGGTAGAGGCTGGGTACTGTACCTATGGGCCTTACCGGGCCAGACTAGACTGAGTCACCTACCTCTCCAGTGAATTCAGCACATAGGCCAGAGGTAACTTGTAGTGTGGGTGTGAGATGAAATGCCCAGCTTGATTTGATTAGGATCCCCTTTAGCCGAGGCCAATGGCGACAGCTAGTCTTACTGGGGTTCGACATGTATAGTGAAAAAGACATTAGACAAAAGGCTTTACAATTTGCGTACATTTAAAAACTGTATGCGCTTTGCATACATTTAAAAACATTGTATGTGTGCATCTATCAGTTACACATGTCGGCGCATACAGACAACGAGTAGGGCACATGGGGAAGAGGTTGCTTTATTTGTTTTTTGAAACCAGGTTTGCTGTTCACTTGTACTCATGGCCCTGTAAAATACTGTAGGTGTCCTTGAATTTGTTCTGGACCTGGGCACTGTGAAAAACCCTTGGTGGCATGTCTGGTGGGGTAAAGGGTGTGTCTGTAAGTTGACTATGGGAACAGTTTAGAATATCCAACACTTTTGTTAATGATTCTTATAAAAACAAGCAATGAAGCACCCAGTCAGTCTTTCCTCAACTCTTAGCCAAGAGAGTTTGGCATGCATAGTATTTATATCAGCCCGCTGATTACAACGAAGAGCAAGACGTGCCGCTCTGTTCTGGGCCAGCTGCAGCTTACTTCAGCAGTACTGTATCATTTTAATCATTTTAGTCAATAAGATTCTTGCTACGTAGCTTAACTTTCTGAACATTCGAGACGTGTAGTCCACTTGTCATTCCAATCTCCTTTGCATTAGCGTAGCCTCTTCTGTAGCCTGTCAACTATGTGTCGGTTTATCCCTGTTCTCTCCTCTCTGCACAGACCATACAAACGCTCCTCACCGCGTGGCCGCGGCCACCCTACTCTGGTGGTCCCAGCGCGCACGACCCACGTGGAGTTCCAGGTATCCGGTAGCCTCTGGAACTGCCAATCTGCGGTCAACAAGGCAGAGTTCATCTCAGCCCATGCCTCCCTCCAGTCCCTCGACTTCTTGGCCCTGACGGAAACATGGATCACCACAGACAACACTGCTACTCCTACTGCTCTCTCTTCGTCCGCCCACGTGTTCTCGCACACCCCGAGAGCGTCTGGTCAGCGGGGTGGTGGCACCGGGATCCTCATCTCTCCCAAGTGGTCATTCTCTCTTTCTCCCCTTACCCATCTGTCTATCGCCTCCTTTGAATTCCATGCTGTCACAGTTACTAGCCCTTTCAAGCTTAACATCCTTATCATTTATCGCCCTCCAGGTTCCCTCGGAGAGTTCATCAATGAGCTTGATGCCTTGATAAGCTCCTTTCCTGAGGACGGCTCACCTCTCACAGTTCTGGGCGACTTTAACCTCCCACGTCTACCTTTGACTCTTTCCTCTCTGCCTCCTTCTTTCCACTCCTCTCCTCTTTTGACCTCACCCTCTCACCTTCCCCCCTACTCACAAGGCAGGCAATACGCTCGACCTCATCTTTACTAGATGCTGTTCTTCCACTAACCTCATTGCAACTCCCCTCCAAGTCTCCGACCACTGCCTTGTATCCTTTTCCCTCTCGCTCTCATCCAACACCTCCCACACTGCCCCTACTCGGATGGTATCGCGCCGTCCCAACCTTCGCTCTCTCTCCCCCGCTACTCTCTCCTCTTCCATCCTATCATCTCTTCCCTCCGCTCAAACCTTCTCCCACCTATCTCCTGATTCTGCCTCCTCAACCCTCCTCTCCTCCCTCTCTGCATCCCTTGACTCTCTATGTCCCCTATCCTCCAGGCCGGCTCGGTCCTCCCCTCCCGCTCCGTGGCTCGATGACTCATTGCGAGCTCACAGAACAGGGCTCCGGGCAGCCGAGCGGAAATGGAGGAAAACTCGCCTCCCTGCGGACCTGGCATCCTTTCACTCCCTCCTCTATACATTTTCCTCCTCTGTCTCTGCTGCTAAAGCCACTTTCTACCACGCTAAATTCCAAGCTTCTGCCTCCAACCCTAGGAAGCTCTTTGCCACCTTCTCCTCCCTCCTGAATCCTCCGCCCCCTCCCCCCCCTCCTCCCTCTCTGCAGATGACTTCGTCAACCATTTTGAAAAGAAGGTCGACGACATCCGATCCTCGTTTGCTAAGTCAAACGACACCGCTGGTTCTGCTCACACTGCCCTACCCTGTGCTCTGACCTCTTTCTCCCCTCTCTCTCCAGATGAAATCTCGCGTCTTGTGACGGCCGGCCGCCCAACAACCTGCCCGCTCGACCCTATCCCCTCCTCTCTTCTCCAGACCATTTCCGGAGACCTTCTCCCTTACCTCACCTCGCTCATCAACTCATCCCTGACCGTTGGCTACGTCCCTTCCGTCTTCAAGAGAGCGAGAGTTGCACCCCTTCTGAAAAAACCTACACTCGATCCCTCCGATGTCAACAATTACAGACCAGTATCCCTTCTTTCTTTTCTCTCCAAAACTCTTGAACGTGCCGTCCTTGGCCAGCTCTCCCGCTATCTCTCTCTGAATGACCTTCTTGATCCAAATCAGTCAGGTTTCAAGACTAGTCACTCAACTGAGACTGCTCTCCTCTGTATCACGGAGGCGCTCCGCACTGCTAAAGCTAACTCTCTCTCCTCTGCTCTCATCCTTCTAGATCTATCGGCTGCCTTCGATACTGTGAACCATCAGATCCTCCTCTCCACCCTCTCCGAGTTGGGCATCTCCGGCGCGGCCCACGCTTGGATTGCGTCCTACCTGACAGGTCGCTCCTACCAGGTGGCGTGGCGAGAATCTGTCTCCTCACCACGCGCTCTCACCACTGGTGTCCCCCAGGGCTCTGTTCTTGGCCCTCTCCTATTCTCGCTATACACCAAGTCACTTGGCTCTGTCATAACCTCACATGGTCTCTCTTATCATTGCTATGCAGACGACACACAATTAATCTTCTCCTTTCCTCCTTCTGATGACCAGGTGGCGAATCGCATCTCTGCATGTCTGGCAGACATATCAGTGTGGATGACGGATCACCACCTCAAGCTGAACCTCGGCAAGACGGAGCTGCTCTTCCTCCCGGGGAAGGACTGCCCGTTCCATGATCTCGCCATCACGGTTGACAACTCCATTGTGTCCTCCTCCCAGAGCGCCAAGAACCTTGGCGTGATCCTGGACAACACCCTGTCGTTCTCAACTAACATCAAGGCGGTGGCCCGTTCCTGTAGGTTCATGCTCTACAACATCCGCAGAGTACGACCCTGCCTCACACAGGAAGCGGCGCAGGTCCTAATCCAGGCACTTGTCATCTCCCGTCTGGATTACTGCAACTCGCTGTTGGCTGGGCTCCCTGCCTGTGCCATTAAACCCCTTCAACTCATCCAGAACGCCGCAGCCCGTCTGGTGTTCAACCTTCCCAAGTTCTCTCACGTCACCCCGCTCCTCCGTTCTCTCCACTGGCTTCCAGTTGAAGCTCGCATCCGCTACAAGACCATGGTGCTTGCCTACGGAGCTGTGAGGGGAACGGCACCTCAGTACCTCCAGGCTCTGATCAGGCCCTACACCCAAACAAGGGCACTGCGTTCATCCACCTCTGGCCTGCTCGCCTCCCTACCACTGAGGAAGTACAGCTCCCGCTCAGCCCAGTCAAAACTGTTCGCTGCCCTGGCCCCCCCAATGGTGGAACAAACTCCCTCACGACGCCAGGACAGCGGAGTCAATCACCACCTTCCGGAGACACCTGAAACCCCACCTCTTTAAGGAATACCTAGGATAGGTTAAGTAATCCCTCTCACCCCACCCCCCCCCTAAGTTTTAGATGCACTATTGTTAAGTGACTGTCCCACTGGATGTCATAAGGTGATTGCACCAATTTGTAAGTCGCTCTGGATAAGAGCGTCTGCTAAATGACTTAAATGTAATGTAAATGTAACTAGGTCTTTCTTTGGAGCACTTGACCATTTTGATTATTGCACAATAATCCAGAAATCAAATCACACAACTCCCATATGGGGCAGGGGCAGAGAAGTTAGCAAATAGAGGATTTATGAAACGTAATATTGCGGCGTCAACATTTCAGTCTTTGAACTAGGGAAATTCCATGGTAACAGAATTATGCTGAGACTTAGATTTTTCACTTTTAAAATGATTGCAAAGTTAGTCCTACTCCAGTCTCCTTCATCACCTGATTTACTTAAGGCATAGCTCAATAGGTGGTCCAGGTATTCATGAGATAGCAGATTTTTATTCAAGCAAGGTGAGGCCGATGACATCCCAAATGCCCTAATCCTTGAAGTTAGCAGTTGTGTATAAAAAAAAAACACAATGTTGTAGCAAGCTCAAGGGTGTGGGGTTTCCACGTCAAACAAGTTAAAAAAACAAAACCGGCACCAGTATCCCAAATAGAAGGCAAAGGGGAAGTTTTAGGGATTTTGGTACACGGGGAAAGAAGGGGGAATTCACCAATCACCTCACCGTTCTCTTTGTACGGTACACAAGGGGGGCATAGTCCAACAGTCCAGGTCACAACGGGCAATCGCACAGATTTTGCTCTCACTCTTCATAGCTCTCGTTTCTCTCACCTCCTCTGCCCCTTTGTCCCCAAACACTCCCTGGCATATCGAGTCACAGTCTTGCCTCATTGAGGCAGGAAGTCCATATAAGGTTTGGGGGTTGAGCCAGCAAGATCTCTCTCCTCAATTACAACACCCCCCTCACCTCTCCCTGCCGGTTGCCACAGCGTCTTTGAAGACACCATACAACTCTATGCATTAGGAGGACTTAACAATTGCCACTGAACATTGTGCATAGAGTTGTATTGTTCGTTTAACTTTGCAATCATTGATTTTTGTTTGCCATACATTTTAAAATTAAATATGTTGCTGTTGGTTTTTTAAATGATTATTTTCCCTGAACTCTACCACCCCTTCCCTAATTGAAGTAAACTAATGGACAACAATACTTAGGCTTCCACTTCCAGCTCATACATACCACATAAACTTCACGGACAGTATATATTACATTAGTTGTCGTTTTGTTTTGTTTTTAGTCCCAGCCTTCAGCTGCCCTCAAACCCTCCCATCTATCTCTGAAGAACATCCAGCTTTAATTTCTAGCTGCCATATATATTTCCGCTGTGATTCTTCACAAAAGTTCTGAACCTTTCTATTCTCATAGCTAAGTTAAAATAAAAAAATAAAAATCTGTAGAAACTAAGAAAATTATTGATCGACAGACTACCCAGCTGTGCTCTTGGCAGAGTAACTGTTGCAGTTTTCAGCCGTTCCTGAACCTGTAACCAAAAACAAGCTACGAATGGGGAGTACCAAAACAAGTGATCTAATTATTCTGTCTTTCTGCAGGGCTGGATTGGTTGTATCCCCCATAAATATAATGTTATATTAGTAGCAAGAATTTTGTATAATAATTTGTGAGCGGACTAAGTAATTTGGTGTCACTCTAGAGAGGAAAGGTGGAATAAACGAGTCAGGAGTAGGTTTTCTTGATTGAACACAGTTCTCTATTGAGGGATTTCTGTCAATACAAACACTCCCAACACAATCGATGAGAATCTCCCAAGGAAAAACCCATCTTCTTTTTTTAGACGAAACAGGAACACAAGACGATTATCTTTAAACGATAACAACAACCACAGGTTTGTCACCGTCTTAATGGTTCTTTGTGGATAGCTCCCCTCTCTTGGTGGCCATCCTCCAGAGATAGTTTATCTTCTTCCTCCCTCTTCACTGGTTCCCTCCTCCCTCTTGTAGGGGAAAGAGAATAAGTCATTAGTACCGTCATCTGTGCTTAATTGCCTCTGGTCACATTGACTCACATGCCTGGTTGGGCTACTATCCATGAGCCCAGCCTGCCCTCTGGTGGTCCTTCCACATTATATTGAAAAATGTGAAGTTTTCTGGCGTAATTTTATGAATCCGTTCATAAACCATGTGCCATGGAATCGGTACATAGAAAATATCCTAAATATTTTGCAACCTGTATAGTGCAGCTGTCAATTTTTTGGTCCTTAAATGACACTGGCACAATTTTCTGTCGCCAATTTTGGTTGTTAATGCAGGGCCGACAGTCAAGTTCCTTACCTTCTGCCCTTTCCACTTGCCTCCTCTATTTTTGAGGTAAGACTTTGTTGTATTGTATAGAGCAGACATTTCCATATTTTTGTTTAACCATAATATTTGTTCTAATAAAGTGGTATGTGTTTGCTCATATAATAAACAAATCAAGTTTATAGATTTATGCAGGGCCATAAGTAAATTGGTAAACTGGGCTAAAGAATGACTAAATTATGAATCGGGGTGGTTTTTCCACAAATAGACAGGTAGATAAATTAGATAAGAATTTGCTAACTTTCTATTAAAATGTGTTGTAGTGACAGAATTTATTTCTTTCGGGATATGACTACAGAGTATGTCCACTTCACCGTCGGACCATTTTATTGGTAAACTACACGGTAATGTAAAAGTTGTATATTTTTAAAGATTTTTGAGTTGAGTAATATGGTGCACCTGTCATTCAGTTTCAATCCAGAGAGGTTAGAAACATTATATAGATCCTCTGAGGCTATGCAGGGATCCAAATTGTGGATTTAAAAGAGAAACATGAATCATCAGCGTACAATGACAGCCTTTTGTTTTTAAGCCCTGCATTTCTAGGCCCCTGATTATTATTGTTCGATGACTCATTGACTCATTGCGAGCTCACAGAACAGGGCTCCGGGCAGCCGAGCGGAAATGGAGGAAAACTCGCCTCCCTGCGGACCTGGCATCCTTTCACTCCCTCCTCTCTACATTTTCCTCCTCTGTCTCTGCTGCTAAAGCCACTTTCTACCACGCTAAATTCCAAGCTTCTGCCTCCAACCCTAGGAAGCTCTTTGCCACCTTCTCCTCCCTCCTGAATCCTCCGCCCCCTCCCCCCCCCTCCTCCCTCTCTGCAGATGACTTCGTCAACCATTTTGAAAAGAAGGTCGACGACATCCGATCCTCGTTTGCTAAGTCAAACGACACCGCTGGTTCTGCTCACACTGCCCTACCCTGTGCTCTGACCTCTTTCTCCCTCTCTCTCCAGATGAAATCTCGCGTCTTGTGACGGCCGGCCGCCCAACAACCTGCCCGCTCGACCCTATCCCCTCCTCTCTTCTCCAGACCATTTCCGGAGACCTTCTCCCTTACCTCACCTCGCTCATCAACTCATCCCTGACCGTTGGTTACGTCCCTTCCGTCTTCAAGAGAGCGAGAGTTGCACCCCTTCTGAAAAAACCTACACTCGATCCCTCCGATGTCAACAATTACAGACCAGTATCCCTTCTTTCTTTTCTCTCCAAAACTCTTGAACGTGCCGTCCTTGGCCAGCTCTCCCGCTATCTCTCTCTGAATGACCTTCTTGATCCAAATCAGTCAGGTTTCAAGACTAGTCACTCAACTGAGACTGCTCTCCTCTGTATCACGGAGGCGCTCCGCACTGCTAAAGCTAACTCTCTCTCCTCTGCTCTCATCCTTCTAGATCTATCGGCTGCCTTCGATACTGTGAACCATCAGATCCTCCTCTCCACCCTCTCCGAGTTGGGCATCTCCGGCGCGGCCCACGCTTGGATTGCGTCCTACCTGACAGGTCGCTCCTACCAGGTGGCGTGGCGAGAATCTGTCTCCTCACCACGCGCTCTCACCACTGGTGTCCCCCAGGGCTCTGTTCTTGGCCCTCTCCTATTCTCGCTATACACCAAGTCACTTGGCTCTGTCATAACCTCACATGGTCTCTCTTATCATTGCTATGCAGACGACACACAATTAATCTTCTCCTTTCCTCCTTCTGATGACCAGGTGGCGAATCGCATCTCTGCATGTCTGGCAGACATATCAGTGTGGATGACGGATCACCACCTCAAGCTGAACCTCGGCAAGACGGAGCTGCTCTTCCTCCCGGGGAAGGACTGCCCGTTCCATGATCTCGCCATCACGGTTGACAACTCCATTGTGTCCTCCTCCCAGAGCGCCAAGAACCTTGGCGTGATCCTGGACAACACCCTGTCGTTCTCAACTAACATCAAGGCGGTGGCCCGTTCCTGTAGGTTCATGCTCTACAACATCCGCAGAGTACGACCCTGCCTCACACAGGAAGCGGCGCAGGTCCTAATCCAGGCACTTGTCATCTCCCGTCTGGATTACTGCAACTCGCTGTTGGCTGGGCTCCCTGCCTGTGCCATTAAACCCCTTCAACTCATCCAGAACGCCGCAGCCCGTCTGGTGTTCAACCTTCCCAAGTTCTCTCACGTCACCCCGCTCCTCCGTTCTCTCCACTGGCTTCCAGTTGAAGCTCGCATCCGCTACAAGACCATGGTGCTTGCCTACGGAGCTGTGAGGGGAACGGCACCTCAGTACCTCCAGGCTCTGATCAGGCCCTACACCCAAACAAGGGCACTGCGTTCATCCACCTCTGGCCTGCTCGCCTCCCTACCACTGAGGAAGTACAGCTCCCGCTCAGCCCAGTCAAAACTGTTCGCTGCCCTGGCCCCCCAATGGTGGAACAAACTCCCTCACGACGCCAGGACAGCGGAGTCAATCACCACCTTCCGGAGACACCTGAAACCCCACCTCTTTAAGGAATACCTAGGATAGGTTAAGTAATCCCTCTCACCCCACCCCCCCTAAGTTTTAGATGCACTATTGTTAAGTGACTGTCCCACTGGATGTCATAAGGTGATTGCACCAATTTGTAAGTCGCTCTGGATAAGAGCGTCTGCTAAATGACTTAAATGTAATGTAATGTAGATATGCCGATAGTGGACAACCTTGTTTTAATCCTCGACAGTTTAATGCTTTCTGAGAAGTAGCCATTATTTACTGTTTTACTCCTGGGGTTACTATACATAACTTCAACCCATTTGTATAAGAGATTCTCCACAATTTAAAATAGTCCAGGCATTTATATATACATTTCAGTCATACTTTATCAAAAGCCTTTTCAAAGTAAGCTATGAATACCAGGCCTGTTTTCCCAGATTTTTCATAGTGTTCTATTGTTTCCAGTACTTGTCTAATATTATCTCCAATGTATCGTCCATGTAAGAAGTATTTAGGATGAATAATATCCGACAATGCCTTTTTTTTTGGTTAAAATTCTATGCGTTTTGCTACATTTTTGGCATCACAACACGGAAGTGTAAGAGATCTCCTGTTTTTTAAGTTGACTGGATCTTTATATTTACCATCTGGGTCCTGTTTCAGTAATGGTGAAATCAGACCTTCTTGCTGAGTATCTGATTGTCTAGCATTTTTAAGAGAGTGGTTAAAACATGTTAATAACATACCTTTTGAGTGGAATTTCCCACAGTGAGAATAACCTGTATTTAATAAGAGGTTACATGCAAAATGGAAGTGTGGTGCTGTCTCACGAGGATGATGTCATTTATTGTTTTTCTTTCCAGTTGGGGAAGGTGTACGGTATTGAGTCCCACGTCCTGTCCCCCGCTGAGACCAAAGACCTGTACCCACTGATGAACGTCGATGACCTCTATGGCACGCTGTACGTCCCCAAGGATGGCACCATGGACCCCGCTGGCACCTGCACCACCCTGTCCAGGGCAGCCACTGCCCGTGGTGCCACGGTAAAAATAACACTCACACATGCATGCATACACAGGCTCATGGTCTTGTGATGAGTAAGCCTTGCCTGCGACTTCAGAATCAGTGCCACCCTCGGCCCGAGAGGGGAATCTCCTATTGGGCTAACGGTTAAGACGCTGGTTTCTCCCAGACCAGCGTGACACGCACTCACACAAAAATGCCAAGTTACTTAAGCGTTACATGGCTTGAGTATTGACAGTTATTTGCTTAATTATTCTCTTCCCACTTGTGTACTATTAAAGATGGAAACATTATCTTGACACCGGCGTACAGTTGCACCTTTTAATGGTCAGTAAAAGACATTGAGTGGGCTATAAATCTGCAGTTCCTTAAGGAAACAATGTTTTTTCTAGACAGCTCAGGGGGCAGAGCTTCTCTCCAGTTTATCTGTGTAGTGTAGGGAGGTCGGTGAAGCCTGAGCATCAATTCGTGCACGTCCAGCCTACTGTTCCATATTCTCTTTTCTGCTATTAGTGATACTAATGAATATTAGACAGTAAAGCCTTTAGATGGCCAGCGATAGATGCCAAACAATGGCACTTTATACCCCGTTTTCACTACTGTTTGCATTGCTCCTGTAACACCTACTCTCAATGGCACGGAAAGCTCCTGAAGAATTAATCTCTATGCTATTATGGTTTTACCATATAACTATTATGTGATTGTATGTTATAACCAATGTTCCCTCTAAGCGGTGGCTGTAGCCATGCAGAATGAACAATCAGCCCACGCAGAGAAGCATGAGATTGAACTTCACTCAACTTTCTAGAGTTTTCCCCGTTTAGTTAACACGATCAACTTTTCCCTTTTACTGTGGGAATTGTGATCGAATCAATGCAATATTTGCCACTTTCAATGCAACATACCAAAACGAAACGAACTATGCAAGCGATTTTGTTGTAGGCAGAGCGTATCGGTGTATGATTCTATTGTATTGACAAGCTTTACACAGACCGGTGCGCCATAACCAATCAGAGCTGCAGTAGGCCTATAAGCAAATAGACCATTGCCATATATGGATTTGTGCCATTCACTTTGAACTGGACTGTTTTACAGCATGAGCATCATGATTATTATGCATTTGTTTTCAGATTAAAGCGAGAGCAGCATGTAGCCACGTGTGCTCATTTATTTACATTCTTTGCTAGTTAATGATTTAGTAGCCCGGTTATTGCTAATTTGTATTCCACAATGTGGGAGTGATTGCTTCCTACAAGACACAAAACGTGTAGATTTCTAGCCATCTCTGAAAAGCTAGTCTGGTAAATGCAATAAAAGGTATCTTAAAAGGGCAGTGTTTTATTTTGAGACAGGCTTGAATAAGCTAAGTAGCCAGGAGGCAGAGGGTAGCATCATTTGTCTGATTCTCTGTAATAATGGTATGGAAATAATAATGAATTGTGGTTTCTTGCATCAAACAACGGAACAAAATGTTCAGTCACCTCTTTGTCTGATAAACTGGTTAATGTCTTCACGCGTGCCTGAAGATGCACAGAAATTTCACACGGTTCAAGTTTGCGCTCAGCAGACCTGAAATTGGCTCTGTGCTTAGAAATATTAGAGGGAACATTGGTTATAGCATAATGGATCGTACCTGGCTCCACCAGCGGACTAAAAGGGGATTAGCCCCCTCAGTTCAAACTTTTGCCCCCTGAATTATATATTTTTTTCATCCCTATATAATAATGACAAAAAAAAGTTCAAATGCTTGAGTGACAGGTTGGCATAAAAAACAAAAATCTCCGCTGCGCTGTCAGTACAATGGACAGAGCGCGCTGTGGTGTGTGTAGGGGGGCTATGGAAAGCCACTGGGGTGGTTATATGCATGATTCCTTTGGGTTTCCATAAAAGCAGGACAAAATGCTTCTCATCTCATGCGGTAGGCTAAATGAGTAACGTGATACTCCTCCGCTTGTAATATTTGATGTAGAATTTTTAAGGGCGGGGTCGAACGGTCTCCTTTCTGTTCCTATGGGCGGTGCTCTGCAGGAGTGTCTGACCTATGATGGGATGTGTAAGGTTTTCAAATCAACATTGATTGACACCGAATTGATTATGACTGAGCTCTCTCCGGTGCCTGGAGAGAAGGTGTGCCGTGTCCCTTTCCCAATGCTTGGAGAGAAAATGACTCCACCGCAAATGTCCCTAGGTGTGGAACTTGTCACTGCTGGGGGGGGTCAGGAGACAACCCCAGTGTCCACTGTGCATCGTTCAGTTAGAGAATGCTCCCTTACCTGCTTCGACAAAGGCCCATACGGGGAGGTTTGGGCCCTAACATCGCTAAAAGGTTAGTGGACAGTGTTTAGGGCCTGGGCAAAGTGTTAATCTGCTATGGTGTTCCTTTATTTGTGCTACCGACATATGGACATACCATGTTGGTCAATATGTAAAATGTACACATTGCTCAGTTGGAATGTGCCATTCTGCCCTGCTGATACATGTCGATTAGTTTGTATAGTGTGCCTTTAACGGTGCTGGGTAGAAATACTGAGCCGTAATGATTTCAGTTAAAGGGAAAATGACCACTTCTACGTCCTGACAATGTTTTGAGGTTGCTGCTTATGAGTGAAGAACACATCTCGAGCATCGTTAATAATGTCGAGGCCAGAATAAGGGGAGAGGTATGTGGTGAAGATACGCTATAGGCACGTCTCTCTCTCCACTATTGGGCACCGACTCCTGCCAATTTGTTTCATTGTGTCAATTTTTTTAATCAATGCCCCGTGAAATATACACTGATCAAAAATATTAACGCAGTTGCAGCTCATATGGAAATCAGTCAATTGAAATAAATTCATTGGGCCTTAATCTATGGATTTCATATGACTGGGAATATATATATATATATATATATATATATATATATATATATATATATATATATATATATATATATATATATATAAATAAATAAAAAAAGGTCGGGGTGTGGATCAGAACCAGTGTGTATCTGGTGTGACCACCATTTTCCTCCTCCACATAGAGTTGATCAGGCTGTTGATTGTGGAATGTTGTTCCACTCGTCTTCAGTGGCTGTGCGAAATTGCTGGTTATTGGCGGGAGCTTGAAAAACGCTGTCGTACACTGCGATCCAGAGCATCCCAAACATGCTTAATGGGTGACAAGTCTGGTGAGTGGGGGTGATGAGGTTATGGCGGCGGATTACTTGCACGACAATGGGCCTCAGGGTCTCATCACGGTATCTCTGTGCATTCAATGCAGTTGTGTTCGCTGTCCGTAGCTTATGCCTGCCAATTCCCGAACCCCACCACCACGGGGCACTCTGTTCACAACGTTGACGTCGGCCAACCGCCAGCTCACACGACACCGTACACGCTGTCTGCCATCTGCTAGGTACAGTTGAAACCAGAACTCATCCCTGAAGAGCACACTTGCACACAGCGTGCCAGTGGCCATCGAAGGTGAGCAGTTACGACACCGAACTGTAGTCGGGTCAAGACCATGGTGAGGACAAGCATGCAGACGAGCTTCCCTGAGACGTTTTCTGATTTGTTTATGCAGACATTCTTCAATTGTGCAAACCCACAGTTTCATCAGCTCTCCGGGTGGCTGGTCTTACACCATTCCACAGGTGAAGAAGCCGGATGTGGAGGTCCTGGGCTGTTGTGTTTACAGATGGTCGGTGGTTGTGAGGCCGGTAAGATGTACTGCCAACTTCTCTAAAACGCCTTTGGAGGCAGCCTATGGTAGTGAAATGAAAATGTAATTATCTGGCAACGGCTCTTGTGGACATTCCTGCAGTCAGTCATGCCAGTCAGTCATGCCAATTGCACGCTCCCTCAAAACTTGAGACATCTGTGGCATTGTGTTGTGTGACATAACTGCACATTTTAAAGTGGCCTTTTATTGTCCCCGGCACAAGGTGCACCTGTGTAATGATCATGCTGTTTAATCTGCTTTTTGACATGCCACACCTGTCAGGTGGATGGATTATCGTGGCAAAGGAGAAATGCTCACTAACAAATGTGAGAGAATCTTTTTTTGGGGGGACCAGCACTTTACGTGTTGCATTTTATATTTTTGTTCGGTGTATATATTTGTCATTATCACAGTCATCTTTGAAACACCAGCGCTGTGAAAATAAATTCAACACTCATTTGCACCTCTACCTGCCTGCCTCCTGATTAATCTTTTATCCTTACAACTGCTAGAAGGCCCCTATTTTATGCTGACACAGCGCAGCGGGGATGCATTAGGCTACAGATGCCACGCCAACCTCTCACTTCAAAAGCACTCAATGAACTTTGTTTATTGTGGTATGGCGTGATATAAACAGAATTCAATTCCAGTGCAGGAAACCCCCCCCACAGATTTGTGCCCCCTCACCGTTTTCAACTGCCCTCTTAGTCACACAGTCAGAAAAAACTCCTGCCGATAACTATAGATGCGTATGGGTATATAGTACATGGGGTTGTCTTTCACCTCATCTCTGATTGGCTCGCTCTCCTGTCAGGTGATAGAGAACTGTCCAGTGACGGGTATCCAGGTGAGCACAGACGACATGGGAGTGAAGAGGGTCAAGGCTGTGGAGACCTTCCACGGAACCATCCAGACCCCCGTGGTCGTAAACTGTGCAGGTTAGTCAGTCTTCCATCACAGTGATTCCCAACTATTTTTTAAAAATGGTTACTGTACCCCAAATTACATTTAGCTCTGTCTGGAGAACCCACAAAGTACCCCTCTTGTGCATTTTACCAGTAGGCCTATGTTCTGGCCTCCTATTTAAGCATCTGGACGCTATTCAAGATGACTGAACCATTACAAAAAGCCCTTAACAAGAAGTAAAGTTGATTTGGACGGCTCATTGATGAGTGGTTATTTAGGGTTGCAATGTGATTTTGTAGGTCAGGGATTCTGCACAGTCGGACTGCAACGTGGAGCTTAAGCACGCACGGTCTCTCTTTGCCCTGTTAGGTGTGTGGGCCGCTAAGCTGGGTGAGATGGCTGGAGTCAAGGTGCCACTCGTCGCCATGCACCATGCCTACGTCGTGACCGAGAGGATCGAGGGCATCCAGGTACGTCCATAGCCACTCATGTTGCACTCGTGCACACACACACACACACACACACACACACACACACACACACACACACACACACACACACACACACACACACACACACACACACACACAGCACCATGAAGACATAGGGATCGAGGGCATCCAAGGAAAAGGAAGAGCCCGTATTCATTTATTGATCCCAACTTGGGGAACTGATTTATCACCACAAACATATGCACTGCCAGAGGGTAAGTCCAGGTGACACGTGCTATTTGACGGGAACTTTGATCTTTAATATTATCCAGCTTGCTCATACATGTCGTACTGCTGACTAGAGGGCCAGCTGAGACTCCAGTTGGCTCCCTGTTGTCACAATCGGGCCAAGCTGCAAAGCTGGAGGTTCTACAATTTATCTTCTTAAAATGTTCAACCTAACCTTAACCCCAACCACACTGCTAACCTTATGCCTAACCTTAAATGAAGACACATTTATTTTAATTTTCATACATTTGTTTTACGATATAGCCAATTTTGACTTTGCAGCTTGGCCATATAGTGTGAACCAGTCCTTTCCTCTCTCCCACCACCAGGTGTCCCCAGCAGGGGGCACTGTGACACTGCAGGCCCCTGTCTTACTTCTTCCCTTCAGTGTAGAGCCAGTATTCTCAAACTGGGGTATGCGTACCCCCAGTACATTAGTGTCTAGTTTGAGAAACCGATGCCTCACAATTCCTCAAATGACAGCTTCATTAAATAGTACCTGCAAAACACAGGTCTCAACAGTGAAGAGGTGACTCCAGGATGATGGCCTTCTAGGCAGAGTTGCAAAGAAAAAGCCATCTCAGACTGGCCAATAAAAATAAAATATTAAGATGGGCAAAAGAACACAGACACTGGACAGAGGAACTCTACCTAGAAGGCCAGCATGCCGGAGTCGCTTTTTCACTGTTGACATTGAGACTGGTGTTTTGCAGGGACTATTTGTCATGAAACCGGCTCATAGTCCGTAAAAAAAAGGGAGACAACGTGTCAACTAAATACACTTTAACAATGGTGTGTCTAATCAGTAGTGTGAGTGGTTGTGTGCATAAATGTGATAAGGAGGGGTGTTGAAAGTTGCCAAAGCAAAGAAACGGACAGAAAAATGAATGGGGAAGTGGTGCATTTATCCTGGGACACACCCGGGCCCAGGTGTGTCCTATGTCG
The DNA here is from genome assembly GCF_021184085.1 of Oncorhynchus gorbuscha. NCBI lineage: Eukaryota > Metazoa > Chordata > Actinopteri > Salmoniformes > Salmonidae > Oncorhynchus > Oncorhynchus gorbuscha. The sequence goes on along the minus strand of NC_060183.1, from coordinate 37,447,340 downwards.
CTGACGACCTTCCCAGCTCCGCCCGCCGACCTCCTAATAAGGAAAACAAGAGCAAAGAGAGAATACGGCAGACAGAGTGGGAGGGTCGTCACATATTTAATGAAGCTGCCAGTTGTGGACTTGTGAGGCGTCTGTTTCTCAAACTAGACACTCTAATGTGCTTGTCCTCTTGCTCAGTTGTGCACTGGGGCCTCCCACTCTTTCTATTCTGGTTAGGGCTAGTTTGCACTGTTCTGTGAAGGGAGTAGTACACAGTGTTGTACGAGATCTTCAGTTTCTTGACAATTTCTCGCATGGAATAGCCTTCATTTCTTAGAACAAATATAGACTGACGAGTTTCAGAGGAAGGTTCTTTGTTTCTGGCCATTTTGAGCCTGTAATCGAACTTACAAATGCTGATGCTCTAGATACTCAACTAGTCTAAAGAAGGCCAGGTTTATTGGTTCTTTAATCAGGACAACCGTTTTCAGCTGTGCTAACAATTGCAAAAGGGTTTTCCAATGATCAATTAGCCTTTTTAATACACAGGAGTGATGGTTGCTGATAATGGGCTTCTGCACACCCATGTAGATATTCCATGAAAAATCAGCCATTTCCATCTACAATAGTCATTTACAACATTAATAATGTCTACACTGTATTTCTGATCAAGTTGATGTTATTTTATTGGACAAAAAAATGTGCTTTTCTTTCTTTCTTTTTTTCAAAAACAAGGACGTTTAAGTGACTCCAAACTAAACGGTAGTATATATTGGGAGTAGTGTCTTTCCTCAGCCACAGTGTGTTATATGTGCAAAAGTACTATCTCACAACTCAATGTAACATTCACTCTTGCACAGAAATTTAGAAACACAACGTGCCAATGTAAAAAATAAGCCACAGGAGTTTTTTGAACGAGAATAAAGACTTGAGTTGTAAGACATGTATAAAAGCAACAGATACCGTTAATAAGAAGGGTCTAGAAGCGTCTCGTATTGTGAGCCACCGAGTTGCTAGGACAGGCAAACCCCATACCTTTGTGGAGGACGTAATTCTTCCTGCTGCTGCAGATGTGGCTGGGACAATGCTGGGGAAAAAAGTCCCAAAAAACTATACAGACAATGTCTTCATCAAACAACGCATTTGTTTAATTTGTTTCAACGCATCAGTGACATGGCAGGAGATCTGAAACAATTACTGCTTCGCATACAAGCCAGTGAATTCTATGCGTTACAGCTGGATGAGTCAACAGACGTGGTGGGCCTGGCACAGCTCCTGGTATATGTCCGTTACATTTATGTGGGGGGGGGGGGGGTCAATTAAGGAAGACATCCTCTTCTGCAAACCACTGGAAACCAGGACAACAGGAGAGGATATTTTTAATAAGTACTGGACAGCTTTGTGACATCAGATGGACTTTGGTGGTGAAGATGTGATGGGGTCTGTACTGATGGCGCAAAAGCCATGACAGGGAGACTTGTGGAGTGGCTCTTGCTGTCAAGGGAATGCCTGACAGCTTGAAAGATGTTTTGGACACTACTGTGAAAAATTGTTAACTTTGTTAAAGCAAGGCCCCTGAACTCCTGTGTATTTTCTGCATTAAGCAATTGTATTATTTTACTACATACAGAAGTGCGCTGGTTATCAAGGGGCGAAGTATAGACACTTTTAAATTGAGAGACAAGCTTAAAGTTTTCTTTACTGACCATTTTCACTTGTCTGCCCGCTTGCATGATGACGAGTTTCTCACACGACTGGCCTATCTAGGTGATGTTTGTTCTCGCCTGAATGATCTGCATCTAGGATTACAGGGACTCTCCGCAACTATATTCAATGTGCGGCACAACATTGAGGCTATGATTAAGAAGTTGGAGGTCTTCTCTGTCTGCATTAACAAGGACAACAAGCAGGTCTTTCCATCGTATCTTTTTTGTATGCAAATGAACTGAAGCTTACGGACAATATCAAATGTGATATAGGGAAGCACCTGAGCGAGTTGGGTGAGCAATTACGCAGGTACTTTCTCGAAACGGACGACACAAACAACTGGATTTGTTATCCCTTTCATGCCCTGCCTCCAGTCCACTTACTGATATCTGAACAAGAGAGCCTCATCGAAATTTCAACTAGCGGTTCTGTGAAAATATAATTCAATCAGAAGCATGAAAACGAAATAAAGGCACAGACTCTGTGTGAAATGATTTAAGACTGAGACTCTCTCCAATACAACCCAACATTGCAGAGTTATGTGCATCCTTTCAAGCACACCCTTCTCAATAATGTGTGGTGAGTTACTCACAATTTTTCAATGAACAAATAAGGTTTTATATGTAAGAGGGTTAAATAAATAGCAAAATGATTTATTATATTATTATTTGTGCCCTGGTCCTATAAGAGCTCTTTGTCACTTCCCACGAGCCAGGTTGTGACAAACTCACTCATTCTTATGTTTAATAAATGTATAGTATAGTGTGTGTGTGGCAGGCTTACCATGATGACAAAAAACAACATTTGAAAGTGCGCTGACCATGGTGCTGGAGGGGGTACGCAGCTGGAGGTTGAATGTTTTGAAGGGGTACAGGACTATAAAAAGAGGGGGTACAGCTGGAGGTTGAATGTTTTGAAGGGGTACGGGACTAAAAAAAGAGGGAGTACAGCTGGAGGTTGAATGTTTTGAAGGGGTACCGGACTATAAAAAGAGGGTACAGCTGGAGTTTGAATGTTTTGAAGGGGTACTGGACTATTAAAAGAGGGGGTACGAAGCTTGAGGTTGAATGGTTTGAAGGGGTACGGGACTATAAAAAGAAGGGGTACGCAGCTGGAGGTTGAATGTTTTGAAGGGGTACTGGACTATAAAAAGAGGGGGTACGAAGCTTGAGGTTGAATGGTTTGAATGGGTACGGGACTATAAAAAGAAGGGGTACGCAGCTGGAGGTTGAATGTTTTGAAGGGGTACGGGTCTATAAAAAGATTAGGAACCACTGGTGTAGAGAACGGAGTCAAAGATGGTTTATTATGAAGATTCCTAAACTGCTTCTCCAATAGAAATCCCCGATCACGCTTGTAGGCGATGTCAAGGCCACGTTAGATAGCCAACCTCATGAGAAGAAACATGCTCAGTCATCCCCAACTGAGCATGTAAACTCAGCAACAAAAAAAAAGAAACGTCATTTCACTGTCAACTGGGTTTGTTTTCAGCAAACCTAACATGTATAAATATTTGTATGAACATAAGGTTCAACAACTCAGGCATAAACTGAACAAGTTCCAGAGACATGTGACTAATAGAAATTCAATAATGTGTCCCTGAACAAAGGGGGGGGGTTTAAAATCAAAAGTAACAGTCAGTATCTGGTGTGGCCACCAGCTGCATTAAGTACTGCAGTGCATCTCCTCCTTGTGGACTGCACCAGATTTGCCCGTTCTTGCTGTGTGATGTTACCCCACTCTTCCACCAAGGCACCTGCAAGTTCCCAGACATTTCTGGAGGGAATGGCCCTAGCCCTCACCCTCCGATCCAACAGGTCCTAGATGTGCTCAATGGGATGGAGATCCCCTTCCGCTGGCCATGGCAGAATACTAAAATTCCTGTCTTGCAGGAAATCATGCACAGAACGAGCAGAATGGCGGGTGGCATTGTCAGGATGAGCCTGCAGGAAGGGGATGAGGGAAGAGGATGTCTTCCCTGTAACGGTGTGTTGTGACACACCGCCCCACACCATGACGGACCCTCCACCTCCAAATCGATCCCGCTCCAGAGTACAGGCCTCGGTGTAACGCTCATTCCTTCGAGAATCCGACCATCACCCCTGATGAGACAACCGCGACTCGTCGGTGAAGAGCACTTTTTGCCAGTCCTGTCTGGTTCAGTGATGATGGGTTTGTGCCCGTAGGCAACGTTGTTGCCTGTTATGTCTGGTGAGGACCTGCCTTACAACAGGCCTACAAGCCCTCAGTCCAGCCTCTCTTAGCCTATTGCGGACAGTCTGAGCACTGATGGAGGGATTGTGCGTTCCTGGTGTAACTTGGGCAGTTGTTGTTGCCATCCTGTACCTGTACCGCAGGTGTGATGTACCGATACTGTGCTGGTGTAGTTACACGTGGTCAGCCACTGCAAGGACAATCAGCTGTCCGTCCTGTCTCCCTGTAGCGCGTCTCACAGCATGGACATTGCAATTTATTGCCCTGGCCACATCTGCAGTCCTCATGCCTCCTTGCAGCATGCCTAAGACACGTTCACGCAGATGAGCAGGGACCCTCGGCATCTTTCTTTTGGTGTTTTTTGAGTGTGTAGAAAGGCCTCTTTAGTGTCCTAAGTTTTCATAACTGTGACATTAATTGCCTACCGTCTATAAGCTGTTAGTGTCTTAACGACTGTTCCACAGGTGCATGTTCATTAATTGTTTATGGTTCATTGAACAAGCATGGGAGACAGTGTTTAATCCCTTTACAATGAAGATCTGTGAAGTTATTTTGATTTTTTACGAATTCTCTTTGAAAGACAGGGTTTCTTTTTTTGCTGAGTTTGTGCTGTCAAATCAAAGGCACTCCTATATAAAGTTGTTTTTTGAAATTGAAATCTGGATGTTGTCAACCGAGTGGCACAGCGGTCTAAGGCATTGCATCTCAGTGCTTGAGGCGTCAATACAGGCACCCTGTTTCGAATCCAGGATGTGTCAGAACCGCCCGTGATCAGGAGTCCAATAGGGCGGCGCACAATTGGCCCAGCGTCATCCGGGTTTGGCCGGTCATTGTAAATAGGAATTTGCTCTTAATTGACTAGTTAAATTTAAAGAATCTAATGATTGAAGGGAGGAGTTGAGTGGAGCTGAAGGGTGAGATTAAAAATGACAAGATGACTATACTGTTGTCTGTAAAATGTATATAGTATGTATGAGCTGGAAGTAGAAGCCTAAGTGTTATTGTTTACTAGTTTACTCCAATTAAGGGAAGGGTGGTAAGGTTAGAGGGAAAAATGTGTGTGTACAGTACCAGTCAAAAGTTTGGACACACCTACTCATTCAAGTGTTTTTCTTTATTTTTACTATTTTCTACATTGTAGAATAATAGTGAAGACATTAAGACTATGAAATAACATATGGAATCATGTCGTAACAAAAGAAGTGTTAAACAAATAAAAATATATTTGGTATTTTAGATTCTTCAAAGTAGCCACCCTTTGCCTTGATGGCAGCTTTGCACACTCTTGGCATTCTCTCAACCAGCTTCATGAGGTGGTCACCTGGAATGCATTTCAAGTAGCAGGTGTGTGACGTAAAAGTTCATTTGTGGACTTTCTTTCCTTCTTAATACATTTGAGCCAATCTGTTGTGTTGTGACAAGGTAGGGGTGGTATACAGAAGATTTGTTTAAAGACCCAAGTCCATATTATGGACCGCTAAAATAAGCAAAGATAAATTACAGTCCATCATTACTTTAAAACATGGTCAGTCAATGCAGAAAATGGAAAGAACTTTGAACGTTTCTTCACGTGCAGTCGCAAAAACCATCAAGCTCCTATGATGAAACTGGCTCTCATGAGAACCGCCACAGGAGAGGAAGACCCAGAGTTACCTTTGTTTGAGAGGATAAGTTCATATTACTGCAAAGAAACCACTACTAAAGAACACCAAAAAGAAGACTTGCATGGGCCAAGAAACATGAGCAATTGATATTAGACTGGTGGAAATGAGAGATTTCTGGTTCTAACCACTGTATCTATATATATATTGAGATTTAAATGGTTTTTTAGAGTGAAGTACATCAAAAAAATCAAGAGAAAACTGCAAGACTCAATAGAAGACAAAACAAGGAACAAACCAAAAAGACGGGCTTTTGAAAAATTAACTATTTTTCATAAAATTGTACAGTTATCTTAGCTAGCTGAATTGCTAGCAGAATTGTTTACTTGTTGCTAAGCAGTTGCTAGGGACTCTCCTGGAAGAAGCTAGCTAGCTTACAAAGAATAACAACAAAAAATATCTAGTTAACAGAAGAAAGGAAGACAAAATAAGGACAAAAGAAGGACAGAAGAAAAAGGAAAAGAAAGAGGACAACATAGTGAAACAGTACTTCTATTGCAACTTGTATTTCGTCGTCCTAACGTAGTCTACACTGCTATCTGCCCAGCAGCTAGCCAGCTAGCATACGTCCACCGTCTACCGAATTGCAGCACTGTAGAAACTATTACACTCAACTGAACGACTTGATTAGTGTAGTGTTAGCTAGCTACATAGTTGTCTTTGCTGTCTTCGTATCCAAGATAATTGTGTAGTTTAGAGCGTGTAGTCTTAGAGTGATTATCTTAATTTACTGAGGTTAGCTAGCCAGCTATTTGTCGTCCTTAACGTAGGAGACACTGCTAGCTAGCCAACAGCTAGCCAACGTCTACTGAATAGAACTTCCGCACTCAACAACCCGGTCGCATTCCGCTTCGCTCCACAGGTAGTATCACATTTTTCATTTCATTTCATTACAGCACAACGGTTTGATTTGTTTGATCGTAGCTAGCTACATAGCTAGCTACATAGCCGTCTGTGTATCAAAGATAATTGTTGTCGTTCTTTTAACGCAACGTAACGTAATCAACACTGCTAGCTAGCCAGCTAGCCCCGAATAGCAGCACTGTAGAAACTATTACACTCAACGGAACAACTTGATTAGTGTAGTGTCAACAACGCAGCCACTGCCAGCTAGCCTACAAAGTCAACAACGCAGCCACTGCCAGCTAGCCTACTTCAGCAGTACTGTATCATTTTAATCATTTTAGTCAATAAGATTCTTGCTACGTAAGCTTAACTTTCTGAACATTTGAGACGTGTAGTCCACTTGTCATTCCAATCTCCTTGCATTAGCGTAGCCTCTTCTGTAGCCTGTCAACTATGTGTCTGTCTATCCCTGTTCTCTCCTCTCTGCACAGACCATACAAACGCTCCACACCGCGTGGCCGCTGCCACCCTAATCTGGTGGTCCCAGCGCGCACGACCCACGTGGAGTTCCAGGTCTCCGGTAGCCTCTGGAACTGCCGATCTGCAGCCAACAAGGCAGAGTTCATCTCAGCCTATGCCTCCCTCCAGTCCCTCGACTTCTTGGCACTGACAGAAACATGGATCACCACAGATAACACTGCTACTCCTACTGCTCTCTCTTCGTCCGCCCACGTGTTCTCGCACACCCGAGAGCTTCTGGTCAGCGGGGTGGTGGCATCGGGATCCTTATCTCTCCCAAGTGGTCATTCTCTCTTTCTCCCCTTACCCATCTGTCTATCGCCTCCTTTGAATTTCATGCTGTCACAGTTACCAGCCCTTTCAAGCTTAACATCCTTATCATTTATCGCCCTCCAGGTCCCCTCGGAGAGTTCATCAATGAGCTTGATGCCTTGATAAGCTCCTTTCCTGAGGACGGCTCACCTCTCACAGTTCTGGGCGACTTTAACCTCCCCATGTCTACCTTTGACTCATTCCTCTCTGCCTCCTTCTTTCCACTCCTCTCCTCTTTTGACCTCACCCTCTCACCTTCCCCCTACTCACAAGGCAGGCAATACGCTCGACCTCATCTTTACTAGATGCTGTTTTTCCACTAACCTCATTGCAACTCCCCTCCAAGTCTCCGACCACTACCTTGTATCCTTTTCCCTCTCGCTCTCATCCAACACTTCCCACACTGCCCCTACTCGGATGGTATCGCGCCGTCCCAACCTTCGCTCTCTCTCCCCCGCTACTCTCTCCTCTTCCATCCTATCATCTCTTCCCTCTGCTCAAACCTTCTCCAACCTATCTCCTGATTCTGCCTCCTCAACCCTCCTCTCCTCCCTTTCTGCATCCTTTGACTCTCTATGTCCCCTATCTTCCAGGCCGGCTCGGTCCTCCCCTCCCGCTCCGTGGCTTGACGACTCATTGCGAGCTCACAGAACAGGGCTCCGGGCAGCCGAGTGGAAATGGAGGAAAACTCGCCTCCCTGCGGACCTGGCATCCTTTCACTCCCTCCTCTCTACATTTTCCTCCTCTGTCTCTGCTGCTAAAGCCACTTTCTACCACTCTAAATTCCAAGCATCTGCCTCTAACCCTAGGAAGCTCTTTGCCACCTTCTCCTCCCTCCTGAATCCTCCCCCCTCCCTCTCTGCAGATGACTTCGTCAACCATTTTGAAAAGAAGGTCGACGACATCCGATCCTCGTTTGCTAAGTCAAACGACACCGCTGGTTCTGCTCACACTGCCCTACCCTGTGCTCTGACTTCTTTCTCCCCTCTCTCTCCAGATGAAATCTCGCGTCTTGTGTCGGCCGGCCGCCCAACAACCTGCCCGCTTGACCCTATCCCCTCCTCTCTTCTCCAGACCATTTCCGGAGACCTTCTCCCTTACCTCACCTTGCTCATCAACTTATCCCTGACCGCTGGCTACGTCCCTTCCGTCTTCAAGAGAGCGAGAGTTGCACCCCTTCTGAAAAAACCTACACTCGATCCCTCCGATGTCAACAACTACAGACCAGTATCCCTTCTTTCTTTTCTCTCCAAAACTCTTGAACGTGCCGTCCTAGGTCAGCTCTCCCGCTATCTCTCTCAGAATGACCTTCTTGATCCAAATCAGTCAGGTTTCAAGACTAGTCATTCAACTGAGACTGCTCTTCTCTGTATCACGGAGGCGCTCCGCACCGCTAAAGCTAACTCTCTCTCCTCTGCTCTCATCCTTCTAGACCTATCGGCTGCCTTCGATACTGTGAACCATCAGATCCTCCTCTCCACCCTCTCCGAGTTGGGCATCTCCGGTGTGGCCCACGCTTGGATTGCGTCCTACCTGACAGGTCGCTCCTACCAGGTGGCGTGGCGAGAATCTGTCTCCTCACCATGCGCTCTCACCACTGGTGTCCCCCAGGGCTCTGTTCTAGGCCCTCTCCTATTCTCGCTATACACCAAGTCACTTGGCTCTGTCATAACCTCACATGGTCTCTCCTATCATTGCTATGCAGACGACACACAATTAATCTTCTCCTTTCCCCCTTCTGATGACCAGGTGGCGAATCGCATCTCTGCATGTCTGGCAGACATATCAGTGTGGATGACGGATCACCACCTCAAGCTGAACTTCGGCAAGACGGAGCTGCTCTTCCTCCCGGGGAAGGACTGCCCGTTCCATGATCTCGCCATCACGGTTGACAACTCCATTGTGTCCTCCTCCCAGAGCGCTAAGAACCTTGGCGTGATCCTGGACAACACCCTGTCGTTCTCAACTAACATCAAGGCGGTGGCCCGTTCCTGTAGGTTCATGCTCTACAACATCCGCAGAGTACGACCCTGCCTCACACAGGAAGCGGCGCAGGTCCTAATCCAGGCACTTGTCATCTCCCGTCTGGATTACTGCAACTCGCTGTTGGCTGGGCTCCCTGCCTGTGCCATTAAACCCCTACAACTCATCCAGAACGCCGCAGCCCGTCTAGTGTTCAATCTTCCCAAGTTCTCTCACGTCACCCCGCTCCTCCGCTCTCTCCACTGGCTTCCAGTTGAAGCTCGCATCCGCTACAAGACCATGGTGCTTGCCTACGGAGCTGTGAGGGGAACGGCACCTCAGTACCTCCAGGCTCTGATCAGGCCCTACACCCAAATAAGGGCACTGCGTTCATCCACCTCTGGCCTGCTCGCCTCCCTACCACTGAGGAAGTACAGTTCCCGCTCAGCCCAGTCAAAACTGTTCGCTGCTCTGGCTCCCCAATGGTGGAACAAACTCCCTCACGACGCCAGGACAGCGGAGTCAATCACCACCTTCCGGAGACACCTGAAACCCCACCTCTTTAAGGAATACCTAGGATAGGCTAAAGTAATCCTTCTCACCCCCCCCCCTTAAAATATGTAGATGCACTATTGTAAAGTGGCTGTTCCACTGGATGTCATAAGGTGAATGCACCAATTTGTAAGTCGCTCTGGATAAGAGCGTCTGCTAAATGACTTAACTGTAATGTAAATGTAAATGTATCTTTGAGACGCAGAGTAGGTGAACAGATTTTCTCTGCATGTGTGGTTCCCACCGTGAAGCATGGAGAACGAGGTGTGGGGGTGCTTTGCTGTCTGTTATTTATATAGAATTCAAGGCACACTTAACCAGCATGGCTATCACAGCATTCTGCAGAGATACGCAATCCCATCTGGTTTGCGCTTAGTGGGACTATCATTCGTTTTTCAACAGGACACTGACCTAACACACCTCCAGGCTGTAAGGGCTATTTCACCAAGAAGGAGAGTGATGGAGTGCTGCATCAGATGACCTGGCCTCCACAATCACCCGACCTCAACCCAATTTGAGATGGTTTGGAATGAAGGAAAAGCAGCCAACAAGTGCTCAGCATATGTGGGAACACCTTCAAGACTGTTGGAAATGATTCCTCGTGAAGCTGGTTGAGAGAATGCCAAGAGTGTGCAAAGCTCTTCAAGGCGAAGGGTGGCTACTTTGAAGAATATAAAATATAAAATTATATTTTGATCTGTATAACACTTTTGGGGTTACTACATGATTCCATATGTGTTATTTCATAGTTTATGTCTTCACTATTATTCTACAATGTAAAATATAGTAAAACCCTTGACTGAGTAGGTGTCCAAACTTCTGACTGGTACTCTATTTGACATTTTTATCATAATTGAGTAATAATTAATTGGAGTTGGCCGATTTAATTAAATTCTGGCCTTACCAACGCCTCCTTTAAGACTCCATATTGTTTCATCTGTAGGTGATACAAAAATTGGTGTCATATGAAGCTATAATGCTTTACTCTATAATATGAAGCGTTTTGATTTCAATAATATAAACATGAATATTGAAAATATATATATTTTTTACATTTGGGTAAAGACAAAATCTGTATTGTTGAACATTATATACTCTACTGACAGAATGGGATCTCTGCTAGTTTTGTTTTATAGACAATTTAACCAATCACAGCCCTCCTTTTACTTGTATCATTGCACATGGGGCGGCAGGGTAGCCTAGTGGTTAGAGCGTTGGACTAGTAACCAAAAGGTTGCAAGTTCGAATCCCCGAGCTGACAAGGTATAAATCTGTCGTTCTGCCCCTTGAGCAGGCAGTTAACCCACTGTTCCTAGGCCGTCATTGAAAATAAGAATTTGTTCTTAACTGACTTGCCTAGTAAAATAAAGGTAAAATAAAAAAAATAAAAAAATAAAATAAATACACAAATCACCAGCAAAGCGGGACCATTTTTTATCAATTTTCACATTCACTCTGTTGGTAATGCTTGTTTTCATGTTATTTGATCAATATTTTTTTTTATTTGGCATCTTTGCCTATAACTTTGCACCTTTTTGATGTAAATGTTTTGAGGACTGGGTTCTCTTTCTGCAAGTATGCTATGCAAGTAGGCTATGCAAGTAGGCTATGTCTGCTGTGTTTTATAGTCCTGTTTGTTGTTCTAAGATGATCATTGTGCCTGTGATCTGTTAGGAGTATACCGTTTTGAAGATCTAAAGAATGTCTCTCTTCCTGCCACCCTTCTAGAACATGCCCAATGTGAGGGACCATGATGCATCAGTCTACCTTCGTCTACAAGGTGACGCCCTCTCCGTGGGGGGTTACGAACAGAACCCGGTCTTCTGGGACAAGGTATCGTGTGTGTGTGTGTTTTCACTGTGTTGACATACTGTGAGCGGAATGTCATTGGTGTTTGTGACACAGGAGGTTGGTGGCACCTTCATTGGGGAGGGACTGGGATGGGTTTGTAAGGATGACTGGAGCAGAATGGGTGGAATGCTATTAAACACATGGTTTCCATGGTTTCCAGGTGTTTGATGCCATTCCATTTCCCATTTATTATGCGCCGTCCTCCCCTCAGCAGCCTCCTGTAGTTTGTGTGTATTGGGTTGTGTACTATATGGGTGCTTGTGTGAGTGATTGTGTGTACAGTATTTGACCTCTATCTGTGAGAATCTTTATGTTTGTGTGGTTGTCCACGTGTGTTTGCTTATATTGCACGCGTCGTGTGGTGCAGTGAAGCTTGCAGAGAGGCATGCTGCTTGTCTATGTCTGACTTTCACACGCCAGTTAATTGCCATGCTCTGTTCCTCTGGCGTGTCAGTGGATTGTTGTATCCGCTCCCTACTCACACAGCCTGAGGAGAAGCTCCAGCAGGATGTACACACACACACACACACACACACACACACACACACACACACACACACACACACACACACACACACACACACACACACACACACACACACACACACACACACACACACACACACACACACACACACACACACACACACACACACACTCATTACTTCACCAGCCGCTGAGTGTCTGTGGCTCCCTTTCCCCTTTACCGCACTCTTATTCGCTCTCTCGCTCGCTCACTTTTAGCTAGGGGGTATGCAGCCTTATGAGGTTACAGCAGGACACAGATTGAGATCTGAGTGTTTTGTGTTGGTCTAGCTGGAGCGTGTCGTGTTCTGTCGGTGCACACTGGCTCTGACCGGCTCAATGTCAATATGCCCTCCTCACTCCTCTCTGTGGCGCGTGCTCAGTTGGTGTGGTTCCTGTTCAGTCTGCAGGTACCGTACTAAATGTGCTTTTAGTCACACACACCAGCCAGAATCGCCTCTGACCCCTAACTCTGAAGCCAGAGACCACGTCGCACAAGTCCGTTTAACATTCACATCCAGCCAAACAATTTGACAGCGCTAAATGACCTAACGCCTCAACCCGGATAAAGGAATGTTTTTGTCCTTTCCGCTCTGTCAGCACGAGCTTTCAAGAGTTGGAAACGAAGTGAGAAAAGGAAAATGCATTTAGTACAGAGAGGGAGAAGCTGGGTCTGTGGATCAATATTTTAGAGAAGTTTAGGAGAAGTTGAAAGTTGAATCTGGTGTTGGGAGCTCCCTAGGGGCCAGGCCTCGACTGATAATGAGGGGCTGTTGTGATGGAAAATCACTGTGTGTGCGTACGTGCATTCTTGCGGGAAAAGGTCACAGTTACTTGGCCCTGCAGCCTCCCAACTTTAAATCTTGATCCCCGTCTTCTCTTTACAGCATCAGTTCATCCACTGTGGCATATGCACACTATTTCATGTGTTCAGCATTTCCCTGCTGAGTGCTCTGCATCATCTCTCTCGCTCTCTCTCTGTCTGTTTATGTGACATTTGAAAGATGGGTTGAACGGTGTGTGTGTGTGTGTGTGCTTCCATAACTGTTCACCGATGTGTACTAAATGTTTGCGAAAGCCGTGTCTTGTTGAAGATGGCACAAGTGCAGCGCAGCATTGTTGTGTCCTTGGTTGAGTTAACACTGGTGGGGGTTGTTGTGTCCTTGGTTGGGTTGATGTGTCCTTGTTAACAACCTCCTCCCAGCTGCCCACTGCACTGATGCTAGCAAACACTTTCACCACCGATAAATCTATGACAATAAGCATTTTTCTACAGCTGGCCATGCTTTCCACCTGGCTACCCCTACCCTCGGCCAACAGCTCTGCACCCCCTGCCGCAATTTGCCCAAGCCCCCCTCCCTGCTTCTCCTTCACTCAAATCCAGACAGCTGATGTTCTGAAAGAGCTGCAAAATCTGTATCTCTACAAATCAGCTGGGCAAGACAATCTGGACCCTCTCTTTCTAAAATGATCTGCCAAAATTGTTGCAACCCCTATTACTGTTCAACACACTTTTATATCGTCTGAGATCCCCAAAGATTGGTAAGCTGCCGCGGTCATCTCCCTCTTCAAAGGGGGAGACACTCTAGACCCAAACTGTTATAGACCTATATCCATCCTGCCCTGCCTTTCTACAATATTCGAAAGCCAAGTTAACAAACAGATCACCGACCATTTTGAATCCCACCATACCTTCTCGACTACGCAATCTGGTTTCCGAGCTGGTCATGGGTGCACTTCAGCCACGCTCAAGGTCCTAAACGATATCATAACCGTCATCGATAAAAGACATTACTGTGCAGCCGTCTTCATCGACTTGGCCAAGGCTTTCAACTCTATCAATCACCGCATTCTTATCGGCAGACTCAATAGCCTTGGTTTCTCAAATGACTGCCTCGCCTGGTTCACCAACTACTTCTCACATAGGCCTGTTGTCCGGACCTCTGGCAGTCTTTATGGGGTTGTCACAGGGTTAAATTCTCGGGCTGACTCTCTTCTCTGTATATATCAATGATGTCGCTTTTGCTGCTGGTGATTCTCTGATCCACCTCTACGCAGGCGACACCATTCTGTATACATCGGGCCCTTCTTTGGACACTGTGTTAACAAACCTCCAAACGAGCTTCAATGCCATACAACACTCATTCTGTGGCCTCCAACTGCTTTTAAATGCAAGTAAAACTAAATGCATGCTCTTCAAACGATTGCTGCCCACACCTGCCCGCCCATTATCACTACTCCTGGACGGTTCTGACTTAGAATATGTGGACTACAAATACCTAAGTGTCTGGTTAGACTGTAAACTCTCCTTCCAAATTCACATTAAGCATCTCCAATCCAAAATAAATCTAGAAATCGCATCCGCCACCTCATCAGGAGTATGCCCAGGCGTTGTAGGGAGGTCATACAGGCACGTGGAGGCCACACACACTACTGAGCCTCATTTTGACTTGTTTTAAGGACATTACACCAAAGTTGGATCAGCCTGTAGTGTGGTTTTCCACTTTAATTTTGAGTGTGACTCTAAATCCAGACATCCATGGGTTGATACATTTGATTTCCATTGATAATGTTTGTGTGGATTTTGTTGTCAGCACATTCAACTATGTAAAGAAAAAAGTATTTAAGAATATTTCATTCATTCAGATCAAGGATGTTATTTTAGTGTTCCCTTTATTTTTTTGAGCAGTGTGTATATATATCCCACTTAAGATGCTCCTCCTTCTCTCCAATCCTTACATCTTGTGCTTCCGCAGGAAGAGGGTCGTAAAACCTTTATTGCTCCCATCAGGGGAGCTGACCTCACCTCCTGACCTCAATCCCTCTTCCTTCTAGTCCACAGATGTCCATCTGCCTCCCCTTTAGCAATCCTCTGAGCTCCTTCCGGCCACCCAGCACATTTCCACAGCCACTCTTGTCTTTCTACAGATCTCACTCCTTAATATGCTATGCGTCTGATCTGTCATGTCTTTTCATATCTCAATGTTCAAAATGTCAAATCCAACACAGGTGTCTGATATGTTTGGTCGAGTGAACACCGTTTTGGTTGTTGTCCTTGTGTTGCAGGTGTCTGATAAGTTTGCTTTCAGCCTGTTTGACCTGGACTGGGATGTGTTCATGCAGCACATAGAGGGAGCTGTCAACAGAGTCCCTGCTCTGGAGCAGACTGGCATCAAATCCACTGTTTGTGGACCAGGTATGGACATGCGATACACACACCCACTACGGTTCCCACTCCCGTAATAACTCCCTCAGTTTGTCGTTTCCAGTGCCTTCAGAAAGTATTCACAACCCTCGACATTTACCACATTGTTGTCGTGTTACAGCCTGCATTTTAAAATGGGTTAAATTGAGATCTTGGCACTGACTACTCAAACAACCACACAGTGTCAAAGTGGAATGATGTTTTTAGGAATTTTCCCACATGAATAACACATGAAATGCTGAAATGTCAATAAGTATTCAACCCCTTTTGTAATGGCAAGCCTACGTAAGTTCAGGAGTCGAATTCTGCTTAACAAGTCACATAATCCGTTTTCGTAGACTCACTCTGTGTGCAATAATGGTGTTTAATAAGATGGTTTTGGAATGACTATTTCATCTCTGTGCCCCAGACATATTGTACAGTTATCTGTAAGGTCCCTTAGTCGAGCAGTGAATTTAAAACACAGATTCAACCACAAAGACGAGGGAGTTTTCCAATGCCTCACATCTATTGGTATATGATGATGATGATGATGGATGATGATGAAGCAGACATTGAATATCCCTTTGAGCATGGTGTTGTGTCTTTGGCATCATTAAAGTGAAGACTGTTATTTTATCAAATCAATTCTCTATAATTATTATTATGCGATTAAACTAATCATGTAATTGTAATTAACTAGGAAGTCGGGGCACCAAGGGAAATCTCCAGATTACGAATTTATAATTGTCCTGATACAACTCTTCAGATATTTGACTATCTAATCAATTAGTCTTCTAATTAATGAATTATTCTTCACCTCATGTTAGTCTCATTCCAAACGTTGTAAATTGTTGGTTATCTGCACGAATCCAGCCTTCACTATGAATCATCCATACATCAATTGTCTTAATCATTTATTTACTAACTAACTAACAAGGAAATGATAGGGGAGTTTCCCTAGTGGTCTAAGCCGATATGATGGCTTGGTGGACAAAGGGAAGTGGGTGTGGACTGAGAATGGCGGGAAAGACAAAATGAGTCACCACACAGTTGATAATTATATTCATTGAAATACTAATCCTTTGCACTCACTCATTCGGGATTAATTGCAATAAATATATACAGTGCCTTGCGAAAGTATTCGGCCCCCTTGAACTTTGCGACCTTTTGCCACATTTCAGGCTTCAAACATAAAGATATAAAACTGTATTTTTTTGTGAAGAATCAACAACAAGTGGGACACAATCATGAAGTGGAACGACATTTATTGGATATTTCAAACTTTTTAACAAATCAAAAACTGAAAAATTGGGCGTGCAAAATTATTCAAAGTTAATACTTTGTAGGGCCACCTTTTGCTGCGATTACAGCTGTAAGTCGCTTGGGGTATGTCTCTATCAGTTTTGCACATCGAGAGACTGATGTTTTCCCATTCCTCCTTGCAAAACAGCTCGAGCTCAGTGAGGTTGGATGGAGAGCATTTGTGAACAGCAGTTTTCTGTTATTTCCACAGATTCTTGATAGGATTCAGGTCTGGACTTTGACTTGGCCATTCTAACACCTGGATATGTTCATTTTTGAACCATTCCATTGTAGATTTTGCTTTATGTTTTGGATCATTGTCTTGTTGGAAGACAAATCTCCGTCCCAGTCTCAGGTCTTTTGCAGACTCCATCAGGTTTTCTTCCAGAATGGTCTAGTATTTGGCTCCATCCATCTTCCCATCAATTTTAACCATCTTCCCTGTCCCTGCTGAAGAAAAGCAGGCCCAAACCATGATGCTGCCACCACCATGTTTGACAATGGGGCTGGTGTGTTCAGGGTGATGAGCTGTGTTGCTTTTACGCCAAACATAACATTTTGCATTGTTGCCAAAAAGTTCAATTTTGGTTTCATCTGACCAGAGCACCTTCTTCCACATGTTTGGTGTGTCTCCCAGGTGGCTTGTGGCAAACTTTAAACAACACTTTTTATGGATATCTTTAAGAAATGGCTTTCTTCTTGCCACTCTTCCATAAAGGCCAGATTTGTGCAATATACGACTGATTGTTGTCCTATGGACAGAGTCTCCCACCTCAGCTGTAGATCTCTGCAGTTCATCCAGAGTGATCATGGGCCTCTTGGCTGCATCTCTGATCAGTCTTCTCCTTGTATGAGCTGAAAGTTTAGAAGGACGGCCAGGTCTTGGTAGATTTGCAGTGGTCTGATACTCCTTCCATTTCAATATTATCGCTTGCACAGTGCTCCTTGGGATGTTTAAAGCTTGGGAAATCTTTTTGTATCCAAATCCGGCTTTAAACTTCTTCACAACAGTATCTCGGACCTGCCTGGTGTGTTCCTTGTTCTTCATGATGCTCTCTGCGCTTTTAACGGACCTCTGAGACTATCACAGTGCAGGTGCATTTATACGGAGACTTGATTACACACAGGTGGATTGTATTTATCATCATTAGTCATTTAGGTCAACATTGGATCATTCAGAGATCCTCACTGAACTTCTGGAGAGAGTTTGCTGCACTGAAAGTAAAGGGGCTGAATAATTTTGCACGCCCAATTTTTCAGTTTTTGATTTGTTGAAAAAGTTAGAAATTTCTAATAAATGTCGTTCCACTTCATGATTGTGTCCCACTTGTTTTTGATTCTTCACAAAAAATACAGTTTTATATCTTTGTTTGAAGCCTGAAATGTGGCAAAAGGTCGCAAAGTTCAAGGGGGCCGAATACTTTTGCAAGGCACTGTATATATTTTCGCCCAATGTGTCATCGTGATCTCTGTTGGGATCGTTCGTCCTGTTGGAGAGTCAGTTCATCATCGTCTCTCTCTCTCTCTGCTTCCCTGAAGTCTTTCGTCGTTAGAATGGATGCTTCAGAGTACCATTCAGAAATGTTCTTATAGTGTAGATGTCTGTCTTCGCATCCCAGGTTGACATAGCTGCAGCCTAATAGTTAGTATCTAAGATTTGCTCTTATTCTGTCGGGATTGATAATCTCAGTGTTGATACTGAGGTTTTTGTGGTCTGAACTCAACCTGCTCCCCCTCTGTGTCCATCGAGGTACACGTGGTCTGAAGAGGATTTCTTCAGGTGGGTTTTTATTCATAACAGTAGAAAAGGGTTGTTCCATGATGCCAGATCATTTACGAGTTCGCCATCCTTTGTTCTCTCTGTCTCTTTCTGCATAGACATGGGGACAGAGTCTCCTCCATGAATTTATGACCTCAGATAATAGAACCTGGGTGTAGGAGGGGGATCATGACAATGATGAAGTTAAACCAACCAAAGTATAATTATTATCAATGCACCAAGTCACTACAAAGATACAGGTGTCCTTCCTAACTCCGTTGCTGGAGAGGAAGGAAACCGCTCAGGGATTTCACTGTAAAACAGACACTGGGAGACAAATTCACCTTTCAGCAGGACAATAACCTAAAACACAAAGGCAAATACAGTTCATTCTAAAAGTGTTCAGACCCCTTCACTTTTCCACATTTTGTTATATTACAGCCTTTTTCTTGTGGATTTAAATAAACCTCATAATGACAAAGTGAAAACAGGTTTTTAGAAATGTTTTCATATAGAAAACAAACAAAAAACAAGTACCTTATTTACATACGTATTCAGACCCTTTGCCATGAGACTCAAAATTGAGCTCTGATGCATGCTGTTTACTTTGATCATCCTTGAAATGTTTCTACAACATGATTGGAGTCCACCTGTGGTAACTTAAATTGATTGTACATGATTTGGAAATGCTCACACCTGTCCTATATAAGGTCCCACAGTTGACAGTGCATGTCAGAGCAAAAACCAAGCCATGATGTTGAAGGAATTGTCCGTAGAGCTCCGAGACAGGATTGTGTCGAGGCACAGATCTGGGGAAGGGTACCAAAAAGTGTCTCCGGCATTGATGGTCCCCAAGAACACAGTGGCCTCCATTCTTAAATGGAAGAGGTTTGGAACCACCTAGAGCTGGCTGCTTGGCCAAACTGCAATCGGGGGAGAAGGGCTTTGGTCAGGGAGGTTACCAAAAACCCGATGGTCACTCTGACAGAGCTCCAGAGGTCCTCTGTGGAGATGGGAGAAACTTCCAGAAGGACAAGAAACTCTGCAGCACTCCACAAATCAGACCTTTACCTTAAAGTGGCCAGACAGAAGCCACTTACCAGTAAAAGGCACCAGACAGCCCCCATGGAGTTTGCCAAAAGGCACCTAAATGACTCTCAGACCATGAGAAACAAGATTCTCCGGTCTGATGAAACGAAGATTGAATTCTTTGGCCTGAATGCCAAGTGTCATATCTGGAGGAAACCAGGTACCACTCATTACCTGGCCAATATCATCCCTACGGTGAAGCATGGTGGTGGCAGCATTATGCTGTTGGGATTTTTTTCAGCGGCAGGTACTGGGAGACTAGTCAGGATCAAGGGAAAGGTGAATGGAGCAAAGCACAGAGAGCTCTTTGTGCTCAGGTCATCATACTGGGGCAAAGGTTCACCTTTTAACAGGACAACGACCCTAAGCACACAGCCAAGACAATGCAGGAGTGGCTTTGGGACAAGTCTCTGAATGTCCTTGAGTGGCCCCACCAGAGCCCGGACTTGAACTTGATTGAACATCTCTGGAGAGACCTGAAAATAGCTGTGCTTGAGAGGATCTGCAGAGAAGAATGGGAGAAACTCCCCAAATACAGGTGTGCTAATCTTGTAGCGTCATACCCCAAAAGATTTGAGGCTGTAATTGGTGCCAAAGGTGCTACAACAAAGTACTGAGTAAAGGGTCTGAATACTTATGTAAATGTGATATTTCAGTTTTTAAATTTTAATACATTTGCAAAAAATTATTATGGGGTGTTGTCTAGATTGATGAAGTGTGGGGAAACAATCCATTTTAGAAGAAGGCGGTACCATAACAAAATGTGGAAAAGGTGAAGGGGTTTAAATACTTTCTGAATGCGCTGTATACACTGGAGTTACTTACCAAGACGACATTGAATGTTACCAAGTGGCCTAGATCAAGTTTTGACTAAAAATTGGCTGAAGTCTATGGCAAGACTTGAAAGTAACTATCTAGCAAGAACAACTAAGTTGACAGAGCTCGATAGACTAAACAAATAAACGTTTTACAGTCCAGATGTGCAAAGCTCTTAGACTTACCCAGACAGACTCACAGCTGTAATCACTGCAAAGGTAATTATAATATGTATTTTCTCAGGGGTGTGAATAATTATGTAAACAAGATTTTTGCATTTCATTTTCAATAAATTTGAACAAAAACTACAATTGAATGCATTTAATTCCGGCTGTAACACAACAAAATGTGCATATCTGAAGGCACTGTATTACAATTCAGACACTCCTAAAACACACTTCTTTGCTGTACAACATTCTTTCACACACAATTACCAACACTGACAGACATCAATACTCATTTAATATATAGTCCTTCACAGATGGCGAGATGTGGAAAATATCTATATCATTTAATCGTCCCTACAGTTTTGAATGATTTGTCTGTGTCCGTCCTGTGCTGTGGCAGCCAACCCCAATAGTCTCCCTTTGTCATATTTCTATTCCTCATCTCTATGGCTTCTCAATTGGATCAGTGTTGACCTTTTACCGTAGTCTGGTGACTTGGGGCAGACGGTACCTGAACTGATCGAGGTTGGTTTCTCTGAGACTGGAGGATATCACTGGTCCAGGCCCGTTGCCTGTGAGAGGCTTGAGTCTATGTGACTCCAGGGAATACTGTCTGATATAAGAGCTGACAGGTGTGAAACGTTGTGACTTTCTCTCTTGGGAAGAGAGGTGACAGACTGGTAAGAGACTGAATGTCTGGTGGTCTCACCCTAGTGGTAGACGGGGTGTCCGGGCATGCGCACTCACACTTAAGCTCCCGTGTTGTCTGGATGGTCTGTCTGCTTGTCTCTCTTTCGCTCCATTCGTCTGTATTTCTGTCAGCGGTTGGATTTTAATCGATGGCGACCAGTGTTTGATTAGCGTCTGTTAGAATCATGCTGGTTCGTTAACGGTCATCTGTCTGGTCCCGACTCACTGGAAATGGACATGATGAGAGGATGCCATTGCGCGAATGCTAGTTCGCTTTTGTGCTGGACACAGACATTAAAAATGGTATCCACGAGTTCATCTGACTCTGGGGAAGTAGATAATTAAAGGGCCTCCATTGTCAAAATCCTGAAGTATCCCTTTAAAAGTTTTTAACGTTTAAACATACACTCCCTCTGTGTTCATGTGCGCTCCTTGTGGACCTCTGCCTTTTAGACTAACCGATGAGCTTGTGTGCGTGCGCCCTTTAATGCGCTTGTGTGTAGTACGCGTGCGTTTTCCACGAGCCTCCTAATGCATGTCCAAAACACAAAATGTATGTTGTGTTTTTAAGACGGCGTGGCTGCTAACTCCCCAGTGAGAGGGTCGTGTATCTCGCCACCACAAACCAAACACAAGCCTGTTATCTCAACTGTGTTTTTGTTTGTTAGTGGCGAATGAATGCCTTTTATAGGCACTTACATGTCTCCCTAGAGAGGCCAGTGTAGATGTGACATCTACCTCCAGACTTGATTTTACAACAGGCATACGTGTTAATTTTTTTCTTAAGGGTCCAAGTGAAATCTGACTAGTAGCGCAATGAGTGGGAAAGTCACTGATTTTTGGTGAAGGTACTTTTTTTAGTTTGAGGAGCTGTGTATAAGCTGCGACGCTATTCTGCCTTGTTCTATTCCGGGAGACTCCCTACTTATTGGAGAGGAGAGCTCTGTGTGCTCTCCCGATCTCCCGTCTCTCTTTCCTTACCCTCTTAACGTTCTCTCTCTCTCTCTTCCCCCACGCTCACTTTTGATTTGATCCCTCACTCGCGTGATAAGATGGAGGTCATAGTAGAGTAGCGTTCGGCTCTACTAGCGGAGAGTGGAGAAGACATGTTTGTGGAGGTGGTAATACTTCTTTGTAATTAGATGGACAAATGCTGCATTGTGATTGGATTAGACTCTGGAGACTGTAGCTATTCACGCTGTTGTGACCAGAGCCAGTCAAAAGTTTGGACACCCACTGTACTCATTCCAGGGTTTTTCTTTATTTTGACTTTTTTTCTACAGGGGAATAATAGTGAAGAGATAAAAACTAACACATAGGGAATCATGTAGTCACCAAAATAAAAATGTTAAACAAATCCAAATATATTTGAAATTCTTCAAATTAGCTACCCTTTGCTTTGACAGCCTTGCACACTCTTGGCATTCTCTCAACCAGCTTCATGAGGTAGTCACCTGGAATGCATTTCAATTAACAGGTGTGCCTTGTTAAAAGTTCATTTGTGAAATTTCTTTCCTCCTTAATGCGTTTGAGCCAGTCAGTTGTGTTGTGACAAGGTAGGCGTGGCATACAGACGCTTGCCCTATTTGGTAAAAGACCAAATCCATATTTTGGCAAGAACAGATCAAATAAGCAAAGAGAAACGACAGTCCATCACTTTAAGACATGAAGGTCAGTCAATGTCAAGAACATTTAAATTTTCTTCAAGTGCAGTCGCAAAAACCATCAAGCGCTATGATGAAACTGGATCTGAGGACCACCATAGGAAAGGAAGACCCAGAGTTACCTCTGCTGCAGAGGATAAGTTCAGTGGAGTTACCAGCCTCATAAATTGCATCCCAAATAAATGCTTCAGAGTTTAAGTAACAGAAACCTCTCAACATCAACTATTCAGAGGAGACTGCGTGAATCAGGCCTTCATGGTTGAATTGCTGCAAAGAAACCACTACTAAAGGACACCAATAAGAAGAAGAGATTTGCTTGGGCCAAGAAACACGAGCAATGGACATTAGACTGGTGGTCCGACATTTGACCGGTGGAGTCCAAATTTGAGATTTTTGGTTCCAACCACTGTGTCTTTGTGAGACGCAGAGTAGGTGAACGGATAAGCTCTGCATGTGTGGTTCCCACCGTGAAGCATGGGGGAGGAGGTGTGATGGTGCTTTACTGGGAACACTGTCTGTGATTTATATAGAATTCAAGGCACACTTAACCAGCTACCACAGCATTCTGCAGCGATACTCCATCCCATTTGGTTTGCGCTCAGTGTGACGATAATTTGTTTTTCAATAGGACAATGACCCAACACACCTCGGATGTGTAAGGGCTATTTGACCAAGAAGGAGAATGATAGAGTGCTGCATCCGATGACCTGACCTCCACCATCACCCAACCTCAACCCAATTGAGATGGCTTGGGATGAGTTGGACCGCAGAGTGAAGGAAAAGCAGCCAACAAGTGCACAGCATATGTGGGAACTCCTTCAAGACTGTTGGAAAAGCATTCCTCATGAAACTGTTTGCGAGAATGCCAAGAGTTTGCAAAGCTGTCATCAAGGCAAAGGGTGGCTACATTGAAGAATCTAAAATATATTTGGATTATTTTAACCTTTTTGGTTACTACATGATTATATATGTTTTATTTCATGGTGTTGGTGTCTTCGCTATTATTCTACAATGAAGAAAATAGTAAAAATAAAGAACTCCTTGAATGAGTAGGTGTGTCCAAACGTTTGACTGGTACTGTATATACATCTCTGTACTGTACATGGCTCTGCTGGTGGTTCAGAATGGATGGAATGTTCCCTTAACACTACGTGTATCTTTTTTACCCAGAATCATTCACAGCGGACCACAAGCCCCTGATGGGTGAGGCTCCAGAGGTCAGGGGATTCTTCCTGGGCTGCGGGTTCAACAGTGCAGGTGAGTGACTGTAATGTTATTTATACATACATGCATACATACTGTACATACATACATACATACATACATACATACATACATACATACTGTACGTACATACATACATTTAATTGACTAATGTACATACATACATACATACATGCATACATACATACATGCATACATACATACATACATACATACATACATACATACATACATACATACATACATACATACATACATACATACATACATACATACATACATACATACATGCATGCATGCATGCATGCATGCATGCATACATGCATACATGCATACATACATACATTTAATTGACTAATGTATATACATACATACATACATGCATGCATGCATACATACATACATTTAATTGACTAATGTATATACATACATACATACATGCATGCATACATACATACATACATTTAATTGACTAATGTATATACATACATACATACATACATTTTACGGATAGATAGAAACATACATTTATTTTACGGATAGATAGAAACATACATTTATTTTACGGATAGATAGAAACATACATTTATTTTACGGATAGATAGAAACATACATTTATTTTACGGATAGATAGAAACATACATACATACATACATACATACATACATACATACATACATACATACATACATACATACATACATACATACATACATACATACATACATACATACATACATACATACATACATACATACATACATACATACATACATACATACATACATACATACATGGTCAGAGGGAGGAGTGGATGTTGGTGGGTATATGGGATGTACATGGTCAGAGGGAGGAGTGGATGTTGGTGGGTATATGGGATGTACATGGTCAGAGGGAGGAGTGGATGTTGGTGGGTATATGGGATGTACATGTCATGGATGTAGGTTACAGCTGTTTAAACCTTCATGGAACCACCATATGCTTGCCAGCACACACCAAAACAGACTAACCTATAGTGAACCCAAACTACGTGCGCATGCACGCACGCACACTCTCCATAATTTGGTTATCTTAAGGCCGCTGTGGTTACAGTAGTGTGTAGAGATATAGGACAGAGTGCAGGGATGAGTGAGGAGAGGCCTGCCTCGCTGCACCACACCAATAGGGGCTGTAACTCTCTCCACTCTCCACGGAGTCCAGAGAGACCACACACACACACACACGGGCACTCCTGTCACACTTCATTAGTCCACCCACACCCTCACATATCAGTGCATCATGGGAGGTTAAACGAACCCTATTTATGGCAGATCAGGTACTTCCAGCTACGTTCTCAGTGCTGCTGCCTGCTCTGTTCTGCTCTGTTCTGTTTCTCTCCCTCTCCTCTCTCGCTTTCTCTGAGGTAATGCAAAAGATGTCATGCCTCTGCCTTGCGTCCCACTCCTCGCCCTCCTCCACACACACACACACACACACACACACACACACACACACACACACACACACACACACACACACACACACACACACACACACACACACACACACACACACACACACACACAGTACCGCTGTGTCTGAATCATTTGCACACTTAACACATAGCATGTGTCCCAAATGGCACTGTAATCCCTTTATAGTGCACTACTTTTGACCAGGGCCCTTAGGGAATTGGGTGCCATTTGGAACGCACAAATGGCCTTTCTGCCCGCTGGCTCAGCTGGGGATTCATATATTTCTATACAACTCATTCACTCACTCACTCACTCACACAATAGCCTTCCTTTTACCAGGAGCCTTTTAAAGAGGGGGAAGATGGAAGTGGGGAGGAGAAAGACTGAGTGGGACAGAGAAATAGACTGGCGGGGACAGAAATAGATTGAGAAGGGAGAGAACAAAAGACAGAGCGTAGCGAGCGGTGTGAAAGACTCTGAACCCGGAGGCAGCAGACGACCGTGGCGTAGAGAGTTTCTCGTGCTCTGTCCTAGTGTTGTGCTGATGTGGCTGTCCCTGAATACGTCCCCAACGCTGGGTCACTCCTGCTCTGTCCTCCTAGTGTTGTGCTGATGTGGCTGTCCCTGAATACGTCCCCAACGCTGGGTCACTCCTGCTCTGTCCTCCTAGTGTTGTGCTGATGTGGCTGTCCCTGAATACGTCCCCAACGCTGGGTCACTCCTGCTCTGTCCTCCTAGTGTTGTGCTGATGTGGCTGTCCCTGAATACGTCCCCAATGCTGGGTCACTCCTGCACCCATTAACCTCCATGTGTCACCTTCCCCCTCTCCTCTGTTCTCCATTTTACCTTCCCCCACTCAACAAATTGTTGTCATTTAGTAGACACTTTTATCCAGAACGACTTACATGAGCAATTAGAGTTAAGTGTGTTGCTGAAGGGCACATTGACAGATATTTCACCCAGTCGGCTCAGGGATTTGAACCTGCCCTTAACCACTAGGCGATCTCTCCCCTCTCTTCTCTGTGTCACCTTCCCCCTTTCCCCTCCCTACCAGCTGTGGCCCAATCCCAAATAATCCCCTAAACCCTGCAACCTCTGCACTCGTGGAGTTCAGGTGCAATCAATCTGGTCGTAGCTCCACATTGCCCTCTGATAGGCTGGTTTCCCCCATGTTGCCTATACAAATCCAATCCTCTCAGATTTCCACAAGTTTTTTCAGGGGATGATTTGGGATATGGGTCACTGTCTGTGTGTCCCCAAGGCCAGGTCACTAGTTATGCCCCCGCCCCCCCATCCCCTCATTTTCTTTTTATAGATGACCAATGAGTTTGGGTCAATAATTCTGATTGGGTTTCACCTTTCCTCTCTCATCTGCACTGATCTCTAATGACAAAGCATCATGACAGGCCAGACAGGGGAAAGAAAACATCCCGTCTATGTAGATCAGTGCAGATGAATGAAAGGAGATGGAGGAAGAGAAGTAGACTGGAGTAGATGGTAGATTACACACCGAAATCGTTGCAGTTCCACTTCTCATGGTTCAAATCAAATCAAATTTTATTTGTCACATACACATGGTTAGCAGATGTTAATGCGAGTGTAGCGAAATGCTTGTGCTTCTAGTTCCGACAATGCAGTAATAACCAACAAGTAATCTAACTAACAATTCCAAAACTACTGTCTTATACACAGTGTAAGGGGATAAAGAATATGTACATAAGGATATATGAATGAGTGATGGTACAGGGCAGCATACAGTAGATGGTATCGAGTACAGTATATACATATGAGATGAGTATGTAGACAAAGTAAACAAAGTGGCATAGTTAAAGTGGCTAGTGATACATGTATTACATAAGGATGCAGTCGATGTTATAGAGTACAGTATATACGTATGCATATGAGATGAATAATGTAGGGTAAGTAACATTATATAAGGTAGCATTGTTTAAAGTGGCTAGTGATATATTTACATAATTTCCCATCAATTCCCATTATTAAAGTGGCTGGAGTTGGGTCAATGTCAGTGTGTTGGCAGCAGCCACTAGTGGTGGCTGTTTAACAGTCTGATGGCCTTGAGATAGAAGCTGTTTTTCAGTGTCTCGGTCCCAGCTTTGATGCACCTGTACTGACCTCGCCTTCTGGATGATAGCGGGGTGAACAGGCAGTGGCTCGGGTGGTTGATGTCCTTGATGATCTTTATGGCCTTCCTGTAACATCGGGTGGTGTAGGTGTCCTGGAGGGCAGGTAGTTTGCCCCCGGTGATGCGTTGTGCAGACCTCACTACCCTCTGGAGAGCCTTACGGTTGAGGGTGGAGCAGTTGCCGTACCAGGCGGTGATACAGCCCGCCAGGATGCTCTTGATTGTGCATCTGTAGAAGTTTGTGAGTGCTTTTGGTGACAAGCCGAATTTCTTCAGCCTCCTGAGGTTGAAGAGGCGCTGCTGCGCCTTCTTCACGACGCTGTCTGTGTGAGTGGACCAATTCAGTTTGTCTGTGATGTGTATGCAGAGGAACTTAAAACTTGCTACCCTCTCCACTACTGTTCCATCGATGTGGATAGGGGGTTGTTCCCTCTGCTGTTTCCTGAAGTCCACAATCATCTCCTTAGTTTTGTTGACGTTGAGTGTGAGGTTATTTTCCTGACACCACACTCCGAGGGACCTCACCTCCTCCCTGTAGGCCGTCTCGTCGTTGTTGGTAATCAAGCCTACCACTGTTGTGTCGTCCGCAAACTTGATGATTGAGTTGGAGGCGTGCGTGGCCACGCAGTCGTGGGTGAACAGGGAGTACAGGCGAGGGCTCAGAACGCACCCTTGTGGGGCCCCCGTGTTGAGGATCAGCGGGGAGGAGATGTTGTTGCCTACCCTCACCACCTGGGGGCGGCCCGTCAGGAAGTCCAGTACCCAGTTGCACAGGGCGGGGTCGAGACCCAGGGTCTCGAGCTTGATGACGAGCTTGGAGGGTACTATGGTGTTGAATGCCGAGCTGTAGTCGATGAACAGCATTCTCACATAGGTATTCCTCTTGTCCAGATGGGTTAGGGCAGTGTGCAGTGTGGTTGAGATTGCATCGTCTGTGGACCTATTTGGGCCGTAAGCAAATTGGAGTGGGTCTAGGGTGTCAGGTAGGGTGGAGGTGATATGGTCCTTGACTAGTCTCTCAAAGCACTTCATGATGACGGAAGTGAGTGCTACGGGGGCGGTAGTCGTTTAGCTCAGTTACCTTAGCTTTCTTGGGACAGGAACAATGGTGGCCCTCTTGAAGCATGTGGGAACAGCAGACTGGTATAGGGATTGATTGAATATGTCCGTAAACACACCGGCCAGCTGGTCTGCGCATGCTCTGAGGGCGCGGCTGGGGATGCCGTCTGGGCCTGCAGCCTTGCGAGGGTTAACACGTTTAAATGTCTTACTCACCTCGGCTGCAGTGAAGGAGAGACCGCATGTTTTCGTTGCAGGCCGTGTCAGTGGCACTGTATTGTCCTCAAAGCGGGCAAAAAAGTTATTTAGTCTGCCTGGGAGCAAGACATCCTGGTCCGTGACTGGGCTGGGTTTCTTCTTGTAGTCCGTGATTGACTGTAGACCCTGCCACATGCCTCTTGTGTCTGAGCCATTGAATTGAGATTCTACTTTGTCTCTGTACTGACGCTTAGCTTGTTTGATAGCCTTGCGGAGGGAATAGCTGCACTGTTTGTATTCGGTCATGTTACCAGACACCTTGCCCTGATTAAAAGCAGTGGTTCGCGCTTTCAGTTTCACGCTGGGAGGGTGAAGCGAAACACCAGTCTCAACGTCAACAGTGAAGAGGCGACTCTGGGACGCTGACCTTCTAGGCAGAGTTGCAAAGAAAAGCCATATCTCAGACTGGCCAATAAATATTAAGATGGGAAAAAGAATCGAGACACTGGACAGAGGGGAACTCTGCCTAGAAGGCCAGCATCCCGGAGTCGCCGCTTCACTGTTGACGTTGAGACTGGTGTTTTGCGGGTACTATTTAATGAAGCCACCAGTTGAGGACTTGTGAGGCGTCTGTTTCTCAAACTAGACACTCTAATGTGCTTGTCCTCTTGCTCAGTTGTGCACCGGGACCTCCCACTCCTTTCTATTCTGGTTAGAGCCAGTTTGCGCTGTTCTGTTAAGGGAGTAGTACACAGTGTTGTACGAGATCTTCAGTTTCTTGACAATTTCTTGCATGGAATAGCCTTCATTTCTCAGAACAAGAATAGACTGACGAGTTTCAGAAGAAAGTTCTTTGTTTCTGGCCATTTTGAGCCTGTAATCAAACCTTCTCTCTCCTCTCTCTTCTCTCTCTTCTCCTCTCTGATTCAGATGCTCCTTTGAAAGGAGAACCAAGAACAGTCAGACCCCGTCGCTCGCTTTCGGTCCCCTCCCTCCCTCTCTTTGTGCTAAAGCAGAAGGCTGTGCGGACCTCTTTGGCACCCTCGGTCGTGCCATGCCACCCTCACACCGCTGCCGCTGCTTCTAACTCAAGTCAATCCGTTTGGCCCCCTTGGGTGTACATGGAGAATTTCAGAGGCAGCACCAAACACTCTCTGAGAGCTGCCAGGTTACTTTACCCAACCCATACCTCTCCAGCTGTCTTAAGAGTTAGCCAACAGCAGTGGTGGGAAAAGTAGCCAATTGTCATACTTGAGTAAAAGTAAAGACGCATTAATAGACAATGACTTAAGTAAACGTTAACGTCACCCAGTAAAATACTACTTGAGTAAAATGATTCGGTTTTTAGATGTATTGAAGTATCAAAAGTAAATATAATTGTTCAAATGTACTTTATCAAAAGTAAAAGTATAAATCATTTTAAATTACTTATTAGGCAAACCAGACAGCACAATTTTCTTTTTTTTTAAACGGAAAGCCAGTCTTTAACTCCAACACTTAATTTACAAACAAAGCATGTGTGTTTCGTGAGTCTGCCAGATCAGAGGCACTCGGGATGACCAGTGATGTCTTTTTTAAGTGTGTGTATTGGACCATTTTCCTGTTCATCTAAGCATTCAAAATGTAACATCATTTTGGGTGTCAGGGAAAATGTATGGAGTAAAAAGTACATTATTTTCTTTAGGAATGTGGTGGAGTAAAAGTTAGAAATATTAAAGTACAGAGTTTACAATAAACTACTTGAAGTAGTACGTAGTACTGTTCTATGAGTGTCGAGGCATAAAGGACCACATTAGCTACAAAGTAGCTAACATGCAAAACGTCCTTCAGAGACACTGCTAGCCGGGCCAGCAAGCTAGACTGCCGTGCCATACACACAGCCCCTCTCTCTCGGTCACTCGCTCGCCCCCCCCCCCCCCCCTTGCCACATCTCACCCCGTATTCTAATCTACACCATTCTCTCTCTCCTTCCTTCTCCACCTGTTCCCATTTCCAATGTCTATGTTGAGTGATCCTCTACCTCCTTCCTGTGATACTGATCTCTCTATCTGTATGTGTGTTGCAGGTATGATGCTGGGAGGAGGCTGTGGCAGGGAGCTAGCCCACTGGATCATCCATGGACGTCCTGAGAAGGACATGTACGGCTATGACATCAGGTATGGACCCACACACCACACACACACACACACGCAGAAAGATGGTTGTCAAAGCTCTCGTTCTCCTCAACAGGCGGTTCCACCACTCCCTGACAGACAACAATAAGTGGATCAGAGAGAGGAGTCATGAGTCCTATGCTAAGAACTACTCTGTAGTGTTCCCCTTTGATGAGCCTCTGGCCTCCCGCAACATGAGGACAGACCCCTTCCACAAGGTATTGCTTGGTCACCACAAGTCATTACTCCCCCTTTTATCCACTTCCTGACTGCCTGGTCTCTTTCTTCTCCAGCTCTTCTCTCACCACACCCCTTTTTCCCTCCCTCCTCTACATTTTCGTCTTTCCTTTTCTCTCATTTGTTCATGTGAAGCTGCAGTCTACCTCTCTCTACCTCTACCTCTCTCTCTCTACCTCTCTCTCTCTACCTCTACCTCTCTCTCTCTACCTCTACCTCTCTCTCTACCTCTCTCTCTACCTCTCTCTCTCTACCTCTCTCTTTACCTCTGTCGCTCTACCTCTCTCTACCTCTACCTCTCTTTACCTCTACCTCTCTCTACCTCTACCTCTCTCTACCTCTACCTCTCTCTACCTCTACCTCTCTCTACCTCTACCTCTCTCTACCTCTACCTCTCTCTACCTCTATCTCTCTCTACCTCTATCTCTCTCTACCTCTCTCTTTACCTCTGTCGCTCTACCTCTCTCTACCTCTACCTCTCTTTACCTCTACCTCTCTCTACCTCTACCTCTCTCTACCTCTACCTCTCTCTACCTCTACCTCTCTCTACCTCTACCTCTCTCTACCTCTACCTCTCTCTACCTCTACCTCTCTCTACCTCTATCTCTCTCTACCTCTCTCTACCTCTCTCTACCTACCTCTACCTCTCTCTACCTCTACCTCTC